>NC_141774.1:13701372-14022483 GCF_051362555.1 Lingula anatina | reverse complement strand
TAAAATTCATTATTAAACAACAAAAATGCCTTTACCCATAGCTGTTAAAATATTTAAAACGTTTACAAAAAAAAAGGATAAGAATAAAACGATTTGACGCCTTTTTTTTATTTCAAAATGATTTAGTATACACATACTAGAATGATAATACCTTTCATTAATTTTTGATTTAGAATGAAAAATTAGTTGTCAGGACTGAGATATCCGCAATCAATGTTTGGTTTGGTCATAGAGCAGCATTGATGGACATATTGGTTTTCGTTTTTCGTATCATTTAACCTAAAAATATGTTTTATTGTGTGCTGTGTCTTGAACGCAGGTATATCGTTTTTCACTTTATATATGTATTTATATTTGTTCCAGTTAAAGTCTATTTCAGTTAAAAGCTTTGTAGTTTTACAGTTGTTTCTTTGCCCTTCCATTATGTTTTGGATGCCATTTTTATTAAAATAACTTGCAAAATGAAATAAATGATCGCGCTTTGCATGGATATAAATATAAATATGCAATGATGAACAATGGAGTGAAGCATCGATTTTTTATTTGAATGTATGGCTCTCGCTTACACATAACAAATTGACGGCCATCTTGAATTTTGAAAAATTGTAAATATCTCGTTATATAAGCTTCTCTAAGTTTTGTAACCCAGATGAAACAATTTCTTTTAAAAAAGCTTGCAAGATATAACATAGCAAGCTTTGACTATGGGGCTCGTCGGAGTGGCAAATGGACTCTCAGGAGATGGCACCGTCTGCCACCATCTGATTAATGTCAAATAAGCAGTTTCTGAGAGTTTAGAATCATGACTAACAAATTATCATAATGGACATAAATAGAAAAGGCGGAAATGTTTTAATAAGACTTAATTTGCAAAAAACGAACTTATTTTGCAGCTGTTTTTACTTTCTGCCATATGTTTTGACGGCCATTTTGGCTTTTTTGCCATATGTAACGGGCTTAAGTGTATTCACTAGTACTGTTGTGCTCTCCTGATAGGATACACGTTCAAAAAAGCTGTCAATAAAGTTTACCCGGCGACTTCTGCTCGTTTTTCTATTTTTTCTCATAAATTGACTGCCATATTGAAAAATGCTCAAGGTCTCGGAAATAGCAACCAAGCTAATTTTGCTTCTCTCGACCTAAAGAATGCATTTCAGCGAAAAAAGTTTACAGGAAAAAACATTGCAGGGTTAGCGTTCTGGCTACTCGACTAAGAGCCTCTGTTTCAATTGTAATGCAAAAGCCTTCAAATATAAAACAAGATTATCAAAATCTGCAGAGGTAGAGTTGAAAATGGAATTTAAGGAAACTATTTCATTAGAAACTGGATCCATGTTTACAGCTTATAGACAGACACTAAATTCTAATTTGAAAGGTTCATAGTTTTTACAAGCAAACCACCGCTATCCCGGAGTATAAGATGTTAACAACTTTAAAATCTATATTTCACTATAAATACATTGTAAACAATTCTTATATATATTATTTATTATATTTTAACACAAAAAACTGCAGTTATAGCAATTATTCTTAAATCTATGCTTGCCATCGGGCCATGTGACCTCCATAGATGACTATAATTATCTGTAATTATCTGTAAATATCTGTAAATATTTGTAATTATCTCTTAGATTATTACAATAAAGCAAATTTTTTTAGAAAAAAAAGGACTAACTTTGAATGTAGAAATGGATTCATTGACCATTGGTCAGTATGGGAAAATTGTTGTTTACACCAGGAAAATTCATTTTTTGGCCAATATGAACAGTTGTTATCCTTTTAACTTTCACACGTTTCCGCACTTGGTCACACAACCTGGGTATAGAAACTGGGCGGTGGGCGTATCACTAGAGACAAGAGACTGTGTGTTTGCGGGGTATCAGAGCGGACAGAGAGGCATGTTCTGCATGAATGCCCTATGACTAAACAACTAAGAGAGCGGTGTGACATTAACTTTTTAAGTGTACATGAGCTGCGTATAGTGCCCTTGAAGTTTACTCAGGCCTACCCAAGTACCAGACTCGGCACCTACGGATCCAGAATAAACCGGTATATCAGACCACACTACCCGTTTTCAAGGTGTGTGTCAGATCGCATTACAGATTATCATACCCCATCACAAATTTTGTAAGCCTACCTGTCATCCGGGTATCGCGACTCGTTTCCGTCAAGTAGGAGTCGTATGAATACAACAACATGGAAATCGGCAATCCTTGGCTCATTCCGCAAGCTCCATACTATTGTCGAGTGCGGAGACATTGGAGTAGTTCCGAGTGACAACATGGCGACAGACGACTCACTGAATCTCGGCCAGAAAATGTTTAACCCCCGACAGAATATGCTTCCGCTATCAAAATTAGGTCTACATTTCTAAATGAATATATAAATTTGCAAGGTCTTATTTACAAAACATCATTGGGTATGTTCGAACCTAAATTTTATGTTAAAAATTGCGGTATTGTCAGATTTTTAGCATAAACAGGGAAAATTGCAGCAGCGCATGAATCTAGATGAGATGCACTACTTTCCAACCCCGCTTTAGACCACGGTGGAAGTGAAGAACAAAAGATTCAGACGTGGTGTAACTCGCATAACCGCACGTCTCGCATGAATGCGTTATAACCCGCTAATGGACCCGTGGTCTAAATAAGATAGACGATCATCGCTATCACATCGCGCACCAGGCAAAATCGGTGTGGTGGCTGATACTCTGTAATGCGATCTGACACACACCTTGAAAACGGGTAGTGTGGTCTGATATACCGGTTTATTCTGGATCCATAGGTGCCGAGTCTGGTAGTTGATTAGGCCTGTTACTGTAGATTTTATATACAAAGCGTGTTCCCAGTATTTAGATAACGTTAAACGTGTCATTTCCTTCACAAATTGAAAAGCAGAAACAAAACATTGAGTCACACCTTGACATTTCTCTGTTTGTGTTTTTATGAGATTGAACATAGCTTATCAAAGTATCAGTTATTGTATCGGTCCATAAAAACACATGTGCTTCCCTTATTGTATTAGTTAGGACTTCATTGGCGCCAAATACTTCAAATGTCAGTATTTAAAGTCGTAGGCCAGTAAACGAGCATATTTTCCCCATTGAGGTTGGAAAAAATTGGTGACAAAGGTTTCTCAACTGATTCTGGTCCGTTGAAGGCCCAATATAACCCAAAAAATTTCCCCCATGAATCCCCCCATGGCAAAGTCCTGTTTTCGGCGAAAATCCAAAATGGCCGTCATTGAATGGGGTGGGTCACCTTGAAGTCCATATCTTGGGAACACAATGTCACAGAAACATGTTTAAAGTATAAACTCCTACTAAGTGAGGGATCCCCAATCTTTTGCAACTAGTCTCAAGGTCACAGGAAGTCAAGGTCAAGACCTAATCCCAAGATCTATACATTTTGCGAGCAAAAAAATGACGTGGTGTCCATATATTGGTAACCTAATGTCACAAAAACATATTTTAGTTTTAACTATTATTGAATAATGCACCGCCAATCTTTCGCAAATTTATTCAGAGTCATTAGAGGTCAAGGTCATGACCCTAATTTCAAGGACACTGCATTTTTCGAGCAGAAAATTCCCATATTATCTAAACCTTTGTAATTGGATGTCACAGAAGCATGTTTAAATATCATTTCCTACTAAGTGAGGTTCTGCGAATAATTTTTAAATGCTTTCTAGGCCACCAGAGGTCAATGTTATGATCTTATTTTCAAGGTCATGGCATTTTTAGCTTGAACAAAATGCCATCATGTATATATTTTGATAACCCTATGTCACAGAAACATGTTTAAAGTATCGATTCATAGTAAGTTACATATTGCCAATCATTTTAAACTATTTCTAGGATCACCATCGGTCAGGGTCATACCCTTATAACAAGGTTGTCATAACATTTAAGAAAAATTGATTTTACACTAATCAAAAACAACACAGGTGATTGTTTAAAGAATATTTCATTACAGAAAAGGCATCGGCACTACTCCATAGTACTCATTTAAATCAATGACATTCGGTTTACAAGGCTTAAGGGTATACTGTACCCATTTCAAAATCACTAAATGTTATACAGTTATATGTTTAAATAAAGCTGTGTTTTACATTATACAGGAACTAAAAGTGAAAAGTTGCAAGTGTTTGGCAGTGTCCCACTTGGTTGATATTGTTTCTTATAACATGTCTCTATGACAACGGGGGAACTGGCATATAGACCGTATGGGTTTTTTTTTGCTCCAAAAATGCTTTGACCTTGTAATAAGGTCATGACCTTGACCTCCAGTGACCTTGAGACTAGTTGCAAAAGATTGGGGATCACTCACTTAGTAGGAGTTGATACTTAAAACATGTTTGTTTCTGTGATATTGGGAAACTGTCATATAGATATTACGGGGTTTTTTTCCTCCAAAAATGCTTTGACCTTGTAATAAGGTCATGACCTTGACCTCTAGTGACCTTGAGACTAGTTGCAAAACATTGGGTATCACTCACTTAGTAGGAGTTGATACTTAAAACATGTTTCTGTGACATTGGGTTCCCAAGTTATGGATTTCAAGTCCACCCACCCCATTCAATAGCGGCCATTTTGGATTTTTGTGGAAAATGAGACTTTGCCATGGGGGGATTCATGGGGGAATTTTTTTCGGCTATATTGGGCCTTCAACGGACCAGAATCAGTTGAGAAACCTTTGTCACCAATTTTTTTCCAACCTAAGTTGTTTATTGACTGGCCTAATATTCCTATCAATTATAACAAAATCTTGATTGATAGCATAATCAAATACAATTACATAATGTGTGATTGTGCTCTGCCGTCTTCACATTATGCGGCAATCGAGCTTTAAAAGAGTTCGAGGCTATAACTGTACTTTTGGACTCACAAATATTGCGTTGTATTTGCAATCGCCATCCCACATATCTAAGTTTAGGTGCGTTCGCAATTTGTGAAGCTATCGAGTTATAGAGCCCAGGTTACTTAAGTGTTTAAACCACACAGTGACAGGAGGCCTTGCTTGTGGTTACTACCTAGTATGCAAAGCCTCAAACTTGAGTAGGGTGATCTCTGAATTTACTTGCTACCAATGGACCCGCCCCCTCTCTCCTAATCGTTCAAGGTATCACCTTCTTATTGATCCCCCACCCCCAGAAAATATCATGAGTGAAATTAGACATGAGCAACATAGATGACATAGATATTAAAGTATGCATATAAGTGCGTGGTTTACTGTTTCCCTTTGACATGCTTTTCTTTGCCCCCCCCCCCCCAGCCAAATCCCCGAAATCCTGAACCTACCATGCACAGATCTGCTTCCTACAGCAGATTTCATATTATGAATAACCTAATGATAGGCTAAGTGAACTACGTTGTGGTTAGTGGATAAAAGGCGGGCTAAACCTTGTTATCTATATATTGTTTGTTTAGATTGAACTAGACCCTTCAATATCATATACATGTACCATCCATCCTTCTCTATCCATGTATTTCACACTGCAACACAGCCTCATTAGTTTCTTCAATTTATAATTATACAACAGTCTTCTGTTGGAAATGTTCTACTCAAAGAGAGGAACGATGTTCTTGGGCATGCAGACATGCAGACATTGGGTATCCTTTGCTGGTCTCAGTTTATGATAGTGATTGCTTCCTGTCTGCATACATGAACAACAAAGATATATCATCCATCATTTTTCATAATCTTAAGAAAATATCCCTCTGGTTGCTTGAGGTGAGGATAATTCTAATATGTCCTTACAATTCACATCCAACAGAACTTTAGATATCTCAGATATCTCATCATCACTCCTTGTTTTGACTCACTGAGATTTTGGATTTTCCATCAAGCTTGTCAACTACCAACACACAAGGTAACCAAAATCCATTTCAGATGTAAAAATGACAGTGCTAACATAAGAAAAATATTTTTTACAACCCTAAATATGAACATATGAAAAGGAACAGTACAAAGTATAGGTCATTTAATTGCTGATGATGAAACACTTGTAAGGGCGTTATATCAGCGAAAATTGTGGTTTTACCAGCCTACATGTAGATGGTTGTTCTGGAAAAAAGCTGTTTCATATGTTAAGCATCCATTTCTGCCAAAGCAAATACCTGTTAATAAAAATTAGGAGATTCAGCCAACCATATTCAGTACAGGTAATGAGGTATTTACATACAGCCAATTTCTATATTTAGTACACACACTTTGTATGCTATCCAAACAAATTGTATGCTGGTTTTTATCGATCTAAATAATGCTCATAGTTCAAAATCCTCATTAGAAATGGACTTTCTGATCCATTTTGCCTTTAAAACACGTAATCCTCTAGGGTTTTCCAAATAAGTTATTATTTACCCTTCCCTATTATTGTCAACAAAAGGCAAGTGTTGATAATCACCAAAAATGTTTGTGTCATGTATGTATCTACTTCTGCATCCCTAGACCTACAGAGGAGTTCATTCAGACAATTTAAAGAAAGTAAATATGTGTTTGAGCATCTTAACATCAATTAAATTACTAAACTATAGTGACAGATGTATGAACATACTGCAAACATAAAATATTATCCTTTTCGAGCATTTTAATTACTCACAATACGACATATATACTTTACCAAAATGCTAAACAAGCGTCCAAAACCGCTAGATCGGCGAAGATCATTTACTTCAGGGGGATTGTACAGGGGGTTAGAGGGGGTAAAATGTTTTTTTACACTTCTTATGTCCCATTACATAAATTCAGGGAGTAGACCTTGACTTTTCCAAAAAAGTGAAAAAACACCCCTCTCTACTTATACTGTAACAAAGAACACTGGCATGTATTGCCAAACGATCCTTCTACATTGTGTTGTATTCTAAATGTTTACTTATAGGAAATATATAAAAGAAAAAATGTTTTTGTATATCAAGCTGCAGAGAGACGAAATCTATATCATGCATAGCCACATATATAATACGTTGGATGATGTCCACCCAAAATTTTAAAACGGTGTCCGCATTTTAAGCCTGTTTGCAATTTTTATTCTTTACCAGATTTGCTCGGTTCTGGATACGTTTTATACACACAGAAACATGAAAACGCACACACATATGCACAATCACGCGCAAACACACACACACACACACACACACACACACACACACACGCCAGTCTCTTTGGAAATGAATTCCCTTTTATCATATATTTTCATGTTATGAAGTCGGACAAGAAGCCCTGTCTTAATATAGATCATATAAGTAAATAGTATTTAGTGTGGATGTTCATTTAATCTTTGGGAGCGGATTTGTTACAAAAGATTACATACGTGTTATGTCTAGACCTTGTCTGCTGTCATTGACATTTTGTGGTAAACATTAATTCAGACCACCTGATTTAAAAAAAGAACTCGGAACATTTTTTAAAAGCTAGATTAAGTAATTTAATGTAAGAATGTATCAATGTTATTTAAAAATTGTCCTTTACCTGGATGTGTCAACTGTTCACAATTTGAGGTAACATATCCAAACTATATCACGTCAATGTCCTTTATTATCGATTGCTTTAGTTTCTCTGATAATTCTTTTATTTTTAAATTTTCAATGAAAATTTAACACATTTGATTGACTCTGAAAATGATATTTCACCTGTATTCTTGTATTTAAATGACGGTATACTTGGCTTTCAACATTTCAGATAACTTACAAAATATTATTAAAATAATAATAATAATAATAATAATAATAATAATAATAATAATTAACCCTTTCACCTTAGATTTGTTTTAATTATTTTAAGAGTAGATTGCCAGATCTGTCTAAATCCTCCCGCCTAGATGACAGATGGCGAGAAAGACGGCAGTTATTCCAGTGAAGATGCATCGAGTAAATGACCATTGGCTTAAACATTTAACCCCTCGTTTTATTAAAATGGACTAAGAATCAGTTTCCCTTTAGTTAGCAGATTGAAAGAATGCTTCACAGAAGTGTAATATCATAAACAACATAATCGTGACAACAATCTTACCACAACCTGGGTAGAAAACCAACCCTGTGCATATAAAGTAAAAGAACATCGATATTAAAATGGAGGTAGCCACAGAAAGGATACATGATAAAGATAACGATAAAGAGAACCATCTATAAAGTACATGTTTATTATTATTTTTGTTACTAGTGAGATATCTATATTTATTTTAGCTTTTCCTGAAAAAGTGGGGGCCTTCATGCAGGTATCCAAATTGAAACTAAGAATTGTGAAACGGAGAAAGATAGAGAGAGAGAAGCAACAATGCTTTTTCCCAGACCCGTTTTATAAACCTTCTACTGTTAAGTAAGATTATTTATTTTAGAATTAACACCAGAATACAAAGGACTGTAACAGCGTTAAATGTCCCCATCCTGTATACCACAAGTATGTTCGTTTCCAAGCTGAATATCTATGACTAATAACATCAATAGTTTTTAGAAAAGATGAAAAGTTTTCGTGTAAATATAAAAAGTGGTTGCAATCGGTTGCTGGTTGCTGCTCGAAAGCGGCAGTCATGTACTGCGGCTGCTAAAAGGTTGCCAAAGGTTATGAACACGGTGTGTCCGAGACTTAGGGAACTAAGGTGTGGTTAGTGAATCTAAGAGGGATAAAAGAAGGGCTAAACCTCGTGTTCTCTATATTATTTGTGGTATGTTTTGTTGGTATGTAACCTGTCTGTAAAAACAGACAAAAGAAAACATAAAAGAAAGGAGAAACGTGAGCTTTCCCCCAGACCCAGACACTGACGCGCAACACAAAATAATGGAAAAGCTTTGTGTGAAGAATGCCAACGCAGCGCCTCCAACATTCCATCTTATTGAATTGCGAGAGAGGGAGAGAAGAGTCACAACTGAAGACGACCCTATACCGTAACAAAGGACACTGGTATGTTGCGCATGAATTCCCAAGCAATTCTATTACAATGTACCTGTTGTATCATGAAGGTATACTTATAGAAACTATGCCAAAGAAGGAAATCGTTTTTTTTTTTCTGTATAACAAGCTGCAAAGAGATTTAATCTACAATACATACATCATGTATAAACCCTCAAGCGACCAAGCTATTTACTGACTGAAATGACCAAATGGGGTCATCTTTGACCCCATTGTGCATTGTTCAGGGATTCTTATTATAAAATGCAGGTTGGGGGCTTGTCACACCTATACTACTCCCAGCATTTAAGATAGATATTTTATATTGCTCTACTGTAATAATTGGTAATTATACTTTTTGCAAGAAACAACCAAACACAGATTTTAAGAACAACATAACAGTATTATTTAGACAGTCCTTGTCAGTTCCAACTTGCAAAAATGTTTCTCTTTTTTTGCCACACTAAATGAAAATGTACATCATAGAAAATTTATTTGAGAAAAACAATTAAACTTATGTTGAGCTAGCATCCTGCTAACATCAATAAAAATAATAAGCTGACTTGATGACTAGGGAATACGATGATACTGGTTAAGAAGTCATCCTACTCAGAACACATTCAATCAACCCATTTACTACCACACCTGTGTATAAAACAAAAACTACACAAGCATCTTTTGGGTATATGTGTTATATGATATCGACAAAATTCTTTAGATTACTGAAATACCTGAAAATTGTAACAGTCAAAATGAGAGACCCAGTTATGAAAACGAGTTCCAACAAAGGTACTGAAACTAGATTCAGCGATGCACTATTAGTAACATTTCAAGCACAATCTTCCCAAACCACTTGTTTGTGGCTATGTTCTGGTCACACTGGCTGGTTGCATGAAGCACATCGTTCATTGCAATACAATATAAAGTACTGATAAGAATTGGAACAATTGAATGAAATTTAAAAAACAATGTTTAAAAACCAACTTTTCTCTTCAGGATCATAAATGACCCCACAAGAGTCTGTGATGTATACGCCACACTAATTGTTTGATCCCTGCTAAAACCGTGGAAGTGTACAGGATAAATAGACTGACGAACTCATACTAGGATAGATAAGTCGGATAAAAAATAAAGAGATGGCACATTAAACCATATGGCTGGGGTCGTAAATGACCCCACACAGTCACTTGAGGGTTAAACAAGATATATTGTACGTTGAATGAGCAAGTGAACATTAAATGGGTGAAACTGGCTATTGTTGTCTGCGTTGGACATATTCATACGGATGTATGTTAAAAGATTTTAGCACGAATCTGGAAAGTAGTATTAACGCTTTGTCCACCCAAAATTTTACAACGGTGTCCGCATTTTGGGCCTGTTTGAATTTTTTATGCTCTATTAGATTTGCTCGGTCCTGGATAAGTTTCATACACACAGAAACACACAAACGCACACACAGACACACACACACACACTAGTGACTAATAAAATCAATAGTTTTTAGAAGAGATGAGAAGTTTTCGTGTAAATATAAAAAGTGGTTGCAATCGGTGTGCAACAGGTTGCTGGTTGCTGCTCGAAAGCGGCAGTCATGTTTTGTGGCTGCTAAAAGGTTGCCAAAGGTTATGAACACGGTGTGTCCGAGACTTAGGGAACTAAGGTGTGGTTAGTGAATCTAAGAGGGATAAAAGAAGGGTTAAACCTCGTGTTCTCTATATTATTTGTGGTATGTTTTGTTGGTATGTAACCTGTCTGTAAAAACAGACAAAAGAAAACATAAAAGAAAGGAGAAACGTGAGCTTCTCCCAGACCCAGACACTGACGCGCAACACAAAATAATGGAAAAGCTTTGTGTGAAGAATGCCAACGCAGCGCCTCCAACATTCCATCTTATTGAATTGCGAGAGAGGGAGAGAAGAGTCACAACTGAAGACGACCCTATACCGTAACAAAGGACACTGGTATGTTGCGCATGAATTCCCAAGCAATTCTATTACAATGCACCTGTTGTATCATGAAGGTATACTTATAGAAACTATGCCAAAGAAGGAAATGTTTTTTTTTTTCTGTATAACAAGCTGCAAAGAAATGAAATCTGTATCATGTGTCACCAGATATATCATACGTTGAATGAGCAAGTGAACCTTAAATGAGTGAAACTGGCTATTATTGTCTGCGTTGGATACCCTCAGACGGATATATGTTTTAAGATTTTAGCACGAATCTGGAAAGTAGTATAAACGCTTTGTCCCCCCATAATTTTTACAACGGTGTCCATATTTTGTGCCTGTTTGAAAATTTTCTTTTATACACACAGAAACACACAAAAGAACGAGAATACACACAGACACACACACACTAGTCTCTTTGGAAATGAATTCACTTTTTATCATACGTTTTCATGTGATGGAGTTGGTCAAGAAGCAATGTCTGAATATAAATTATATAAGTAAATAGTATTTAGTGTGGATATTTATTTAATCTTTGGAGGCAGACTTGTTACAAAAGATTACATTCGCGTTATGTCTAGACCTTGTCTGCTGTCATTGCAATTTTGCTAAACATTAATTCAGACCAACTGATTAAAAAAGAACTCGGAGCATTTTTTTAATGTTAGAGTAAGTTATTTAATGTAAGAATATATTAATGGTATTTAAAATGTATCCTTTAACTGGTTGTGTCAACTGCTCGAATTTCGAGGTAACAGATTCAAACTGTTTCACGTCCATTTTCTCTTTTATCGATTGGTTTAATTTCTCTGATAATTCTTTTTTTTTTTTTTTGAATTTTCAATGAAAACGTATCAAATTTTAATTGACTCTGAATATATTTTTTTCACCTGTTTTCTTGTATTTTTAAAAATCTCAGTATACTTGGCTTTCAACACATCAGATACCTTACAAAATATAATAATAATAATAATAATAATAATAATAATAATAATAATAATAATAATAATAATCAACCCTTTCACCCAGGGTTTTTTAAATCATTTTAAAGAGTAGATTGCCAGATGTGTCTAAATTCACCCGCTTTGATGACAGATGGCGAGAAAGACGGCACCTATTCTAGTGAAGATGAAGAGAAAATGACCATTTATTTAAACATTTAACCCCTCGTTTAATCGAATCGGACTAAGAATCAGTTTTCCTTTAGATAGTACATTGAAAGAATGTTTCACAGAAGTGAAATATCATGAACAACATAATCGTGAAAACAATTTCCCAAAGGTTGCCAAAGGTTATGAACATGTTGTGTCCCAGACATAGGGGTCTAAGGCGTGGTTAATGAGTTAAACAGGGGCTAAACCTCATCTTCTACCTGTACATATTATTTGTGGTATGTTTTATTGGAACCTGTCTGTAAAAACAGACAAAAAATGACATGAAAAAAAAGAGAAACAATAGCTTCTCCCAGACCCAGACACTGACGCACAACACAAAATAATGGAAAAGCTTTGTGTGAATGCCAGCGCAGCGCCTCCAACGTTCCATTTTATTGATTTGCGAGAAAGAGAGAGAAGATTCACAAAAGAAGACGGCCCTATACTGTAACAAAGGACACTGGTATGTTGCGCATGAATTCCCAACACCTCTACTACAATGTACCTGTGGCAAGTGAACCTGTATCATGTAGGTATACTTAGGGACCATTCCCACTTATATTTGGATCGATCTATCTCCCTGGGGACTGTCAGTAAATTGTTGTCAGCTTAACCGACTTAAAACGTATGTCACGCTTAGTAAAGCTGCTAGGGGTAATTATCTTTACCCCTAGCTGATTCGGCAGGCGTGACAGATATTTAAGCCTCTTGAGCTGATAGCAATTTAGCCTGCACCCCCAGGAAGTCAGGTCGATCCAGATGGCTCGAGCTAAATATAGGAACCCATTTTTATAGAAACTATATCTAAGAAGGAAAATCTTTTCTTTCATTATAACAAGCTGCAAAGAGATGAAATCTTTAATGCATAGCAAAGTATGTCATGCGTTGTAATAAATTACTATATGTATGTATATACAGGACTCTTGTATTGATGATAAAATATATAGCCACGTTTTGGGAAATTTCAAACTGTTTCACGTCAATTTTCTCTTTTATCGATTGGTTTAATTTCTCTGATAATTCTTTTATTTTTGAATTTTCAATGAAAACGACCATGTCTCTCTCGTTCACATGTACGCGCACACACACACACATACGCACGCACATACGCACACGCACGAGTCTACTTGGAAATCAATTTAATTTTTATCATATATGTTCACGTTATGAAGTCGGACAAGAAGCCCGTCTGTATTAAGATTACATAAATAAATAGTATTTATTGTTGATATTCATGTAATCTTTGGAGGGGGATTTGTGATAAAAGATTACCTGTCCTATGGTTAGTATGAAAATATATTTATAAAGTACATTATATTAGCGCTCTAACGATATCAGTACATTGTAACAAAAACTTCGTACGTCGTCCCACATTGTCTCATATTTGGCCATATATTCATGCAGAAAATGATCCTTCCTTTCGACTGATACGTTGCAGAATGTGTTTTAACCGGAAACAACAAGCACGTGCTAGTAAAGTTTGTTTTCTTTTTTCTTTTATCGCGTTAAAGAGTTTGAGTAACGGTGTTAATTAAAGCCTGCAACCTCTTCCGTGATACTTTAACTAATGTTCAGTTCAAATGAGTCATTTATTTAACATTTTATGGTAAGACATAGCCGCAACAGCCGTTAGAAATTAAGTGACTTTGATCTCACCGCAAACAAAATGGAGGATGCACCAAGCGGTCATTTGTGCTGATAAAAAAGCAACTGCACTTTCAGCAACCAATTAGGATCAATAGGGGTGGATCCAGATTTATTTGAAGGGGGGAGGGGGGGCGGAACGACAGGCCTCGGATTCGAATCCAGCCATAGCCCTCTTGGCGTTGGATTAGGGGCCCCGAAAAAGCTGTGGTGCTTTTGGTACGGTTAAGAAAAATATTGGAATTGTTCACGAAACACAAATATATTGATAATAAATAATACTTCTGCAATCCAAGAATAAAGGGTTCATTTTATTGTTCAAACAAAGAATGAAATCGTATACAATATCGATGGACCTATTGCTCTTTTCACCTTTGAACTCGTTGGTGAACATAAAAAGCCCAACTGACAAGCACAGATTTTAGTTTTACTACAATAACAGCCGTTTTAGTGGTAAAATGCAATATTAGACTGGGTTCCCAAACGGAGATTGATCCATGTGATCTAAAATCTATGGGAATGCGCCCTAAGATATTTTTTGACAAAATGATGACTTACCGAAATATTTATTTTCATTTTGCGATAAGTAAATATTGTCGCAATTGCCTTTGCGCATGCAAATTTCGTCATTTTATAGTATATTTTATATAATATATGTAATTAAACATGGCGGCAAGTGTTTGTTGTTAGTCTTTATACCATATAACAAAACTGAAAAGTTGATAAAAGATTGAGTCACTCGGTACTTCTGATAGAAAAAAAAGACTTGCGGCAAATTTTCACTTGAAGGATGCTTCACATATTTAAAAGTTGAAAATTTAAGTGTGTGGAGGGCTATGGTGGGAACCTTAACTGCTACATCTTAAGTACTTGAAAACGCGAATGATTCTAGGCACCGCAGCAATATATAACGTGTGTGAAGGAATAATAATATGATAATAGTAACGCAAGTCCGACCGGACACTTAGTCCTAGGAATGCAAGTCCTAGGTCTAGTGTTTCTGAGAATGGATGCCCTAGGACTAGGATTTAACGTCCTTGGGACAACAGTTACTAAGGAATGCAAGTCCGGGTGGGTCCTGTTTTTCTGATTAATACTAGGAATATATGTCCGCTCTGACTTTTTCTGTCCCACTTAAATGAAAGTTACATATAATTAATGATACTTTCTTTGTATTAAAATAACCTGTGTCATTACCTTGAATTATTTTGATATAGATGAACTGAATAAAAATATCATAATGAAGAAAAATACATGAAAAGATTCAATAAATTAATTTTCATTTTAATAGGCCTATCTATTAATTTGTGAAATAAATTATCAAATTTGACCCGTTGACGGCACATTTAAGGATGCATTCACCCTCAATCTAGAGGATGTATGTTCCCAATTTGGAAATCTATTTTTATTACATATGGCCCTAACAAGGGAGCTTCTTGCTTGCCGCCTTTAATGTCGGTTATCCTTAAATTTTGTTAAAGGGTTTTTGTTCTTATGGTTAGCACCTGTTTGATAAATTTACTAATGATGTATTTTTTTCATCTTCAATCACAATTCAATCAAAAGAAATATGAGTGGGAATTGAGAAAGAAATACACATACGTTCACACCGCAACAACAGCAACATAAAATAACCTCAGGCAAACGGTGTATATACATTGGTCAGACTATATGAAACACGTTTTTATAATATACCGGGTATATTGTTTGTAGTTCGTAATTATATATAAGATGACCAGCAAAAATGACAAAGTCATACAAATTACACAAAATTTAAACAATGCAACGTCTGTTTTATAAGGATTCGAACTCCCGTCAGATTACCTGAAGTTACTGTTGATTTATGTTGTTGCACTGCGTAACCCCCACTATGCCAGAGAGGCAAACCGGTACGTCAGCCATTTTACGGAGAAATTATTATATTGCGCTCACTAAAGCATGCTATTCATCATTGGTCTTTTCCTTGTAGTAATATAAAGGGATGGACATAAAAATCGGGCGAATCTCCATTTCGCTGACTAATGTAAACGGAATGCAACCCCGGAGAGGAGAGATAGGAGAGAGAGACCTCTTTATTTTGATATTGTTGAAAATGTTTGGATTGTGGATATGTGCATGGAGAAGTGTGTAATCAGGTATCCATGTAAGATAAAAGAGGGGCTAAACCTTGTGATCTATACATTGTTTGTGGTATGTCTGGAATGTAAGCTGTCTGTAAAGGCAGACAAAAATAACAATAAATAATGAGCTTCTCCCAGACCTAGGCACGGGCACAGAAAAGAAAAGAATGAATAAAATGTGTGTGAAGAAGACCAACGCTGCACTTTCAACATTCCTTTTATTAGATTGAGAAAGAGGGAGTGAGCATTTACAAAAGCAATCGGCTTTATACTGTAAGAAAGGACACTGGTATGTTGCGCATGGATTGCCAAAAAATTCTACCACAATGCACGTTTTATATTACTGGTATGTAGGTTTACTTATAGGAACTACATAAAGAAATACTTTTTTCTGTATACAGTGTATCTAGTTGCAAAGAGACGAAACCCCTAAAATTGTGTAAATCCAGATATATCATACGTTAAAGTGGTTTATTATATGTATTTCTCTTGGGTTGTACACTAGAGAAATACATATAGTAAACCATTTTGTAATAATAAAGTATATAGCCATTTTGGGAGAAGGTCAACCCATCGATCATGTCTCTCTCACTCACATGTTCAGGTACGCGCGCGCACACACAAACTCACACGCACAATTAACAATTTACAAGCACTTTCATAACTTTATGTTATGCCTTTGTTTGTAGTCCGTAATGTGTAAAGTCTTTAGAGGTAATGTCGTCTAATTAAGAAGTAGGTTTTTAAAAACTTAGATTGAAGGGTGTGATTCCCTATGGATCGTCAGAATGTACATGAGCAAGTGAACATTAAATGAGTGATACTGTGTGAGAGACCTTCACGTTACTTGTGTGGAACCTTTTTATAACCACCCCGACCCCAAATTACATTAAATAACCTTTTATGATATAATCCGGGGGGGGGGGGGACAAATATTTAGATAACGCGATCTCTCATACTGCTACAAAGATTCCCACGTTCTATGTTTAAAACCCTGTACACCAGGAAATAATGAAACGACGCCATGTTGTCACTTCAAAAGAATATATTTTGCTTAACTAAAAGTTACATGGTACAAGCATGGCCAATCCCAAACTTCAGTAATGACCCCTCTTATAATCATTAGATTCCCTGTGGAAACTAATTCTTACTTCAAGGTTAATTCGAAATTCAAGGAAAATGCCGGACAAGAAACTTTCAGAATAGCCACTTATTTAGTTGTTATTATTTATTTTTTGAAAATTTACCCATATTTTCCAAGGTGTATAAAGTTGTGAATCAGAATACAATTCCAATCCCATGCACAGATATGTCGTTGATAAAGAGTTCCCATTAATCCCATGTTTATGATCACAAGAGAGACCTCTATATTTCGATATTGTTGAAAATGTTTGGATTGTCATCATGCAGGTATTCAAAGTAAAAGTAGGTATTGTTAAACGAAGAGAAAGAGAGAGAGAGAGAAACACAGAGAAGAAAATTCCCGTAACAGTGCGTTTTTTTTAAATACTTCCTTCTGTTAATTATGATTCATTATTCTTTTTTTTTTAAGTATAACCGTGAAACAATGCTCTGTAACAACATTAAATATCCCTTTTCTGTAAATCACAAGTACGTTCGTCTCCAAGCGAGAGAGTTATATTTAGAACTAATGACAACGCCAGTTCTTGGAAGAGATGGAATGGAATGTAAACTGGTTCTTTTAACAATAAAAGCATGTGAAACGAAGAGGAAAACATCAGTACTTATTCAGCAGACCTTGCAGAGTTTATTTTTACATCGCTAATGAATTGAAATCGAGTAAAAAAAAAAACAACAACAACCTCCTCTACATTGACGTTCTGTTCTCAACCAGCCGGCTGTAATAATTTCACTTCACGTGCGAAGTCACACGCTAGCCGCCTTGCTTGTCTGGTTCAGAAATCAAATTAACATGTCGTAGCGAGATTGAAATACGACCAGATTTACATCGGATCTGGTCAAATTAGAGGCCAAATTTCAAGATTGAAATATAACCAAATGAATATGTAGATTGAAATTTCAGCATTACAACAGAAATCTCAAGTGTCTATGATCATAAATATAGTAAAAATACATTATATGCGTGTTTCCTTTTGATTATCCTTAAATGGAAAATTTAAGATTATACGAAACGTAATGTTTGATTCACCATAATCCCAGATGTCATGACTGTTGACTAATTTTGATGTATTCTGAAAATAATATTACTGTTAGAGGTAGGTATGACTTTGCAGAAATTAAATGGTTTAATGATTGGAGGTACTTTTCGACCTCTGACTCCCAAGCCATGCATACACTCAATGTAAACGGTCCAATTCTTATGTAAACGATGTATACGAAAAAAAAACATCTATGTTGGATAATAGTTTTTATTTATTTATTTTTTTAATCGCCCAAGTTTTGCAGCCGACAAAGGTTATGTGTTGACTGGAAAGCGCTTCCTGCAACCAGCTCAAATTTACCCTATCCCCATCCTATTGCCGTGTCTGCCTCGGCCCAGAGGCGAGACACTTCGATTCATTTATCATTAAGATACCTTTCTCAAGGCACCAGATGATGACCTTATTGCACAGATAACGAAAACCTACATCTCTGTCTATTGCAATTTTTCACGAAGATATTAACGTCACGTTTCTTCTGTAATATTGAAATTTCAGTTGAAGCTAGTTTATGGGAACACACCATTTGTATCTGCTAAGTAATGCACCGCGTAACACGTTGATGAAATGCCCTTCCTCCTGAGCCTAAACCTGTTGATAAGAGGTTCAGAATAAACTGCATTCTGACTTCATTCTGACTCTTTACGTGGAACGCAGGTTTCCCAGGAAAAAGGATAGAAACTAATACTTGATACAGAAAACCCACCTTGGAGCGTTTTTTTATCGAAACAACCAAGTTTGAACTTTCAGCACAAAGAAGTTTAGAAATCACAACAGGAAAGTTAAGGCAAAAATATACATTTTCTATCTAATCAATAGTAAGGGGATTTTTTTTCTGCATGAAAGTAGCGGTTGGAGAGGGGTGTGCTTTATTTGTAGCTACAGATCGACGGCAATTTCGCATCTAGGAATATGCAAATGACGGATGCTATTTGTTTTGAATTTCATATTCTAGTCTGATGTGAAAAATGTTCAAAACACGATGTGTACGCAAAGAGGAGTAACGCGACAAACACTGACACAAAGTAATTAATAACAAACACGAATAAGGAAATGAAATAAGTCACAGGAGTTATTAAAAAGGTATAAAGAAGATAGGCATCTATAAACAAAATTGCTTCATTAACCAAAAATATATTGGGCATTTTACATTTAATAATTTATTTATATTTCACCACATCACCAATTAATCTCCTGTAAGATGATGCTACAATGTAATGTGAATGTTATATGAATGTCACAATTATCCTGCTTTTGGAGTCTAACTTTGTACATATGAGATTAAAAAGGTGGTTAACTGCATTACGATCTCATGCCTATTAATGTGGAATGCGTGAACTTTTAGTTGGAAATAAAGGGACTTAAAGTACCTAGAGAGAATACCAGCTTGGGTAAATAATTGTTTCCTGATAAAGTCGATTCATTAGGATACATTTTTAAAAACTAATAAGGTCTCAAATATATCTTTCAATACCATACTTACATTCGACATAATAATAATAATAATAATAATAATAATAATAATAATAATAATAATAATAATTTATTTGCAAAAATAGCAACCCGAAGGTTGAAGTTTTACAATTTATCATAAATAAAATCACACGGGTATCTTGAAATAACTAAAATTATACACCAAAAGACCAAAACTCTATATCTTTCAATACCATACTTACATTCGACATAATAATAATAATAATGAAAATTCCATTTGCTAGAATAGCAACCCAAAGGTTGAAGTTTTACAATTTATCAATAAAAAAATCATACGGATGTCTAAAAGTTACTAAGAATTATAAACTAAAATACCAAAGCTTTAAAACAAGACTTATAAGACAATTTGGAGCAGTATTTTACATGAAATGTAAAAGACTGTCCATTATAAAGGATGATTTAAAACGCTCCGTTTTCACTCTTTGTATGAAAAATTTGTTGCTAACCCTGAAATTTCTTGGATTCTTTTCTTTAAACAGATGGTGGAACTTATTAAAATTCTTGATTTTTTGTAAAATTGTTCTTAAATAAAACGTCTCTTCTCTCTCTGAGAGAGGTGAGATTACTAGCCTGTAGGGCATCCTTGTTAGTATAAAATGGGTAAATAATTCTAAAAGCTCTCCTTTGAACAGATTCTAAGCATTCGCATTGTTCGGCTGTAAGAACAGGCCGCCACACAGGACATGCATATTCTAGGACTGATCTAATTATTGATTGATATATAACTATTAGATCCTCAGTGACCAGATTTGCCCTTTTCGACTGCCTGGGATAAAAAAAAAAGCCTGGCACAAGACTTGGAATAGAAAATATAACAAAATGCAGTAGTATCGAAGTAGCAAAGAAGCATTAACGCAGTAGTGGTGTGGAGCATATTTGCAGTAGAAATGCAGTATAGCCTACTGCAATTCTACTCCAAAAAGTACATAGGTTTGTACAGAGAGGAGCATTAATGCAGTAGATCATAATTAGCTGCATGATAGAAGCATGTTTCAAATATGCTAATTAGCTCCCAAATCGAAGCAGATTTGAAGCATGCTTGCAGTATGATTGCAGTAGTCTATTGCGCTGGAGAATCTACTGCGTTTTCGTGCGAGAGGCCCTGCCATACATTGGAAATCACGAACACCACGAGGTCCAGACACGCCCACAGTCACGTGTAACACTGGAACAAGATAGAATATATATATAATTTTTTTGTCAGTACAGACAATGAGGCATCACAAGAGAGACCTCTATATTTTGATATTGTTGAAAATGTTTGGATTGTGGGTATGTGCATGGAGAAGTGTGTATTCAGGTATGCATGTAAGATAAAAGAGGGGCTAAACCTTGTGATCTATACATTGTTTGTGGTATGTCTGGAACGTAAGCTATCTGTAAAGGCAGACAAAATAACAATAAATAATGAGCTTCTCCCAGACCTTGGCACGGGCACAGAAAAGAAAAGAATGAATAAAATGTGTGTGAAGAAGACCAACGCTGCACTTTCAACATTCCTTTTACTAGATTGAGAAAGAGGGAGTGAGCATTTACAAAAGCAATCGGCTTTATACTGTAAGAAAGGACACTGGTATGTTGCGCATGGATTGCCAAAAAATTCTACCACAATGCACGTTTTATATTACTGGTATGTAGGTTTACTTATAGGAACTACATAAAGAAATACTTTTTTTCTGTATACAGCGTATCAAGTTGCAAAGAAACGAAACCCATATTGTGTAAATCCAGATATATGTTACGTTAAAGTGGTTTGTTATATGTATTTCTCTTGTGTTGTACACAGCATACAATGCTGTTTTTTCCAGTTTTTGATAAGCCATTCTCCTGCTCATTACGGCTACTTGGGCTTTAATTAACTTCTCACAGTTGCTTAATAGTTATGAAGACTTGTAACCTTTACAGAACTAGAGAAATACATATAGTAAACCATTTTGTAATAATAAAGTATATAGCCATTTTGGGAGAAGATCAACCCATCGATCATGTCTCTCTCACTCACATGTTCAGGTACGCGCGCGCACACACAAACTCACACGCACAATTAACAATTTACAAGCACTTTCATAACTTTATGTTATGCCTTTGTTTGTAGTCCGTAATGTGTAAAGTCTTTAGAGGTAATGTCGTCTAATTAAGAAGTAGGTTTTTAAAAACTTAGATTGAAGGGTGTGATTCCCCATGGATCGTCAGAATGTACATGAGCAAGTGAACATTAAATGAGTGATACTGTGTGAGAGACCTTCACGTTACTTGTGTGGAACCTTTTTATGACCACCCCGACCCCAAATTACATGAAATAACCCCCTATGATATAATCCCGGGGGGGGGGGGGAAGCAAATATTTAGATAACGCGATCTCTCATACTGCTACAAAGATTCCCACGTTCTATGTTTAAAACCCTGTACACCAGGAAATAATTAAACGGCTTCAAAAGAATATATTTTGCTTAACTAAAAGTTACATGGTACAAGCATGGCCAATCCCAAACTTCAGTAATGACCCCTCTTATAATCATTAGATTCCCTGTGGAAACTAATTCTTACTTCAAGGTTAATTCGAAATTCAAGGAAAATGCCGGACAAGAAACTTTCAGAATAGCCACTTATTTAGTTGTTATTATTTATTTTTTGAAAATTTACCCATATTTTCCAAGGTGTATAAAGTTGTGAATCAGAATACAATTCCGATCCCATGCACTGCATGAAAAAACACCTTTTATCGCCTTTCATTCATCTACAAAATGTTATCGAAAGATGATCCCTCATCTTTCATCATCCTTTCCTGACGAAAAGGTCATCTTTCACCTTTCATTTGTAAAAGGTCATCTTTTTATCAACTTTTACGTCTCGGAAAGACCGTCATTCACATTTTCATTAACTTTCAGTTTTCAAAAGTTCAACTATCACCTTTTACACTGCGAAAAGCCACCTTACATTCCAGCTTTTGTTAACTGGAAAGGTCTCATTTTGTTAACTTTTATTTTCTGAAAGCTTAAGACTAATTTTATAATAATGCGTGGTGATCTTTTGTATGTATACTATTTATTTTATGTACAGGACTTAATTCCGTATCTTACATTAAGCGCATTATGGAAAAAGCGAATACTTTTGCAAATTGTTTGCATGATGAAATGTTTCGCACTTTGATTAAAGTATTTAACTGATAGATTGAATATGGTGATTTGCATTTCGGAGAAAAAGTATGCAATCTTGCATTGGCTGGAGTTTATGTATAAATATATAGCATTCAGAGCAGTAGAAGAAGTGTTCACCGAATTTCACTTGAGGTAGACATATGATTTTGACGCTTTAAACGACAAACAACTTTCAGAATCGAAAGTAACTATATTTTTATTCCAATATTGTCAGGGTTTAAATACAGCAAATAAAAAATTATATGTCAGAGGTCACATCTCCATATTTGCCTAGATAATTACTTTCACAGGAAATGATCTCCATGCTTCTGGACAGTAGCTAATTATGTCAGGATTATAGCATTGATTGCACCAAGTCAAAATAGTGTTTGAGGTCACCTCTCCATAATTTGCCTGGCTAGAGGCTCGTCTCTAAACAGAAAACCACCCCTCCTCGACAAAAAAGGCAATAGGATCTCTCGTCACTAACTTTGTTATTTTCAGTAATGTCAGGATTTTAGCATTGATTACACCAAGTCAAAATAGTGTTTGAGGTCACCTCTCCATAATTTGCCTGGCTAGAGGCTCGTCTCTAAACAGAAAGCCACCCCTCCTCGACAAAAAAGGCAATAGGATCTCTCGTCACTAACTTTGTTATTTTCAGTAATGTCAGGATTTTAGCATTGATTGCACCAAGTCAAAATAGTGTTTGAGGTCACCTCTCCATAATTTGCCTGGCTAGAGGCTCGTCTCTAAACAGAAAACCACCCCTCCTCGACAAAAAAGGCAATAGGATCTCTCGTCACTAACTTTGTTATTTTCAGTAATGTCAGGATTTTAGCATTGATTGCACCAAGTTCGAAAAGTGTTTGAGGTCACCTCTCCATAATTTGCCTGGCTAGAGGCTCGTCTCTTAACAGAAAACCACCCCTCCTTGACAAAAAAGGTTATAGGATCTCTCATCACTAACTTTGTTATTTGCAGTTATGTCAGTATTAGCATTGATTGCATCAAGTCAAAAATTATAATTACAATAAATGTCAGAGGTCACCTCTCCATAGTTTGCCTGACCAGGGGATCGTTTCTAAGGATAAAACCACTCTAAAATTGTTATGATGTGTTTTAGACTCCAGAGAGCAAGTTTTACCTTTTACATAATCCCTAATAGTAAGGCCCTGGGCATGATGGAAATATTTAACCGAAGTTGGATAGGTAGTAATCAGCTATGCAATTGGAATTTGTTTGTATTGGAACTGGTTATATTACTGACAGACTGTTTGCATATCCTTCATTCATCTTGCTTACACTTCTGTAGTTAATCTTAATATCAGAGGAAAATTATCAACCATACATAACTGTTTACTTATTCTCTTGCTCAGAGCGAGTCAGTCTCCCCTTTACCATTTTAGCATGTTTAATTCCATAAATCTGATGGAGAGGGGGTCTGAGGTAAACACAATGAGGTTATACACGTAGGTTAACAATTTCTATTGTAGCTGCAGACCGGAAATTCATGTATAACAGGAGCACAGGAATGCTGCCTTCTTTAAGATGTTCATCTATTTTCTTGTGACGACAGGCACTGCTTTTTCATCCTTGTGACGCCCAATTCCTTAATAAAAGAAAAGACATAGTGAATAATAGAGACATGACAAAAACACATGACAATATTTTTCTGAGAACTTAATTCTTTTCTATAATGTGCAGCTGTTTTAAATAGTGTCATTTTCGGTTGTATAAGGCTGTATTCCCAGAGCTTTTAGATCGATCTCTCCCCGCAGGGAGTCTCACTAGATTACTGTCAGATAATCTGGCTTAAATGTCCGTCCTGCCTACTACAAGCTGTAAGGGGGTAATTAACTTTCGTGTCCGCTCGGCTGACAGCTATTTAGCGTGAACCCCCAGGGAGTTAGGTCGATCTTAAGTAGATCGATCTAATCTCTGGAAATGGGGTCTAAGTCGAATCCATCCCCTTTCACATTAAAGCACCCCCTTGTAATCCAACACATGGGAATATTCTAACACTTTTAAAAATGACAACCCCTTGTTGTTACCCCGTATCGTGGACGTGCACATATATTTCCAAAATTCACAGTGAGGTCAAACGTTAGAACAGACAAAAGCCAAGCCCAATGAAGCTCAGTTTAACTCGATCCTTTCTCGAGAGACGGCCAAATTACCCTGCAACATGCAGTGCGTCGAGAAAGATTCCCGCTTTAATCCCAGAAGTATGCTTTGCTATAATTTGTGTTAACATACACTGTGCGAACAAAACTGAAATCACTATATCACCTACCTTGTAAAACGATGACCGTCTGCCCCGTGTCTATAGTGATCTATATAATTGTCTCTTGCTGTTTTAGTCTTGAGTAAAACACGAAGTTAAAGGTTGCCGTGCGAGCTTTTCTGCCATTAATACTGCGTTATAGGTCAATGCTAGAGAATCGGCGCGAAAGATATCCCATTACAGACTATCTGCGCATGCGCAAGGCCAGGCGGTTGAAAATGCGCGGACTGTAAGTCTGTGTAGGCCGGTCACAGAAGATAATTTCCAAGCCACCGTATTGATTATGGTCGACTTCTTTGCAAGATGGCATTTGTTGCGGCGATATTTTAACTGATGAGGATGAAGAGAATGAGTAAATGCATCAGGTAGGTCTAATATAACATTTGAATCATTCATAATAAGGGAACAAACAACCGTGTCACTGACGCCCAAGATGGGTTTTATGCACGGAGAACAGACCGTGCTGAAAAAAGATTATCACGATCGTGAAACAATTGTTAATCGAACACTCTGTCCTATTTATTAGAACACTGCAAAAAGTTTACGTCAAAGTACGGCCCCGCGTACAAGTAAAGATTCTGTACATGTATATAACTGGCCTGTATTAATCCCATAGAGTCGACCTACATTCCTTGACCTAAATTCCAGGCAGGGTTATATAATCAATGCACTGGTTCACTCGCAGGGTTCATACAGCACTTTAAGTGCTTGAATCTAGTATATATTGCCCCTTGTACATGTATTCAGTCTGTTTATGACATTAAAAGTACTTGAAATTGTTATTAGCCTTACAAAGGGCTTGTATTTATCATTTTCCCTAAAAAATTCTGGGATTTGATCAGTTAGAAATTTGTCGAATGATTATTTCAAACCTTGTTTTTAACCTGAATGTAGACATGCTGGGGGAATGCCCTTTTTAATCTGTCAATTTTTTTCTCATGTTTCATTATCATTAAAATACAAAGTTTGTGTGAATGATGCACCTCTTTTGTATGCAAACTTAAAAATGACAGTAAGATGCATTGAGTTATTGAAAAGTTATTGATTTAGAGCCTCAGAAGTCATTCAATTTGCTTTTATGTTGCTGTATGAACCCTAAGCAGTAATCATGAATATCTTCATCATTGCATGTAGTTATTTCAGCATTCATATTTTCATTAATGAAAACTGTTTGTATGATATTACACTAAAATAATTCACTATCTTAAAATATCTATTTCTTTTCCAGATGCTATTAAAAGACAGGCTGTCTGAACAGCATATAAAACAAGCAAAGTGGATGGACTAAGGCAAAAAAATTGGAAGAGAAGAATGGGGTATGTAATACAGGAGCCTATATAAGTTCTGTACAAAGCCCAATCAAGTTGCCTAGCAGTAATCATGAATGCATATTTTCATCATTACTTGTAGCTATTTCATTATTCATATTGCCCTAATTGAAAACTTTTTGCATGATATTACACTCAAATAATTCACTCTTTTTATCTATTTACCAGGTGCCATTAAAAGATACTACAGTTCTGAAAAGTAGGAGGATGTTCTAAAACAAGCAAAAGGACTGGATGAGCTGAAACAAAAAATATGGAAAAAAAGGAAGGAGGTACTATTATAGAAGCATGTTTAAACCTTGTAAAATCTCTCTTTTAAGACTTTTGATGGCTTTAAGTCCATAGTTTGAAAAAACTTCTAACATCATAAAAGTTGCCATTGTTTTCATCATATTTGATTAGCATTAAAATGAACTGTTACCCAAAACAGCATTTATCATTACATGCATCCTATTTTTCAGGAAGCAAAAGACAAAGATTTGGGCAGGCAAAGTGTTCTCTTGACAGACGATTCCAGGAAAACTACTCCCAGGAGAGTGGGAAGTTATGCATATATAGTAGGACTAGTGGATCTGGCTGAAAGTACATTTAGAGAACATTTCCTGGGCCTTTCTTGGATAATCAAAACAAAAAATCAAATGTCCTTGGATTATCAAAAAACTTTCAAAAGACAAGCGCAACCTGCACAAAAATGTTATAATGGAATAAATTATTAAAATTTATACCATGTGTTGTTCTGTTTATCAATATATTATTAAATCGCGGCAATAAATATTACATTAAAATACGTAACAAAAGAAGGAAAAAAGCAATCTTTTCTTAAATAAAAAGGTTTGAAAAGGTTATCTTTTGTATCTGAAAAGTTGCACAAAAGGCATCTGAAAGTTGGACTTTTTAGCAGGAAAAGGTAGAGAAAAGTGGGTCTTTCATATGTCTTTTAGCATGCAAAAAGTTGATGAATGATGAACTTGAGAATACCTTTTCTTCAAGCAAAAGATCGTCTTTTTGCAGCAAAAGGTTTATGAAAGTTAAACTTTTGAGTAGAGAAAAGGTGAAGAAAAGTGGGCCATTTGTATACCTTTTCACTTATACAAAAGTCATTTAAAAGATCGTCTTTTACACCTTTCCTAAAAAAACGAAAGGTCTAGGAAAGGTGTGAGAAGGTGAATAAAAGGAGGCCTTTTGATCGCCTTTCAGGATATATAAAAGCTGATTTTTCATGCAGTGATGCACAGATATGTCGTTGATAAAGAGTTCCCATTAATCCCATGTTTATGATCACAAGAGAGACCTCTATATTTCGATATTGTTGAAAATGTTTGGATTGTCATCATGCAGGTATTCAAAGTAAAAGTAGGTATTGTTAAACGAAGAGAAAGAGAGAGAGAAACACAGAGAAGAAAATTCCCGTGACAGTGCGTTTTTCTTTAAATACTTCCTTCTGTTAATTATGATTCATTATTCATTTTTTTTAGTATGACCGTGAAACAATGCTCTGTAACAACATTAAATATCCCTTTTCTGTAAATCACAAGTGCGTTCGTCTCCAAGCGAGAGAGTTATATTTAGAACTAATGACATCGCCAGTTCTTGGAAGAGATGGAATGGAATGTACACTGGTTCTTTTAACAATAAAAGCATGTGAAACGAAGAGGAAAACATCAGTACTTATTCAGCAGAATTGAAATCGAGTTAAAAAAAAAAAAAAAAAAAAAAAAAAAAAACTCATCTACATTGACGTTCTGTTCTCAACCAGCCGGCTGTAATAATTTCACTTCACGTGCGAAGTCACACGCTAGCCGCCTTGCTTGTCTGGTTCAGAAATCAAATTAACATGTCGTAGCGAGATTGAAATACGACCAGATTTTACATCGGATCTGGTCAAATTAGAGGCCAAATTTCAAGATTAAAATATGACCAAATGAATATGTAGATTGAAATTTCAGCATTACAACAGAAATCTCAAGTGACTATGATCATAAATATAGTAAAAATACATTATATGCTGTGTTTCCTTTTGATTATCCTTAAATGGAAAATTTAAGATTATACGAAACGTAATGTTTGATTCGCCATGATCCCAGATGTCATGACTGTTGACTAATTTTGATGTATTCTGAAAATAATATTATTGTTAGAGGTAGGTATGACTTTGCATAAATTAAATGATTTAATGAATGGAGGTACTTTTCGACCTCTGACTCCCAAGCCATGCATACACTCAATGTAAACGGTCCAATTCTTATGTAAACGATGTATACGAAAAAAACATCTATGTTGGATAACAGTTTTTATTTATTTATTTTTTTAATCGCCCAAGTTTTGCAGCCGACAAAGGTTATGTGTTGGCTGGAAAGCGCTTCCTGCAACCAGCTCAACTTTACCCTATCCCCATCCTATTGCCGTGCCTGCCTCGGTCCAGAGGCGAGACACTTCGATCCATTTATCATTAAGATACCTTTCTCAGGGCACCAGATGATGACCTTATTCCAATTTTTCACGAAGATATTAACGTCACCTTTCCTCTGTAGTATTGAAATTTCAGTTGAAGCTAGTTTATGGGAACACACCCTTTGTATCTGCTAAGTAATGCAACGTTGATGAAATGCCCTTCCTCCTGAGCCTAAACCTGTTGATAAGAGGTTCAGAATAAACTGCATTCTGACTTCATTCTGACTCTTTACGTGGAACGCAGGTTTCCCAGGAAAAAGGATAGAAACTAATACTTGATACAGAAAACCCCACCTTGGAGCGGTTTTTTTTTTATCGAAACAACCAAGTTTGAACTTTCAGCACAAAGAAGTTTAGAAATCACAACAAGAAAGTTAAGGCAAAAATATACATTTTCTATCTAATCAGTAGTAAGGGGATTTTTTTTTCTGCATGAAAGTAGCGGGTGGAGAGGGGTGTGCTTTATTTGTAGCTACAGATCGACGGCAATTTCGCATCTAGGAATATGCAAATGACGGATGCTATTTGTTTTGAATTTCTTATTCTAGTCTGATGTGAAAAATGTTCAAAACAGGATGTGTACGCAAAGAGGAGTAACGCGACAAACACTGACACAAAGTAATTAATAACAAACACGAATAAGGAATTGTAATAAGTCACAGGAGTTATTAAAAAGGTATAAAGAAGATAGGCATCTATAAACAAAATTGCTTCATTAACCAAAAATATATTGGGCATTTTACATTTAATAATTTATTTATATTTCACCACATGCACCAATTAATCTCCTGTAAGATTATGCTACAATGTAATGTGAATGTTATATGAATGTCACAATTATCCTGCTTTTGGAGTCTAACTTTGTACATATGAGATTAAAAAGGTGGTTAACTGCATTACGATCTCATGCCTATTAATGTGGAATGCGTGAACTTTTAGTTGGAAATAAAGGGACTTAAAGTACTTAGCGAGAATACCAGCTTGGATAAATAATTGTTTCCTGATAAAGTCGATTCATTAGGATACATTTTTAAAAACTAATAAGGTCTCAAATATATCTTTCAATACCATACTTACATTCGACATAATAATAATAATAATTTATTTGCAAAAATAGCGACCCAAAGGTTGAAGTTTTACAATTTATCATAAATAAAATCACACGGGTATCTTGAAGTAACTAAAATTATACACTAAAAGACCAAAACTCTTTATCTTTCAATACCATACTTACATTCGACATAATAATAATAATAATAATAATAATAATAATAATAATAATAATAACTAGACTGCAACTGGCTTAAGCCAGTGGCGGAGGATTCCCCTGCAAAATAGGTGTGGAAAGGCTCTTACAAGGTCATGTGAAGGTCATGGGTTAAATTTGACCCCATATTCTGAAAGAGCATGTGCGAATTGGGGGGGGGGGGCAACTAAACATCACTTTTAGGCCACTTCAATATTTCTCCATGAAATAGCCGAATGACCTTGAAAACGAGGGTCAAGGTCAAATTTGACATTTAATTTGGGGGTGTTGGTATATGTTTGGGGTAGTTTACTATATTTAAAAATCTATATTAAAAAAACTAATCAGTCAAATGTCAATATTATTAGATACGGAACTGGATAGATATCTAGGGCAACTTTGTACATCATCCTTGTGGCTCTGTGATATCTGGTTTACCCCCTACCGAGTGTCAAGGATTTGTCAAAATGTTGAAAATTCTAGGAGATATTGCATTTTGAAATTTGCAAAAATTTCAATTTAAAAGGCTCTGTGACCTTGAAAATTAGGTCAAGGTAAAAAAAAAATGGGTGGACCGGAATAACTTTTCAAAGGCTATTAGTATGAATTTTTTCAGAATTTTAGAAAGAAATTTTTTGACGAAAAATAATAATAAGAAGAAGAAGAATAAGAATACCAAAAACAATAGTATTCCCCTATGGAGAATCCTAACTAGACTGCAACTGGCTGAAGCCAGTGGCGGAGAATTCCCCTGCAAATAGGTGTGGAAATGCTCTTACAAGGTCATGTGAAGGTCATGGGTTAAATTTGACCTCATATTCTGAAAGAGCATGTGCGAATTGGGGGGGGGGGGTCAACAAAACATCACTTTTAGCCCACTTCAATATTTCTCCATGAAATAGCCGAATGACCTTGAAAATGAGGGCCAAGGTCAAATTTGACATTTGATTTGGGGGTGTTGGGTATATGTTTGGGGTAGTTTACTATAGCATGTTATCACAAAAAATCAGGATTTCATGGAGAAATTGACAAAGTCACTATTTCTGTGAAATTATTAATATTTAAAAATCTATATTAAAAAAACTAATCAGTCAATTGTCAATATTATTAAATACTGCACTGGATATATATATAGGACAAGTTTTTACATCATCCTTGTGGCTCTGTGACATCTGGTTTACCCCCTGCCGAGTGTCAACCTTCTGGAGCATATTTTGCAATAGGTTGATCTTGACCTGACCTACTTTCATAAAATTAGGTTGCTGGACACAGAATCATTGTGTGACCTCACCTATGAAAGGATTTCTCAAAATGTTGAAAATTCTAGGAGATATTGCAATTTGAAATTTGCAAAAATTTCATTTTTAAAAAGGCTCTGTGACCTTGAAAATTAGGTCAAGGTAAAAAAAAATGGGTAGACCGGAATAACTTTTCATAGGCTATCAGTATGAATTTTTTCAGAATTTTAGAAAGAAATTTTTTGACGAAAAATAAGAAGAAGAAGAAGAAGAAGAACAGCTAAAACAATAGTATTCCCCTATGGGGAATCCTAATAATAATAATAATAATAATGATAATAATAATAAAAATTCCATTTGCTAGAATAACAACCCAAAGGTTGAAGTTTTACAATTTATCAATTAAAAAATCATACGGGTATCTAAAAGTTACTAAAAATTGTGAACTAAAATACCAAAGCTTTAAAACAAGACTTATAAGACAATTTGGAGCAGTATTTTACATTATAAAGGATGATTTAAAACGCTCCGTTTTCACTCTTGGTATTAAAAATTTGTTGCTAACCCTGAAATTTCTTGGATTCTTTTCTTTAAACAGATGGTGGAACTTATTAAAATTCTTGATTTTTGTAAAATTGTTCTTAAATAAAACGTCTCTCTCAGAGAGGTGAGATTACTAGCCTGTAGGGCATCCTTGTTAGTATAAAATGGGTAAATAATTCTAAAAGCTCTCCTTTGAACAGATTCTAAGCATTCGCATTGTTCGGCTGTAAGACCAGGCTCCCACACAGGACATGCATATTCTAGGACTGATCTAATTATTGATTGATATATAACTATTAGATCCTCAGTGGCCAGATTTGCCCTTTTCGACTGCCTGGGATAAAAAAAAAAGCCTGGCACAAGACTTGGAATAGAAAATATAACAAAATGCAGTAGTATCGAAGTAGCAAAGAAGCATTAACGCAGTAGTGGTGAGGAGCATATTTGCAGTAGAAATGCAATATAGCCTACTGCAATTCTACTCCAAAAGTACATAGGTTTGTACAGGGAGGAGCATTAATGCAGTAGATTAGCTGCATGATAGAAGCATGTTTCAAATATGCTAATTAGCTCCCAAATCGAAGCAGATTTGAAGCATGTTTGCAGTATGATTGCAGTAGTCTACTGCGCTGGAGTATCTACTGCGTTTTCGTGCGAGAGGCCCTGCCATACACTGGAAATCACGAACACCACGAGGTCCAGACACGCCCACAGACACGTGTAACACTGGAACGAGATAGAATATATATATATATATATATATATATATATATATAATTTTTTGAATTGCACAAGCGTTGGTCCTGTTACTGTTGATTATAATTTTTCATAGGCAAATAAAAATGAGTAATTATTTGTGCTTTTATTCATTCATTCACTCGTCGGTTCATACGTTGTCTCACCCAGAAAAGTTTCCTTATCATAAAAATAGTTCAAACGGGACGTTTCTACTTCATTCATCGTCTCCCTCTCTTTCTCTTCCATACACGCAAAAACACACCCACACCCATTCATACATTCGCATATTTTTGAGCTTATTCATTACTCTATCTGTTTTCTACATATTGACCTCGCTATTTTTTCAAAAACCACTTACTCTGGACCATGGAACTACCAACGGCTCTGAATGCATCCTGTTTGTTATCATGTCCTCAATTTGTGAGGCAGCAGTTTCCCCAGTCTGGTAGTCAGAATTTTCCAACATGATCACTCTGTGCTCACACAGCCGGACTAAATGCTGGAAATCCCTTGGACTTTCCTCCAAATATTCGTCTAACTTCAGGTCGGCTTCATGGTTAGAAAAGGTGAAGACTATGATGGTGCGCGTGTGGTAGTCTGACCCGAATGCGTCCTTAAGTTGTTGTATTAAAGTAATCACGGAGCTTGTGATGCGCCAATAACGCAGCACGAATAACAAAGCGTGTACTTCACCGACCGCGTGGGCTTTTGCGTTTATCACGCGCAGCACGTGCGAGTCCGTTGTGTCCAGTGAGCCGAAACCTGGCGTATCATAGAATGTACAGTTCTCGTGCGTTCTCTCCTCTATTTTGTAGCCCGCGGCTCCCTTATAATTTTTGTCCCGTATAATGTTCATCATAGCGGCTGACTTGCCGTGTCCCTTGTACCCCACTATGAACACGTTATAGTCTTGCAGGCTGTGGCGTACAATGCTGTTTTTTTCCAGTTTTTGATAAGCCATTCTCCTGCTCATTACGGCTACTTGGGCTTTAATTAACTACTCACAGTTGCTTAATAGTTATGAAGACTTGTAACCTTTACAGAACCAGAGACCTGTCTGGATGACCTCTATCAGGGTGACAGCTGGTTTCGAGGGAGAGGGTCCAAGGGTTCAGCGTGTGTGTCTCTAACAGTCAACTACTGGACAAATCTTCTTGACCAGCTTCTTGACCGCAGCAATAACTGACAAGGCCCTGTCGCTCTTATAAGAACCTGTGGCCTGGGTATTTAGTCTCTAGAATTTAGTCTCTAGAAGTCATCGCCTTAACTCAACCCTCATGCGGAACAGATATGGCCGACCATTTATTAGTGCGTGGGTAATCTCAAATTGGTACATTGCATAGGCGCCATCTATATGTTGAAATTCTTGTTATCTGTGTTTTTGTATTCTTCACTTGGACGCTATCTTCTTTTATTGAAACATTTATAACATTTATTGATGTGACAAGTGTTGCTATGTGAAATACAAACATACTTTAATTTGCACATGCGGACACATCCCTACACACAAATAGTAATAAATAGTGAAAAATAGCATAACAATAATAATGATTATTATTATGATGATGATTGAGTTTAACATACACATTTGTTCTGTAGAATTTTCAATGTATCTTGAATGAATAATAAAAAATGGTAGAAAAAAAACAGAACTGGAAATATTGCATGATCAAAACAAATGATGTAAAAACTTAAAATATTACATCATAGCCCTTGTAAGTGCCAGATTCCCTGTTTTATATAAACAAGGTGTAAGTACAGATTCCTTGTTTTAGCTATAACAGTTATGAGTAGTTTTCATTACTTGTGTGAGTAGCGCGCTTATTTGAATGCTACTGGGTCATAACGCTACAAGAATCCGTACAAGAAGGGTCTCTCCTGCAGCTAACCGTATTTCCCAACGTAGTATAGTGTATTGTAACAGTTCAAAGGGAGAAATCATAATGTAAGTGTTTATACTATCAAATGTGTATTTATAAGTTTTCTGTATAAATTATAAAGATGAAAAAATAGGTACCGTGTATATAAGATAGAGCACCTGGTAGGGTGTGGTAATTAATATGAAGTACGATAAATGATAATATGAGAACGCATTGGTTTAATTATCAACTGCAAAACCCTTACTGTAATTCAGTATATAACGTTTTAATTATGATTATTGCATTATAAGGTAAACTTCATATCATTTCTGTTTACTGTATAGATATAGCAAATTTCAAGTCTCGCTATATATAACCGAATTAATGTAATGTAATGTTCCATATATCTAGTAAATTATACTTAGGCCTATGTATTTGATGCATAAGTATTTATATAGTTTCCTTTATTTATTTATTTATTTATTTATTTATTTATTTATTTATTTATTGTTTTGTTTTTTTTTTAGATTATGTACCTTGCTTGCTTGCTTGCTTGCTGTCATGCTGACATGCTGACCTGCTGACTAGTCCATTTACTGTACTGACATAAGCGATGTGAATGGTTACTGAACTGAACATTTAAAATAAAGCATGAGTAACATAAACTCTCCAATGTCTCAACGATTTCAAAGCCCTCATCACGCGTAGGCATATTTTATTTTTTATGCATTCACTTTAGCAGGTGCGCACATACGTACACGTTTCTACACAAATTTAAAATAAATAAAAAAAGAAACGTACACAAATACTCAAAGACATTTATTTACACAATCGCACACACTGTACAGACGCTTTCAAGACATATAAAATGATTGCTTTATCTGCTGTAGCCCCAGATAACAAGCAGAATAATGTCAGTTGTGCTAGGTTAGAGGTGTCCCACCTAACACAATTAAGAAAATAAATGTTCAAGTCAAAGAGGAAAGACATTAAAAAGAAAAACAAAAAAAAAAAAAAAAAAATCAAAGTGAAAAGCCCAATGATATCATAATAGTAACAACAACCACAGCAACATTAAAAATAATAATGATGATAATAATAATACCGTGTAACACTTCTTACCGAACACTCAAATATGTAAATGTGTACATGACTCTGTCAGTGGCAGTCTGTACCTTACGACCGATTGCAAGGTGTAAATTGTTGTAACTGTGCTAATTGTGGGGCTTGTCACTGTCACTCTGTCGAAAACCTCGATATTAAAAGCAACAATTCACTTAGTGAATTAAATGGAGTTAATGCTGAGGCGTGGGTTTAAATTCCACCACTGCCACCGCGTTTAGGCCAATCGACGATGGTCACGTCTCATTGTCCTAATTAAAATATATATTTATACCAGTTTATGCCCCCCTCACCCCAAAAAATAAATAAATAAAATAAAACTAGACATAAAACGCGGGCATCATGGAACGAGAAAGTACAGCATTATATCAAAGGCGGATTCAGGATTATTTGAAGGGGGGTCAGCGGATGCAAAGCCGACCCTTTCCCTCCTAGTCGTGGGGTTCGGTTTGGTATTTAAGAGGGCGAACGGTGCCATTTGGTGGGTTTAAGAACTATGATTCAGCTAGATAAATTTCTAGTTTCAAGAGGGGTCTAATATTGGCGTAATTGTTTTCAGAAATCGAAGAGGGGGGACAGGACCCCTGACACCCCACTTAAATCAGCACTGGTATAATACGTTAATATGTATATATGGCGATAGGTGGTAGCACTTATCAAAAAGAACATCGTGACATTGGCCATGTCAATTAAAGAGTGCACGTGGGTTAATCGTTAAAGAAAACCTGCTATTTGTAATATTTCGTAAATATTTATGGATACAGACATTATTTGTCTTCAAAGTTAGCTATGTGCATAATACGAAAAATAACACCTTTCATTTGACGTACTTTCGCTTTCATAGCTCAGTAGTTGTTAGATATAAAAGATCACGTCTCTCTTCCATGAAACGTAAACCCACGTGGCTAATATAGGCCCCATCGCTGCCTTGGACCTGATAATGCGGTTGTACCGTTAACGGGGTCGATGTTGTATGCATTGGCGCATGTACTGTAGGAAGCAATATTTTGAAAGGTCACAGACGTAAATAACAAAGATGGCGGAACCTACAGCTGATGGTAAGACGCAGTGCATTCCTTTGTTAACACATTATCATCACTTAAATCTGTTTAAAATAATTGCATTATGCTTTTAATTTGTGCATTACATTCATCATTTCGTACAGTGCGACGCATTATAATATATAACATAATGATCACAATAGAAGACAGACCAAGCGTGTGTGCAGTAGGACGATTTATGATAGTAGGCCTATAATGCTTACATGATGTATAGGCCTACATGTATATATTGTGAACTATGATCTACTAGGACAGGATTGGGCAAGGCAATTTGTTCGATTAACCTGAATATTTGTTTTAAGCAGTGCTTAAATTACATTCAGATAATGGCATGTATATGTTCAACGACGCTTAATGCTATTTAACCGAAGCATGTGAATGTGTGCACAAATAAGAGTTTAGTGTGTGTGTGTGTGTGTGTGTGTGTGTTTATAGAGAGGGTAAATATTTTTCATTTTTCATATTTTCTCCCCACCATCTTCTCGCTATTTGTAAATCGCTGGCTCCATATTTTGATACCCCTTTCCCTCTCCCTCTTCTCGTTAATATATTTCCCTTGCCTTGCCAAGGTAAGACCAGAAAAATATTTCGGTCTGTATTTGATAATTTCCATTTATGATAAATGGATTTGTGTTTGTATTATTTTTCAGATTACATTGAACACTTAAGCGTGATGCTTGTCGGTCGAAAGGGGCACGGAAGAACGTCTCTGGCTCGTGCTCTTCTTGCCCAATCAGATTCCCCCGACCAGACCGAATGCTGTGTACTTCATGGAGACATAAAAAGCTCTGCGAATGACACTTGGAAATTAACACTTATAGATACCCCTGGAATTGGAGATTTAGATTTTACCAAAGAGCACATCGTAGAGGTCATCCGTCGCCAACGAGAAGGTGTACAGCAAGTCGACACATTTTTATACGTGTTAAGATATAACTTAAGAGTCAGATCAACAGAAATAGAGGCTATAGACCTCTTGGAAGATAAATTCTTCGGGACATTTTTGAAGAGGGCCATCTTTGTGTTTATCCATGACGGTAGAACAGCTCTCAACAGTGAACAAAAGCAAAATTTCGTGGATTCGCTACCAAAGACTTTTAAGGAGAAAGCAGAACTGGCAGGAAATCGTGTTTGTTTAGTCGGCACTGCTGAACCAAATAGCATACTATGTTTTTTGGAGGACCTGCGAGGAATGGTCCGAGAGATTATGCGTGAACAAGAAAAACCGTGCATTCTGAAGGTAATGATTGCTACAATTCTTTCAAATGCTTTTTATACCAGAAAAATGGGCTGGGCATTATTTTTCCTCTCCCCAAGTGTTTCTAGGACACTGGTAAAATGATTTTTAAGGCAAATTTGATATTTATTTTTTCTTAATTTGTTTATTCTGGTTATTTTGTTATTTTTTCTGTACATTTGTAAAGGTTTTATAAATATTTTAGATATCATCTAAAATAAATAGAAAGCGTTACTATTATTATTATTATTTATATGACTGCAGCCTTTATGTCTGCTGTATATTTTTTATTAAAGGAGGAAGCCTCGTTGTGGGACATCTACCAGTACATCTCCGTGCTTGAATATTTCACTAATGGACAGTCTGGAAACGAAGGAAACGACTTTGATGATTTCTTCGTTGTCGACTTTGAAGATGTGGACTCCAAAGTTGGCACGTGGGTCAAAGTTGTCGTCAGTAATCAAAAGTGACCATGTGTAATGGATGATGCCATAGACAAACAAAAGCCCGTGTGCAACAAAAACCGTTGTAAACTGTGAATTGATCACTTCGGTAGTTTGACTCCATTGAAAAGAAATCATGGAAATCTCAAGTGATCATAAACTAAAATGAATTTTGAAGGTCGCGCATGGTGTCAGAGGAAAATACAGGGAAATCTCTGGGGCAGATAAATTATCATAAGACCAATATCACTCACAGTTCAGGGCCGTAGCCTCCGGGGGGGCAGGGGGGGCAGCTGCCCCCCCTGGAATTTGGAATTTTCCACATCGTGATAGGGGGACCCCCCCCCCCCCTTGGGGGGCTTCGCCCCCTCATGTCCGCTTACTGCCCCCCCTGGCATTTTGCTCAGGCTACGGCCCTGCAGTTGAGCAAGCTTTGGCAGCTTTCAAAATTAAACTATTCTTTCTTGTGATGATCCCTTAATATTACAAAAGAAATTAATCTTCAAAATTGATCAGAACTGAGGACAACACCAGTATTTCATAAGAAAAGAAATTAAAAAATATGTTTAGTCATATGTCATATTGTTTCGTTTGCTTAACTAGCTTTATAGAATAACAAAAACGTGCATTAAACGTGTTACAAAACGTGTATTAAAGGTTTATAACAGCTACAAGTCCAGTACTTCGCCTTTTAGGCAAATATACTGCTTGTGGGAAGTTGATGTGCTGCAAGTTTAGAGATAATATGAACATTAATGAAATCTCTTTGTGCTTTTCATCTCCAATTAAATTTTATTTATTATTCAAACTTTACAGTTTTGCTTTTTTTCAATTATTAAGTTTATAATGAGTTATCTACGCGTTCAAAATTTAAAAAAAGTTAAATATACAGCTAAATATTCTGAAAAGTTAAGATCTCTCCAATCTTAGACACTTCAAGAACGAAAAAAACAGTTTTTTTTTTTTACAAAAAGGGAGCTGAATAGTTGGACCAGGCAATTAATAAATGATACGTGGGTAGGAAAAAGTTGCTATATTCTCCAGAAAAATTAGAAATCGTCAAAAAATCTCTTAACCCAATACCTTTGGTCGTGCCATATATTGTGGTGTCAAAATTCTCTTGGACTTAATTACAAAAATGAGTCGCATCATTTGTTAAAACATTAAAGAATTCACATTGTTTGACCTTTAAGTGTTCAGACATAATAATTATAATGATAATAATAAACTATTATATCGTCAATAACACTGTAAATGTCCTTCAAATCTTAATACATAGGATATAAATCTAAATAAACGAAATATTAACTTGTGCAATATCAATCACATCTCCATCCCATAACATCAGTCGTACAACCCATTCAGCTGGATAAGAAAAACGTTCTACCAAAAAGATTTTCGCCCGTCTAATGAAAAAGTATAATGTAATCATAACTATGATTGTAGTATGAAACATTATGAAATTTCACCATGACTTATATCATGATTTAGGAACTGTAATTGTCTGACGCTGATGAACACGGTTTGGCATACAGTGGAATTTCTAATGTTGATGTTGCCTCAAATAGAAAGGATAAAACGTGTCTGCCACTTTCAAAGATAAAATACCTATGTACAAAAATACAAATTCTAAAAAAGAATTTCAGATACACACCATAACAAGAAGGAATCGTGAAAATTAAGCAATCACTGATGTGTGCATGGGGGAGGAGGAAGCAGAATGGGCCGGGGCTATTTTGTGCTATTCTCTTTTCCAAAAGCTCTACTAATAGGTATATACTGTGTAATAACAACACTATCACATAATCAAATCATAAAATGTTGCCAATAGCAATGTCCAAATTGAACGCAATGAACAGATATAAAATAGAGATATGCTAAATTAAACTTTATCAGCATAGTCTTAGTCGTACAAGAATTGAACTCTAGTCGCAGGTTACGTACATGAACATAGAGATGGCATTTTATCAATCTTAATTATCAGCTGAGTTTCCCTTCTTTCAAGACAAGTTGAGTTAATAATAATGGTTTTTGAATGCGCTGCTGTAGTAAACACGTGAAAAATATTGTTTCGTCGCGCTTAAAAGTTTACAGGCATTTGAGACGCCATCTTTTAGCACTGGCTCAGACACACGCAGTGGAAGCATTTCGTACAGGAACCAGGCTGGCATAAGCAATTTTCTCGCCACTAGGGGCTCTACGGCGTCGGTGTAACACGACGCCAAAATATCATTGACGATGATGGTGCCGTTCATGGTGTGGGGACAAAAGGCTCCGGTGACTTTCTTACTGCCTGTTGCCACAATTTCATCCATAAACATGGCATTAGTCGCAGGGTGATAAACGAACACCGCATCTCCAACTCGGATATCACGGGCGGCTTTCAGGAAAAATGGGAACGGTGAAGTTTTGGAGACAGCCTGGATATAATGACCTTCAGAGAGGATAAGGCGTTGCCCAGTTGAGGTCTCCAAGTGGACATATATAGTCTGGCAGTTGGAATCCGCATGGCCGAAGCAGAATATTTCCTCGAATCCGACCGAGCCATCGTCCCTAACACAAAGCACCTTGTCACCGGGAGATAGTTTGGCCATTGGTGTGACTGACCCATTGCTAAGTCGCACAGTGGAAGAGCCGTCGAAACAGTAGTACTGTGATGTTATGTATTGCTCGACTTCTTTTTCCAACTTGTTTTGTATAGCAACATCACTCAATTTAGGGTTTTTTGCTTTCAGCACTTGTCTCTTGTCGCGTGCTACGTTGATTGCATTATGGGAGAATTTCTCACCCTGATGAGCTTTTGCTATGTCATCAACGTGACGTATGATGGATTTTATGTAGCCTCTACGCTCTCTCCCGTCTTTAGTGACGCTGTTGATGAACACCATCCTGTCACCGGCCTTCTGAAGGATCGTCTTCATTTTGTCGGGAAGATTGCTTCTGAAACTTTCTGTTGATTTTCCGTTGTTCTCAAGTTCGTCCTTGTGAGTAGCTACAACAACCATATATTCAAAAATGACTTCCGAAAACAACGTACCTAGCTGAATCACGGCGCCCAATTCCTCTTGAGATGGCATTTCGTCGCAGCGAATGACAAACAAGAACACGTCGATACCGTCCTCGCCTTCGAGCAAACTAATACAATTCGCCAGCTTCTGCAGAATATCTAACCGTGCCTTAGTCGACACAGCCTCTAAGAGGCCGGGAGTATCAATGAGTCGCAAATCACGGCCACCCACATTAGCACAGTGCGATGACAGGTCTTTCGTTACAGCGTCCGAGGAAAAAGCTGCTCGGAAAACCCCTTCTTTTTCGACCATCATATTACAGGTGGAGCTCTTTCCGGTCCCCATCTTCCCGACGGCGACTATGTTGGTGTGCTTCCCCTTAGCATAAGCTTCTGGTAGTTGTTCATATGTATCAGTTACCTGTAATAGATGCCCATAATATAACCAATCTGTTTAAATTCAAAAGCTTATAACACATTGTCATGAAGGGATGTCCTCAATAATTCTAGGACATTTGCACAATATCTGAAAAATAAAGGACTAGAGTGTTGACCTTGCTATAGTGTTAAGCTATTCGCCTCATTTAACCGACGTGTTTGAGAGAGAGAGAGAGAGAGAGAGAGAGAGAGATGTCAGAGAGCACGAAGTTATTCACCTTGATATATTTCTGGGTCATTTGCCTCACTCTACCGATGCATCTCCTTAGACCAACAGCAGTAGGGCTGAATTCCGTGTACGCTGCCTCTAAATGTCGAACGATTTCTTTATTTTTCGCATGGTCAGCCTTTCTGTGAGTGAGTCCCTGTATATTATCTGTGAATGTGTCTCGTAAACTTTCAAGATCCTTCTCAAGCTTAATTATATCATGGGGAAGGTCTTGGACCTGAGTTTGGTGATCTTGGAAGAAGGTGCGTAGAAACCCCAAAGCTGAACAAATGTCGTCATACCTGTCTTCCAGATCTTTAATCTGGTTCCCCAGTCTGTTTTCGAATTCATATGGCTCTGCAGAATTATCAAGTTCGGATAAAGGAGCAATTTTGGCCAGCATCGGCTTGCCTTTGCCGCCATTTTGTTCCTCGACTTTTTCTACGAAGCGATTTATCAGCTTCTGCAAATTGCTGAGATCACTTGATTTTGTTTCGCGGACGTCGTACTGCATTTCTGAAACACTCGAGTCAACGTTCACTGTGCATTCCTGAGTATTCCTCAAGTAATCTTCGATGTTATTCAGTTTACTGTTAGCACTTACATCGGCGCCATATTCTTTAAATTTGAACTCTGCGTTTGCTCCCATGTCCCGTTCAAAGTTCTCCTTCGCATTGCGACTGTTCACGCGCGCTGTTATGTCGATGGTCAGATAGCCACCGTAGGCTAAAGATGACACATAATGTGTAGGATGAACCCCAGGTTTTCGTCTCACACTTCCGCGTCTTCGGTCGTTCAGGCGCTTAATTCCCTGAGAGACAAAAATATTATTATTATTATTATTATTTCCCCCGATATGTCGCAAAAAAAATCATTCTCGCCAGTACAAATTACACACGGAATAAGCGTAAAGGCATGGATTGAAAGGGTAACTGTAAAACACACCTGTGATACACAACACTGATATTCGTAAACATTTTACAATTTACAGTTGAACATTACTATTTCTGTTTTTTTTTTTGCATTTTTTATTCAGATAGTTATGTCAACAAACAAAAACTGAATAACTATATTATAATTATATTCTTGAACGTTTGCTTTTATTTTTTCATTTATATCTAGTCAATTATTTCCTTAATCATTGATCCATGCATGAATTTATTCATTTGTTTCTTTTTTTATCTCATTGCAAATTAATTGATTAAATCTGAAGTAATTTGATTAAATCTTCTAAAATCTTTTCAGAGAAATGTTTGACCTGATCTGGTTTCTTAAAAAGAAATAAAAACTCACAGTTTGCATACGAATAGACAGGCGCAGTGTGGTGACATCACCCTTCGTTGTATTTTCCCCACTTCCTTTCCAGCTAGCACTTGCTCCTGCCTCAGCCTTCAACCCCATGTTTACCCCAGGAATAGTCAAATCGAAAGCTTTTGCCTTGAGCCTCACAAAACCCTCACTGCTGCTGGTCTGAGTATCGCGCTCGGTTAAGTGCCCGGTAAATTGGCGAATTTTTATATCCCGATCTTTAGTGAAATCCAAACTATCCTCTTCTATGCCCTCAATTATGGCTTGTGTTTTTTCCATGGTATCAAAGTTGTATCCATCTCCTATTTGCAAGTCAGCGTGGCATTTAATCCAGTGTGGGTCGCTTGAATTCATGGTGCAGTCTATCTTTGCTTGTTTGTGCCCCAGTAAACTATACTGTCTATATTATGTTCAAGTGTGTGTGAAGTCTTTTCTGCTAGCAGCGTGCCAGTTTTGAAAGTTTTACTTTCGCCAAAGTTAACCAGATTAAAACGCTTTCCTGTCCTCTCTTTTAAAGGAATTTGATAACGCACTACCCTGTTGATTTTAAAGTAAATATTTCAGTGCAGAATATCAACCCTTTACCTTGTTGAGATTGTTAGTTCGACTATACTTCATGAGCAGAGTATGTGTTTGGTAACGACGACTTCCTGCCTATCAACATCAGTTGCTGTACGCTGTGCGAGTATCTGAAAGACGTGAGTTGAGGCTGGCTGGGCGGATGTTACCTCGTGCCGCTGATATGCAAATCAATAACGCCTAGGAGGTCAAGAGCTCAGGGGGCGTCTCATAACATCTTTAACTTATTTCTGGCTAAAACAAAAGAGGATAAAGAAAACTATGTTTTCCCACTGATGTGAATAATGTGGCAAAGTGCCCGTTTCCCACTTTCTTTAAGTTGTAGAATCGCAAACAGAATACCATCAATAAAGTGTCCAGGTTATTAAATATGTGTTGCTGTTTTGGGTGAGTTTGAAAGTAAATGATTTATCGTGTTTTATACATATACGAGTTACAATTTGAACACGGCAACTATACACTATAATGACAGGAAGATCAAAGGGAAGGGCTAATAGCGGGAAAATAATAAAAAAGAACTGATATATGTTAACAATTTCCCCTTGAATTTGTTAAATCTTGGAACTTTGTGAAGGTCCCGCGAATTACCAGGGCATGCGCAGTTTGGCATTTATAGCAAATCTCCAACACTTCCATGCCAAAGCAGAAAACAGCAGTAGTAACACTTCGCTAGATCCTCTATTATCTCCAAATAGGAACAGCAATGTAAGTATACATTCACGTGTAATGATAAGTCACTAATGTAATGAAGGTAGATAACAGTGAGTTGAGCGTGGAGTCAGTTTCAGGCCAAAGAAACGGATCAGTAGTTTCAGTTCAACTGTCAGAGTTATAAAGGGTTAATGTAAACTGTACTCGATTTCACACACATGGAAATTATCAAGAACAGGCTATAGTCATAACTGGGTCTATAATCGATACCTTGGCAATTGTCTAAAATAACATTATGGGGATTTAAGTTGGTATGTTTTAGAATCTTTAATTGTGCATATGATAAGCTTAGATTGTATGTTATAAACTTTTGATCTTTTAAACTTAATATTGTACACCATTGCAATAATAATAATAATAATAAGAAGAAGAAGAAGAAGAAGAAGAAGAATTTATTGGCATGAAGACACAGCACTAAATACTGAAACAGACAGATCGAAAAAATATATATATATATATATATAATCCTGTTTCAAAACCGGACAAGCTCTTTCCATAAATAAAATCATTTAGATTTTATTTTTTACTTTTCTGACTGTTTCCGCCGCGATTTTCCTAAGTTTAGTTTTTCATAACACATTGCCAATTTTTTTCCCAGGACGACCACCAAAACCTACAACGTCATTGTCGTCGGCTATCAGGGGCAAGGGAAATCTGCAACTGTAATGAAACTATCCGGGGACCCTAATTATAAAGGAAAAGATGGCAAAATTACACGCAAGACTTTCAGGCTCAAGGAACCGAGCTCGTGGACTGTTCATGTTGTGGACACACCTGGTTTAGGATCCCTGGCCACATCAGACCATAAGATACTGGACAGAATATATAACGAAGCCAGGTGTCTGCAGCACGTGGACGCAATATTGATTGTGTTTAAAACGGACCGAATTAAAAACACTCAAATAAAAGCAGTAGATCAGTTCTGCAAAATTTTCGGAGACAATTTTCTTCAAAAAAGCATCATTGTCCTCACATTTGCTGATGCCGTAAAACAGAAAAACACTTCCATCGGAGAATTTTTAGCCAATTCGCCAGAGACATTTCAGAGCCTTTATAAAAAATGCGGTGAACGAATATGGTGTGTAGAAAACAGTGACTGGGAAGACCGAGAAGAGAACCAAGAAGAGTTAATAGAGCTGATAAAATCTGTTGAAACGGTGCCGTATAAAATCCCCGGTGCTGGAAGGGTAATGGTCGCTTCCTTTATTTGTTATATGTATTGAACATTGCCTTATCACCTTCGACTAATTGTTTCGGTGTGCGTAAAGAAAGACAAATACATTTGAAAATTGCATACGTTATTACTTTAAAGGGGGCCATGGTGATATGAGCCAAAAAAAAAAAAAAAAAAAAAACATTTTGAACATGTCTTGTCATATATATTCAGTTCATGATTTTAAGCAAAACTAACCACTGGATAAGGCGGTGATAACGTCAAACAGCCGTATCCGATAATTCCCGAAAAAAAAAAAAAAAAAAAAGATTAATATAACAGGACTAAATGCACATCTTTTCTACGTACTTTGATTTTCTCCACGAACTCATGTCGTGCATGTTTTGTTATAAATGAGGAAGGGATTTTTTGTTCCTGTTAACATAACTTGATTTCATTACATTCCACACATGCGTTTTTTTTTAAAGTTATTGTAATTATTTCTATTCCAGGTGATTTGCTGTGGAAAAAGTGCTGTGTGCATTGCTGTCACTGTTGCTATCGTTGGTGCTGTTGTCATCGCTGTTGCCGTCGCGGTTGGCGTTGCTGTCACCAATAGTTAAATACTTATACTGGTCAAAAGCTACTGAACTGATCCATGCAGAAGAGCAGTATTTACTTTCACTTCAGCAATCAGGGCATATTCTAAATAGCGACATTGAAATAACCGCTGTGGTTCCGTAGTTGTCATATGTTCCTAAATGACGTTCATGATCCTTTTTTTTAATGGGCATTTTTCAACGACTTTGATTGCTCCCGGATCTGACTCAATATGCAAGGTACTGTGGGTTAAAGTGGAGACGGTTTAAAGGTCTGATTTGGTTAGTTTTTAAATATTTGGAGAACCTACGACATCTTCATAACTAGTTCAGTTTTTCAAGCTTCGTTGTCGTCACTACATTGAAATATATGTAAGCCAGGGCTTCATAAGTTGAATGCATGATAATCTAGAAAAAAAAAAGCATTGTGTTATTGGTTTTAATGCATGCAATATATGTATATACTGATAAATTTGTTGACAATAAATGCACTTCTAAACGGTTGCAAACTGGTTCAATTGATAACTTGCTGGATTTATAAAAAGATAGTTCCGAATTAGAAGATAGAAAGTAGTGGGATCTGCATGCTTTTTCAAAGAATCACACATAACTATTTGGATAAATTCGTAATTTTATTCGGAAGAACGAAAATAAAAAATATATAAATAAATAATAAAGAAATAAGGAAAATTAAATATTCATTCATAAATAGAAATAAATTAATAATTTAATACAATTTTACATTAATTATTAAATCAAAAATACAAAAAATGGCAATCAATGTAGTTTATTGGTCAATTAACGTGCGGTGCAACAGGAGACAATCATTCCGATCTGTAACTAAGCTTTATTAAGACCATATGTTATGTTTTTCAAACATAAGATAAAAACGCTATATGGGGGGGGGGGGGGGGGGATTCAAAGGGTTAACCTTTATAAGAAGGACAAAAATATCAGCGCATGTTTGCACATGCGCATTGGCAGTACAGTAAGTTTTGTAGTTGGATATAGGCACTTCCCAGATAGCCATTTTATTAAGCTTCACTTGGTTAATCACAGGAGGTTAATACATAAAAGGAAAGTGGAATGACCGCCAAAGGTGAGTGATACAAGAAACATCTTCCCCTCTGCTTGTTTCTCCTGGTTTCCATCTCTATAATGCCCCACATTTACAGGAATGTAATATGTAGGCCTACATGGTGAACTCTTGTCTCGGTTTTCATGAATGATACAACCGGTACAACTGAAGAAAAACAGGTTCTCAAGTGTTTAAACCACACGGTGATATGAGCCCTTGCCTGCGGTTATTGTCCTGCATGCAAAGCTGTAAACAAAAGCAAGGTATACCATCGACTTTTACTCGCTTCCCATGGACCTGTCTACTTCCTCCTCCACTTAATAAAATAATGACCCTAAAATTTATTATGAGTGGACTTAGACAAAACCAAGTGCATTTTCTAACCCTGTGTCATAAATAGTATAGTATGCATGTAAATATGTGGTTTACTGTTTTACTTTGTGAGGCATTCGTTTTTATCTTTGACCCCCCAAGCGATATCCCCCATATCCTGATCCCACCGTGCACTGATGTAGCTGCTTCTTACAGCAGACCTAATAGCATAAGTAACCTTGCGGTAGGCTAAGCGAACTACTGTTTGGTTAGTGGGCCTAAAAGAGTGGCTAAACCTCGTGCTGTATGTATTGTTTTTGGTGTGTTTACTGGTATCTTATCTGAATGTAAAGGCAGACAAAAATAAAATTAAAACGTGGAGAAACTTAAAGGGATAACAACTCTTCGTATGAGATCTACATTTCACAATTAAAAAACATTGTGAACAACTCATAGACATATAATATATTCTGTTTTACCAAAAAAAAATTATAAAACGCCAGTTATGGCTATTATTCTGATATCTGAGTTTGTCTTTAGACCACGTGACCTCCATTGATGATTATATTCTGTTATAATCTCTTAGGAGATTATAACAAAAAGACAAACTTTTTAGAAAAAAAAAAAAAAAAAACAGGGACTAACTTTGAATGTAAAAATGGATTCATTAACCATTGGTAAGTATGGGAAAATTGTTGTTTACTCCAGGAAAAATAATTTTTTTGGCTAAAACGAAGAGTTATTATCCCTTTAAGCTTGTCACGCACCCAGAACAATGGCACTCAATAGAAAAAGGGGGAAGAGCTTGACGTGAAGAATGTCAACACAATGCCGCCAAGATTCCGTTTTATTAAAATTAAGAGAGATCAACAAAGAGAGAGAGAGAGAGAGAGAGAGAGAGTGCGTTCACAAAAGGAAAAGGGTCTTATACTGTAACAAAGGACACCGGTTTGTTGAGCATGAATTGCCAAACAATCCTACTACAATCCTACTAATAAAAAAATACCCCCGGAAAAAAGAAAAGAAAAAAAAAGTAATATATCTAGCAAGGAACTGTAGATTTCAATTATATAAGTGAAAGACAAATAGGTTTTTCTGTGTATCAAGTTGGAAAAGATGAGTATAGCCAGATTTATTACACGTTGACCTAGGTTGCTACATGTATGTCTCTTGTGTAGTGTTGATAAAGTATTTAGCTATATGGACAAAGGGCCAAACCATCGACCGTGTGTCACACACGCACGTATGAACGCACGAGCGCACTCACACATACAAACGCTCACAAAAATGCACAAACACACATAAACACACTCATAAACAAACGCACACACACGTACATAAATGCACACACAAACGCACAAACACATACCTAAACACACGCACACACAAACGCACCCACATAAACGCACACATAAACACACACACACACGCACACACACACACGTAAACACAAACACACACCAGTCTCCCTGGGAATGATTTTTGGTTTTATCATATATTTTCACGTTGTAAAAGCGGGCAATAAACCCCATCTGTATTTAGATAAGATAAGTAAATATTATTTATGGACACTTTGGAGCCGAATTTGTTTACAGAAGATTACATAAGTGCTATGTCTAGACCGTGTCTGTTGTCACTGATACTATATAGTGAACATTAATTCCGACCCTCCTGATAATGAACAGACTAACAACGTATGACATCTAAGCTTTTTAAGTGTCGGCTCCAGTGGAATGGAACATGCTGTCACTCAGTTTATGCCAAATAGTGTCAAAGAATGATTTTTTTTTTTAATTACTCAGAGCTTTCTTTAAATATGTTAGTGTACGTGCCTTAATGTAAAAAACGATCAGTGTAATTTAAAATGTCCCCTTTAATAGAATGCATCAACTGCGGTTTTGTATATTGTTTTAATTTTTTAATATGTAAAAGTTTTAACATTGAAATTAAACTGAACTTCATAGACTTAATAATAATAATGATAATAATAATTATTATTATATATGATATGAACAGACTGTACTTAATAATTAAAGTCTTAAATCTCTGGTAAACAAAAGAGGTTGTTTTAATCGGTGTTAATTTTTTCAGGGGGGGGGGGGTACATGTTTATATCAAAATAATCCTTACAAAGGAAACTTCAGGATAGGGTGTTCATCAAAAGAGAAAGCATAGATTATGAATTGAACTTAATGAGTGTCAGTTCCTCTACATGCACTTATTTTAATATAAATATCTGCCTTTTCCTTGTTGAAAGTTTGGACTCTTAGAGTGACCGACAGTTTCTCCTTAATATATCCATTACAATTCCGTTGAAGTTGTTTCATATTGTAAGTTTAAAAGATAAATGAAATTGATGACTTTTGGTTTACCGTCAGATAAGACGTGAATACATTTGCCTCTTGCTTTGTCCTAGGCCTGGGCTCCCGGACTGATCTGTAGAAGGAATGTTGCTTTCTTTGTACAGAGTCCGAATGAAATCGTCTCATTTCAATAACAATCTGATTAAGCGAGACTAAGAGGTAATTATGTATTTTCAGGGCCAACAGTGGTCATGGTTGTGGGCCGTGTGAACCAAGGCAAAACGGCCCTCGTGAGCACTCTCACCCGTAACAACCATTTGTCTGAAAAGAAGGACTGCTGTCAGAAGACATATCGATGGTACCCTGAGAACGAGGGGGAATGGTGGATAGTAGACACGCCCGGGTTTGGTTCATTGTCATATTCAGACGAGAAAGTTATGACAACAATAAAAAGAAAGGCCAACGGTATTGATCACGTGAATGCGTTTATTTACGTTATGAACTGCAGTAAGAGAATCACAGATTATGAAATCGTAACCTTAAACCTGTTGGAGTCTCAATTTGAGGATTTTCTAAAAAGCACAGTCTTTGTATTTACGCATGGTGACATATATCCCGGGCTGTTGACTCAAGACTTCATTGAGAGATTTCCCGAGACTTTCAGAGACAAGGTTAAAGAAGCTGACAACAGAGTTGTCGTCATAGACAATAAACCAAAGAATGACGATAATAACACAAAAATTAAACTCATACAAGACTTTATTAAAAATATTGTAGAGGGCACCAAGGTATACCAATTAGAGGTAGGCTTCATTTTAATAATTACTAAAATGACACACAATTCAGACATTCCAGCTAGTGATACACGTTTTCAAGAAATTAGAATCCATATTCTTACATAAAGCTTTAAATTTTGAAACGTGAATATATATATATATAATTTTTTTTTTTTTTTGCAATATGTATTATATCAGTTCTGTTCGGAATTGATTATAAATTGTCCACTTACATTTCACGTCAGTTTTCTCTTTTATTTATTGCTTTAATTTCCCTTATAATCCTTTGAAAAATGTTTTTCTCGTGAAAGGTCAGTATACTCGACACTGACGTTACAGAATTATTATTATTATTATTATTATTATTATTATTATTATTATGATGATGATGATGATGATGATGATTGAGCCTTTCACCTTGAATATTGTTTTTTTTTTCAGAGTAGATGGTCGTCTCTGCTTAGATTTTTTAGTTTTGAAGGGATAGATGGCGACAAGGACAGCAACTATTCCACTGAAGAATTAGCGAGAGAATTGTCGTTTACTTAAAGACTTAACCCCTTTTGTTTGAGTTAAAATCGACTTAAGAATCAGGGATTTTTAAAATACCAAACTGAAAAGAATACATTACAGATGTGCAATGTCATGAACAACATATTCATCAGGAAGACGTATTCCAAAAACTGAGTTTTTGCAATTTAAATAAAAGATTATTGATATCAAAATGGAAGTAGTGAAATAGTTACTGCCATATAGTAGGGACATATGATAAAGAGACCTCTCTCGGCTAGTTTGAAATAAGATTGAAATGCATTTTGTTTGGGCTTCGGGCGCTGGGAGTGAGTCAAAACATCATTGTTTCAACGTATCAGTGAACGTGCCTGATAAAAATGCAACGGCGCTGATCATATTTCCATGTTGATATTAAATTGTTTTCATGCATCCATTCAAAGTGAAACTAGGTCTTGTAAAACAGAAGAGTAGAGAAAGACAGAGAAGGAGAGAAAAGAAAGCCCACATGACGTTTTTTAATACTGCTTACTGTTAAGAAAAATATTTTTATTTAAGAAATAATACCAGGATACAGCGCACTGTAACAACGTTAAATATCCCAATTCTGTATATCTCAAGTACGTTCGTGTCCAAGCGGGAAGGTTATATTTAGAACTAATGACATCAACAGTTCTTGGAAGAGATGGAAAGTTTTCGTGTATATGTTTAGACTGGAACGGGTTATATTAACGATAAAAGCATGTAAAAAGAAAGAGGAAAACATCACATCACGTGCTTCTCCAGCAGGCTTTGCAGAGTTCATTTCGGTATTTTTCAAGACTTGCGGTTTAATTGATTTACTCTACATTGCTTATGCATTGTAATCGAGTTAAAAATAATCTCTTCTATATTGACGTTCCGTTCTCAACCAGCTGACTGTAATCAAATCACTCAGGGCGCAAGGTCAAACGCCAGCCGTCTTGCTTGTCTAGGTCACAGATAAAATTAATATGTCGCAGGCCAGATTAAAATTCAGTCAATTGTATATTGGCCCTGGTCAAATTAGACTTTCAAGAATAAAACATTACCAGGTAGATTGAAATGTCAGTATTACGGCAGAAATATTACGTGAATATCTTCATAAATAAAGTAAAAACATATTACATGATAAATATCGCTTTTGATTATCCTTAACAGGAAAATTTAAGATTATAGGAAGCACAATGTTTAATTCACCACAATACAAGATTCCTTGACTGTTCTTGATACACCCCGAAAATAACCTTATAATGAGAGGTAGGGGGGCGTCTCGATAGTCCGAAGGTTCATTTGTCCGAAGGTTCATTGGTCCGAAAAGTGGTAACATTTTCATCAATTTTTTGTTCAAGGGTTCATTGGTCTGAAGGTTCTATAGTGAATATTCGGACCAATGAACCTTCGGACTATTGAACCTTCGGACTATTGCTACGGCCCCGAGAGGTAGATATGACATTGCAGAAGCTATAATTTAGTGAATGAGGGCAATTTTCGACTTCTGACTACGAAGCCGTGTACGCACTCAATGTAAAACTTCCAGCTTGTGTCCAAGTGTTTCCGAAGAAACAGCTATATTAGATAACCATACAACTTGAAGAGACACTTATGATCAACATGATACGAACATAAAAATACAAAATGGCTTGTATAATTAAAAACTTCGTCATCATTGATGAAAAATCACCAAACAAAGGTGAAATGATTTGTTTTCCGACCGAGCACCCCCATCCCCATTTCACGTTTTTTATTTAGTGAGGTTACTTGTTGGCTGTAAAGCGCTTCCTGCAACCAGCCCACCTTGCACTTTCCCCATCCTACTGCCGTGCCTACCTCGGTCCACGATAAGAGGCGAGGCACTTCAATCCATTTGTCGTTAATTGACCTTTTCGGTGCAGCAAATTATGTCCCAATTGCACAGAGAACGATAAATTTTATGGTATGTAGGCGAGACACCTACATCTTTATCTCATGACTTTCAGGTCCTCCTTACTCTGCAAGGGGCGCTGCCAAAACACACGTTGATAGCTCCAGCTTTCTATAATCTTTTCTTTGCTCATTAAAGATCATCAAGAGATAAAAAAAAAACACAGCGTTTAATGCATTTTAACGATTTTTACAATGACATTTACTTTACGCTTCTTTTGTAATATTGAAATTTCAATCTAAGCTAGTTTATGGACACACCCTTTGTGTCTGAAATGCAATGCACCTTGTAACCCGATGATGAAATGCCCTTCCTCCTGTTGATGAGAGGTTCAGAATAAACAGCATTCTGACTCCATTCTGACCCTTTACGTGGAACGTGGGGTTTCAGGAAGATGAATCGAAACTAAAAGTTGACACTGAAAACCCCGCCTTGAAGAAAGCTCTTTTTATAAGAACAACCGAGTCTGAACTTTCTGAACAAACTAATCAAGAAATAACCACAGGAAAGTCCAGGAAATTAATATGCATTTACTTTCGAATCGGCTGTTAGGGGAAATTATTTCTCTGTATGTGAGGAGCATAAAAATGTAGCCTGTTGATGAAATGCTCTACTTCCTGGGCCTAAACTTGTTAGTGAGCGGTGCAGAACGTGATTGACCGCATTCTGACTCACTTCTGAGGTTTTACGTGGAACGCGGGTTTTCCAGGAAGATGAATCGAAACTAAAAGTGGACACAGAAAATCCCACCTTAAAATAGCTCGTATAATCGAAACAACTGGTAATGAATTTTCCGCACAATTTAGTCGAGATATAAACAGCAGGAAATCAATATGCATTATTTTTCAAAACAGGGAATTTATTTCTCTGCAAGCTAGAAGCGGGCGGAAATGGGGGGGGGGGGGGGGGAAGTAGACGTGCGCTGTTTGTAGCAAGAGGTGGGCCGCAATTTTACGTGTGAAAATGATGGATACAAATATTTGTTTTAAATTTCAGTTTCTAGTCTGATGTAAACAAATGTTTAAAACGCGATGCGTACGCAGAGAAAAGTAAAAAAGTCAAACACGCTGAGATACATTAAATTAATTAATTACTAACAAGAATAGGTAAATTAAATAAAACACAGGATATATTAAAAAAAGAAATAAAAAAGATAAGCAGTTATAGACAAAACTGCTTCATAAACTAACACGATATTCGACATTTAATTTAATTTATTCATGTATATTTCACCACATGCACCATTTAACCTCTTTAAAAATACAGCTACAATGTAATGTGAACGTTAATAGTTGTTTGAATATCACGATTATCCTGCTTTTAGAGTCTAAAAGTCTACATGTGAGATTGAAAAAAAGTGGTTGACCGCATTACGATCTCATCTATTACCTACAGAAAAATCCAGTTTGGACAAATAACAACCGTTCCCTAGAAAAAAATATTATCTACTTTCTCTTCTTAAGAAACATACACAATATTCATACAAATGGAAATGCAACTTGCACAAGCCATTTATTAATTAATTTATTTATTGATTTGTAAATGAAAACCTGCACCCCACTTCAGTCCCCTTTCTTACTTTTTCTACTAAATTTTTAAAAAGTCATACTTAGAGCACGTATTTTCTTTTATACAAAACGTTTAGACTGTCCAATTTTTCCCATCACCTCCGTCCTACTACGACCCTGTACAGGTGACACAGGCCCTGCCATACACTGGAAATCACGAACACCACGAGGTCCAGACACGCCCACAAACACGCGTGCAACTGGAACGAGACAAATAAATAAATAAATAAATAATAATTCTTTGTAAGCTTATTCTTTTATTCATTCGTCGATGCAAACGTTGTCTGACCCAGACCTGTTAAAATATCATAAGAATGGTTCAAACCGTACTTTTTTTCTTTCATTCACTCTCTCTCTCATTCTCTCACGTCCTCTCTCACTTATTCTCTCCCGCCCTCCCCCGCTCTCTCTCTCTCTCTCTCTCTCTCTCTCTCTCTCTCTCTCTCACACACACACACACACACACACACACACACTATCACAATAGCATGCATTCATTCATTCGCATATTTTTTTTTCATTTATTCATTCATTATTATTTTCTGAACATTAATTCCGTTATTTCTTATTTTTCTATTTACCTAAACAACTGACATGCGTCAATAAGATTACTTACTCTAGACCATGGAACTATCAATGGCTCTGAATGCATTCTGTTCGTTATCATGTCCACAATTTGTGAGGCAGCATTTTCCCCAGTCTGGAAGTCAGAATTTTCCAACATGATCACCCTGCCATTACACGAGCCGACAAATTTCTGAAATTCCGGCGGACTGTCATTCAAATAGTCGGCTAACTTTAATTCGGCTTCATGGTTAGTGAAAGTAAAGACTATGATGGTGCGTCTGTGGTAGTCTTGCCCGAATGCATCCTTAAGTTGTTGTATTAAAGTAATCACGGAGCTTGTGATGCGCGAATAACGCAGCACGAATAACAAAGCGTGTACTTCACCGACCGCGTGGGCTTTTGCGTTTATCACGCGCTGCACGTGCGTGTCCGTTATGTCCAGTGAGCCGAAACCTGGCGTATCATAGAATGTACATTTCTCGTGTGTTCTCTCCTCTATTTTGTAGCTCGCGGCTCCCTTATAATCTACGTCCCGAATAATGTTCATCATAGCGGCTGACTTGCCGTGTCCCTTGTACCCCACAATGAACACGTTATAGTCTTGCAGACTGTGGCAGACAACGCTGGTTTCATCCAGCTTTTGGTACGCCATTCTCCTGTTCATTACGGCTACTTGGGCTTTTCTTTATCTACTCACAGTTGCTTAATTATTATAAAGATATGTCCCTTACAGGGCCAGGTACATGCCTAAATGTCCTTTATCTGTGAAAAGCCGGTTTCGAGGCAGGGGGTCGAGGGGTTGAGCATGTGTCTCTCTCTCTCTCACAGTCCACTGCTGGACGAATTTTCTTGGCCAGCCTTCTTGACCGCGGCACTAACTGACAAGGCCCTGTCCCTCTAATAAGAACCCGGGTATTTAGTCTCTAGAATTCATGGTCTGAACTCAACCCTCGTGAGGAACAGATATGGCCGAACGTTCTTAAGTGTAGAGGTAGACTCAAATTCGTGCATTAGACCTACAAAGGCGCCATCTATGTGCTGAAATTCTTGTTAACTCTGTTTTTGTAGTTTTCATCTCAGTGAGTCGTGGATGCCATCGTGATCTTCTCTTCATTGAATCGTTTATAAAATATTCTTTGATGGGAGAGTTGTTGGTATGTGTAATCTTTTAAATAAAGTCAATTTTTTCTTCAGTCAAGAGCTTAATACTGAAATACATTTAGTTTACCTCCAGTATTTCTTCATCAGGGAATGAGGCTATCCAGGTTCTTGTTAACTGACGAAGTATAAACACATTTCAACGCACATTTACTATTGTACAAAAAACATAAAAACACGTATTCACACAATCACAAACATTATACACATGATTTCAGGACATGGAATGGTTACCAGATAACGACCACAATAATGTCAGCTGTGCTAGGTGAGATGTGTCCCACCTAACACAATTGTGAAAATAGAGGCCCACTACAGAGGAAAATAGATAAATAAAAATGCATAAACAAACAGAACAAAATAGCATTATCATTATTATTATTGTTGTTGTTGTTGATCTTCTTATTATTATTGATTTTAATCAACATAATTTCATTATAAGCATTCTTTTTGTTCTGATGATTGATAAATTAAAATTAAAAAGATCGATAAAAATTAAAATAATGAATTAGAAACGGTAGGATAAAGGCATAAAGTGCTCCCGCCTCGTATGTCCTAATTTTTTTTTAACTTTTATACCGATATTTATATGTTCGATCCGAAGTATTGTATTGTCATTGGTTGGGGTCTTAGTTTAACGTGAGATTGAATAATGTATTGTAAATAAAAGACCACCTAGAAAATGTCTGCCTCTCTCTCTCTCTCTCTCTCTCTCTCTCTCTCTCTCTCTCTCTCTTACACACTCACGCGCGCACACAAGCACACACACACACATGTACATCAATATACAAACACATTCACAGCCAATATTCTACATCTCTCTCTCTCTCTCTCTCTCTCTCTCTCTCTCTCTCTCTCTCTCTCTCTCTCTCTCTCTCTCAAAGTACAATATACATCCATTCGGGCCAATGCATGAAAATGAAATACCGGTAATCTCTAACAGAGGGGGACGAAGGCTGCAGCGCGGTCAACATTCCTGTGGCTGAATCATAAACTAGTAAATGTACCCTTTATATTTGAATACTAACTTAATGCGCAAACAGGTGCAACTTATGAAACCTTTCCAAACAAACCTACTGTTCTTGTTTGACAGTTGTTCACTTTTGTCACGAGCCATAGGAATGATCGCCTTATAAAGGGTATACAAATTTACTCGGTATACTTGACGCTAGCGTTTGTTAGGCTGTGTGCTTGGCGACGTCTCTTGGTGTTTATTAGGCTTGCGTTATTTAAGACATACATAAGTATGTATACATATAAAAATCTCAAACCCTGGAAATAGTTATATACCGGTGCAAAATGACGTCAAAAAAAGTATAGCGTGCAGGGGCGGATTAAGGATTATTTGAAGGGGGGGGGGGGGTGTCAGCCGATGGGAAGCTGATCCTTCCCACCCCCTTGGCGTGGGTCCGGGGCCCGCTAAAGGGCCCCGAATATTTTTGGTATTTTAGAGGGCGAACGGTGCCATTTAGTACGGGTTAGCACTATGATTCAGCTAGTCAAAATTCTAATTTCAAGAGGAGTCCATCCGTTTCCGTTTTTTTCAGAAATCGAAAGGGGGTCAGGACCCCCCTAAACCCCACCTTCCCCCCCTCTAAATCTGCCACTGATGTGCAAAGGAAACGTTTCAACAAACAAACGGTTTCGATTGTATAGATGTACCCCGGTATATAATAGTTTTCTGCATACAAAAAAAAGAAAAAAAAGAAAAAAAAACGTTTTTTTTTTAGTTTGAAGATTTTGCTGTTCGAATACAGCTATTTATTAGTTTTATTTTAAGTTTAATATAATTCTAATTTTAAACTTCTCCTTTTTATTTATTTATTTATTTATTTATTTATTTATTTATTTATTTATTGAAGAAAACGTTCATACAAGCGTTTTAAACACCTTTAAACAATTAAATACCCTTAATCGTACACACTGGTACATGACTTCTCATATTATGAAAGAAAGAACGAAAAGAACCTTGAGATATGATATGATATGATATGATGATATTCTGTTCTATTCTAAAACATAGCGCCATAGACAGAAAATTAACATATGCACCTATAGGCTTCCTGTCTCTGTATGTGTACGTGCTCGTATCCGAGAGAGAGTCCAGGGCAACTTGTCAAAGTGCATAACGTACTTTGCGATTCTCTGGCTTTATTTACACTGTTAAACTGTTTAAACTCTCATCATTTTTTCTCAAAATAAGAGTCGTGACTGATCATGACGTGATTCATACTTTCAATAATGAAAAGACAATGAATAGGGTAATGGTTCAATGCATTTAAGCATTAAAATGATTTGTAAGTGTCGAAAATTTCCTGTTCGTGAAAAGACTAAGTATGCTATATGAGAATGTACTGGTAACTGCAATTTCGCAATTATTTCAAATGAGATTCATTATGAAGCAAGCAATTATTAGAAAAGACTTCATGTATCCCCCCCCTTCTTATTCGCTGTTTCGCAATAGTTTGAATGGTGCTCCCCTCCTCCTAGTCAACGCATTTCTTAACTTTCCAGATACCACCATGCATTTATTTATTTCTGTGCTGTGTATATTTCAAAAAAAAAAATAAATAAATAAATAATAATAATAATAATAATAATAATAAATAAATAAATAAATAAATAAAAATTAAGTTAAAAAATAATAACAATCAATGTTTCCTCTATTCGAAAATAGTTTAATGCTTGTGTCACCTCTGGACAGAATGCTGAAAAAATACTCGGCGCTGATTTTTTGATAAAGATTATTTTTCTATCCATTTGGTCTACTTCGTCACATGGTGAGTTATGCCAAGTCATAGCCTCTTTTAGAGAGTGTAGGCCTACAAGTCGTGGGTAAACCCTGCCGCTTATATTACCGCCCTTTGTGTTAGCTCCCCGTCCAGCATTCCATTTTATTTAGGTAAGCACCTCGCAAAATATCCCTTTACAATGAATATGCATGTAAATATTTAATAGGAGACTTGAGCCTGATCATTGTCGACGTTCACCTCTTTGAAATGTTAATATTTTTTCTTTAAAAATCATGTTTAGGTTGTGAATAATTTAAGTCACGAAACATAAAGATATTTGCAGGGACAGAAACATAAAAAAAATTAGGTATAGGGTTATAAAGCAGACGCTGTCCAAATATTAAGGTCTGAGACAATAAATATACATGTACATAGCACTTACATAGAATCTGATATAATTGGTTTTCTGTTGTATAAAAAGGTTAAAGTAGAAGGAGGACACAGGAGAGTGTACACATAGCGAGTAACCTGAACGATGGGTTTTAAGCACATGTGTAAACTGTAGTCCCTTCATACATGCTTACTTTTCACTGACTCCACCCAAGCGGCATTGTATTGTGTTGTGTGAACGGCGTCAATAACTAGGCCAGTGGTCACCCTGTTTCAATGACTACGACCGGACACCCCGACCCTCTTACTCTCAACTGGACAGGTAGGTGTTAAAAACGTGTTAACTTAATTGCTTAATTGGTGTAATTGCTGTATTTAACGCTAACGTTGATTTCGGTGAAGAGACAATACATGTATCAGCGTTGTCTTGACGCAGGTATAACAGAGGAACGCACAGCAGTCACATAGCTACAGAGCCGCTTGAATGCAATCCTCTGCCTTAACGCAATTGCTCGCTGTTTCAAAAAAACTGAGCACGATGAATAAGCCATTGCTTAAGTTTTTGTTAGCTACTTTAGACTGGACTTGCTAAACATCGTAATGAACCAGCCAAACACAATTGATAGCAGTTTCAGTCAGATAGAAGTGTAAGCGGGGTAGGGGGGATGTGGGTGTTCCGTAGGCTATCATGCATACTGTCCAGTGTATTTTATCTTTCCCGTTCTTCATATCCGACACGGAGAGACCATGAACCTTTTAATTTTGAGTAGGAGCTATTTTCAGGGAGTTAGCAAGGTGTGCATTAATTACAGACCAGCTCCTCACCTGTATTGTGCTGTCGCTATCATAATACTACAGTAGTATCGACCGATTATTGGCACTTCTCCATTTAACAAGCAATATATTACACGTCTAAAATTAGGGGCGGACAGGACACAGGCTACGGTTGTTAAACACATTAGAGACAGGCAAACAATTTTACCTGGAAATCCCATTAAATTCCAAAATTAAATTAAATTACGGGTTCTTCGAAGTATCAGGACATGTAGATTTCGCAATCACAATTCAACAATAGTATACCAAGGTACTGAACAATGTACATTCTTTGGGTGTTGTCCTTTCTCCGTATATCGACCTTTTTTATTATTGGGCTCACCAGTGCATTGGTTGCTGCATGCATGATACACGTGTAATATAGAGCCAGAACTTTTGCTACAAAGATTACGGGATAACTTAATCCGACAGTTTTTGGTTAAATTATACATTAATACACAGTATATTAATTTCATACTGTTATTTGAAGAAAAATAGAATCAATGGTGCATACATGTAAAGTAACTGCATATTAACTTCATATACTGATATGATCACATTGATTAAAATGTGGTGACAAAGTAGTTCTTTTATTATAAATTCGTAAGGTAAAATATTACAGAAGTGCTAGTGCTGTTCAGAATTAAACGACAAAAAATAAATAAATAAATAAATAAATAAATAAATAAATAAATAAATAAATAAATAAAAATCATGTGACCAAGTAAGTGATGGTGTAATTGTCTGATCGTTTCCCACCAATATGAGACTTACAATGCACTAATACCTGCAGAAATTAAAGGTGACAGCGTAAGGTGACTATAGATAGATATCTCCAGAAGACGAAGCCATCAAAATAATTAGCTTTTTAAGGCAATGGAAAGCGCCTGTTCATTTTAACCTCGGACACTGCTTTGTGAAAGTGTTTTAATTACAGGTTCAGGTAGAATTTGCAAACAAAGCCAAACTACTGGTATCGTACAGTTATTTAGTGGCAGTGGCCTTGTTACCCTTAGTTTATGTAGAATAGCGACATTTGTAATTAGCGGACTAATACATCTGTGCTTCTAGTTTGAAAGTGTATACAGGTCCAACCTGTATCCAGTAATTCCAAAGGGGGGTGGGGTGAGAGGGATAAATTTTAGTGGACTTTTTTACGACCTCATTTAACCCGAATCGACTAGTCCGACTTCAGCTTTCACACAGAGTCTACCGGTACATCAAGTAGTAATCTAGGGTGCCCTCCCCCACGAACTCCCCTCTATACGGGGCAGCAGCTGATTATTCTCATAAACAAATGAGACAGGTACACTATATCTTTTGGGTACATAAATTTTGCACATGTACGTCAGCAGTAATTAAATCATAAAGTACGTGTACCACACGACATTAAAATCTTTAAAAAAAAACACTTATAATTCTACAATGTCCCCTAGGAAATGTTCGTATTTAGAGGCACACATATATCCACGTACATTGATAACCTTACAGCAGCCAGGTTTAAGGTAAGCCAAGGGTGGTAAGCTGATAATTCTCATAAGCAAAAGAGACAGATGTACTATATATAGTTTTTCTTTTGGTATATAAATTTTGTACATGTACGAGAACAGTGCTCATATCATAAAGTACGTGTACCACACGGCGTTTCATTAAAAAATCTAAAATAAACTTACAAATTATTATACAAGTGTGCCTAAGGAAATTTCGTATATTTATACAGGCATGCTTGTGGGTCACATATATACATGTACATTTATAACCTTACAGCAGCCAGGTTTAAGGTAAGCCAAGGGTGGCGTCTGGCTTAAAGGTGTGATCAATAATAGAATCAAGCGTCTGTGGGGATTCTGTTGTTGCCTATTGCATAACTTCTCAAAGACGTGGTCATCATCAGATTGTTAAGCGTTCAGTGGACGCTGCTACTTAAGTTGTTATACCTGTCCACAAACAATAAGACGGAGAGAATTGGGACGTTATACACTTAACTTGGGAATGTAGACCTCTATTGCGGATGGTCTATTTCTGTAGACTCTCATACCAGTGTTAGTTCGTCAGGTTTATGCTGAGGATATCAAATTAACACGAAGTATTGCTGCTAATAGGGATTCCAAATCGTAATTAGGTTGATTTTTTTTTACCAAAGGTGGTCTATAAGAGTGTCCCAAAATGTGGTCTGGAAGGCAGTTCGGCGCATTTTTTTGTGTATTCTTATTGCGTACGTGTCATCTGGTTTGCTGAAAAGACATAAGAAAATACTCGTCGATTTTTATTCAAGTATATTGGAATACTGCAACGTTGTCAACTCTGTAAAAGATCCTAAGGCACTAGTCTTAATGTGAAGACTGGGGTGAGGGGCTTTTAATTACGCTGAGGTACAAATACTGTCTTAGTTTTTTACTTACAAGATTTTAAATAGCCATTTGTCTTGTATTTGTGGTTTTGAAAATCAGCTTTAACAAAACTACAACAATTACTACGTTCAAGGTTTTCACATCACTAATTATAACCCCCCCCCCCCCCCCCAACTTGTCACGAATACGATATACTGCCAGGAACTTACCAAGCATTGAATGAAATGCATACCTTTGAGCGTCAATTTATGCATTTTATCTATCAAAAGGGTAACATTTATGCTACCTAATTTTTGGTCTGTTTGGGCATATTTTTCCCTTATTTGAGTACTTCAAGGATGTACCCGGCTTAATCCCGCCGGCCTATCCTCTGGTGTTAGTACTTATAATTAGTATATTTGGGCAGTCGTTAACGTGGGTTAAGTGGGTGTTTGTTTAATTAGTAGAAGTGCTGTCAAACATATTGTGCAACTGGACGGATAAGAGTTTTAGTTTTAGAAATTACTGGAAGCTCATCAAGGCGGATTGCCCCCCCCCCCCCCCCCCGGTACTGCATTTTCAGAAATAAAATGCACACGCTTTTGGAACATCGATCCCCCTACCCTCTACCAAGGCGACAGATTGATTTTTCACAGATATTCATGGATATGTCTCTAGATAAATAGAAAGTCACTTGGCTTTTTCCATTTCTCCCTATATCATCTGCCACCGTGATAGAGAGAGCCCCCCCCCCCCCCCCCCCCCTTCACCACTCGATATAGACAGGTTTGTTTATTTCTCAATTTCTTCCTAGAAGTTTGTTACTACTGTGTGTGTGATTCATTCTGTGGATCAGGCACTGGTCGTCGGCGTTACACCCGACTGCTATCTTAGGAACGACGGTAACCCATTGTTACCTGCGCCAAGGAGGTTGTTTTCACCCCTGTTTGTTTGTTTGTTTGTCTGTCTGTCTGTCATCAACATAACTCAAAAAGTTATGGACCGATTTTGATGAAATTTTTTGGTGGTAATCTGGATCAAAAATCAATTAATAATCAATAATAATAATAATAATAATAAAAAAATTGGCGGAGGTCTGCACTCTCGGAGTGCTTTTCTAGTTATCTCATTTAGTGTACTTACACCCCATTCCCATACCTAGATCGATCTCCGAAGGGTTTCTCGCTAAATTGCTTTCAGCTTAAGCGGCTTAGATGTCTGACACACCTACTGAAGTTGCTAAGCGCTAGTTAATTACCCCCTATCAGCTTTGGTCCGACTATAAATGAAAAAAAAAAGAAAAAAAAAGAAAGGGGAAAGCTGCTGATCCAGACAGAAAATCTCGCGAACTGTTCCACCCTTTTTCTAGACTGACACAGTGTATCATATTTTTTACAGTCTTACTGGACATATTCTAAAATATGAAAAGACAGGCGGTCAAAAATCCTAATCCTAACCCTTACCCTACATGTTTACTACCGTCTATGTGAAGGTCAGACCAAGAAAACACAGGCTTGGTCAGACGAAGATACGAAGTGGTGTCCACAGCACGCTCAGCAAATAACGCAAAACCATCACGTGCTTTCTCACAATAGCCCCCTATCACTGTAGTGTTGTTGAACAATAGTGCTACCGCTTGTTGTGTGGAAGATCTCCAGTTCACCTCAGAGATCAGATATCTCTTTCGGAATGTAGACAGTACGCGAGTTCTAAGCTTACAAATAATAGCCACAATGGGGGACCATATGATATTGGCGCACGGTGTCACCGTGGCATTTGGGTGGAAGTGCACTCTGGTGGTGGTGTAGTTGGTGGTGTACCCTCTAATATCAGGACCCCTTAAAATACTATATGAAATCACACTGCTTTTTAACATTTGTGTTACAGGCTACTAGTACATATGATAACTCTTGCCAAATATCTCTGCTTAGCCTTAATTCCAATATATAAAAGGGATTGTGCTTCAGCCATTACCAGCATGTGTACTGGCAGTTTTGTAGTTAGAGCCACTTGGGCTCTGCCAAATATGTTTTGCATTTTTCTTACAAGTGTGTGTGTGTGTGTGTGTGCGTGTGTGTGATGAGGGTGGTATTTAATGCACCAATTTGGTACTTCTTTCGAGACTCGATCTACGACATTTATAATGGCCATACATAGTGATGATAAGCCGACTTACTAACTTATTTTTCATGTATTTATTTTTCATCTATTTTGCTAGAGAGTACAAAATATGCACAGAAAATCCAGATGAACAAGGAAAAAATTTATTTGATCTTGGTAAAGGTCGTTTTGCAACGAGTCTGGGAAGCTAAGTCAGCTTTATAAAAAAGCTCTGTTCGTGTCTTACTTATTGACTTAATGAGCTCACGTTTGTAATTTCTTTTCAGGTAACCCTTTTTAAGACGAGGACATACTAATTCAAAAACAGAGAAATATACAACATGGCTGTTTTTTGACGTCTAACGGTCGGTCAGGAAAATTCGCAACATTTCACACTTACTGGTAATACTTTCCCAGTTTCCATAGAAACAAAATGCCACGTGACCAGAGATCAAGAAGAGCGCCTTATGAGGTTGACGAGGTAAGGAATGTCATTGGTATATTTGTGTAGCTATTCGTAATCAGAATTTCCTGCTAAAACGAGCTAACTTACTGTTTGTTAATAACGCGAGCTTCCTTATATTCTCTTTTATCAGTCCAGTGGCAGCCGAACAAAAATAAATAGGCCTACATAAATATATAAATAACCATAAAATAAATAAATAAATAAATGCACATTTGAGAGGGTGCATTAATGGGGGAGGATGCTAATTAATACCGGATTCACAGTAAACAAAAAAAAAATCAACAGTATTTATTTATTTATTTTTATTTTTGGTGAATGTCAGGGCAGCTCGACAGACAACGCCGCCTTTACAGGCCCGCGGTACGACGAATGGGGGTACACGGTGCCCACAGCAAGGGGGCCACAGGGAGAATACCGTCATCAGCCGGTCCTCGCATACTATGCCGTGAAAGATGGGTACTTCGCGGAACAAGGCAAGAGCTCCCCTCTCTCCACATCCTCCGGCTCTGACAGCTACCAGGAGGTGTTCGGACAGAAGAAAAAGAAAGACAAGAGGAGCTGTTCACCCTCTGCCGTTATACCCATATTGATAGCTCTGCTTGTTATAGGCGGTATCGTGGCCGCCGCTGTCTATTTCGCAAGTAAGGGCTGTTATTTGGTTGCGGTGGTTTTTAGTGTTTCACATGGAAACGTAATCGTGTCATTATGACATGATCATAGTAGCTTGATCCATAGTAGCTTATATACGGACACTTGGCATGAAGAGTAGGATTTCGGGACGCGTCTGCAAATGTTAGCCTTATTTTTTCGGGGGGGGGGGGGGGGGGGGGTTAACTCCGACCCCACACACACGTTTCTTATCATAGATCTACTGGTGTATATTAATTTGTCTTCTTCTTTAGCGGGTTCCACGCTGATATTGTGATGTTTTATGCAACTTATGTATTCTAATCTAAATTAACTAGTATGATCATTTCCCTTAAGGATCATCCCTTAGGGACCTATGCCGGATAACATAATTTCAAATTAATACAACACAACAAGGATGATAACGATGCACACACTGAAGTACCATTACTGTTCATGTTTTTAATTTTTCACGAATTATGTATTTTTTTATCTTAAATTCTATTTTCAGCGCGAAGTGAAATGCCATACACAGGGTCAGGTAAGTGGCTTTAGTGGTTCCTAGTGACTTCACATGTGCTCTCACACTAAATTGATCAATTAAAGCTGACAGCTTGCCATAACGACAAATGATGAGCATACATTGCTGCCTTCAATGTGAAATCTGATTTTGGCTAATACTTGGTTAACGTTTAATGAGAAAAATAGACTGGATAATTGCCCAAAAGTAGTCATATAGACCAGTTAGATAAGGTCATTTGACAACCCACAATATTTTAAATAAATTACGTAAGTACAGATTTGTTTCTCTCAGGTTAAGTGTGCTCAAGAAAGTATTTAACCTGATTATGTTCTAGTTTTGACGTCAAGGGTACTATTTTAATGCATTTTATATATTAAAATTATACTTTCAGTTCAACCAATATCTCTTACCGGTCAGATGACCATATCAAATCAAAATTATTCCACTGCACTGGCAGATAGGACATCCGCACGATTTATAGCACTTGAGACGGAGTTTTGTAAAGGGGTAAGTAGGTTTAGCCCCCTTTACACTAAACGGCGTCCTCTCTGCGTCCCGTAGCACGGCCCCCACCGTTTGAGATTAAAAAATAATAATTCTTTACTTGCCGACAACTGGCCTGTCATTGAGCATTCATTCTGAAACCAAACCAATGCTTGTGCCTCTTTTCTACGACCACAACGATGCCAGTTTCATGGCCGCACAAAGGACGCAGAAAGGACGCCGTCCAATGTAAAGGGGGCTTTACCAACAACATTTTTGGAAATTATTCGAAAATGGTTGATTGTCTGAGATTTCATCTAGTTTCGTCCCAGTCAATTCTCTACTTATTATTAACTAGATTGCATTGGAAGTCTGCATTGTCTGAGTTATAAAATTGTGCCTAGTTAAGTACCAAATTAAGTAAAAATTTAACAATAAATGGTAAATGGACAGAAACAGTTAATCATTAGTTTACTTTTACAGTATAAGTTACATCTGACCCCCACCCTCCAAAATAGCGATGAAAACAACCTCATCAACGTTTGCAATCACCATATGTCTTTTAATTGAACGAAAACACACTTGATCAGACTATAGTCCAGGCTTTTGTTGCTTTTGTAGGTGGAGTCATCCGTCCAAGCTAGTCAGCTTAGCGGGTCCTATAGCAGCTGCAGAGTTGACAGATTCAGGTACAACCAGAAAAGCTCCATGAGAGCGCAGACCTCCACAAAAGAATACGATTGACTGATAATTAACTTTTAATTAATAAATTAAAGGATCACTTAGAAGTTAACCCATTTCTGACATTTTATGAAATTTTCATCAAATGCCATCTATAACGTTTTGAGTTAGGTTGTTGACGTAACACACATTACCGGTACAAACGGAGGTATAAACGTAACCTCCTTTGTGGAGCCTGGTAATTAAACACATACATAGATCGTACTTTTTTATTTATTGATTCATTTTTTTTACATTTTGAATGGGAAATACCATGGTGCATAATGGGAAGTCAAGTTTCTTTAATATGTTACGTGTATTGCATAACTTTTTGAATTGAAACATTAGACTTATACACTAACGGTTTAATAAATAGCAGTATGGCTCCTCGACGAAAGTTATAATGCGCTTTTAGGGTTTATCAAAATTTCACTTTACATTTTATGATGTGAGTTTTTTTCATGCCAATTTTAATGTTAATTCTAAGCAATAGTTATATCATACACACGACGTTTTTTATATCTTAACCAATCTGTCACAATTCACAGGGCTGGAAGCGTCATTGTAGATTACACAGTGCTGTTTTCGTCTGGTTCGGGGACTGTAGATGTCGCCACCTTAAAGGCCCAAGGTGCAGCGATCATAAAAGAGGCTGCGACCTCGAGGACCAATGCGGCAGGAGCGGCTGTGTTTGGAGGAATAGTTATACTGCCGGCCAGTATACAGTTCGAAGGCGAGTATCCGATCTTTTTATATTGTATTTTACTTTTTAAATTTCAACCCAATCCAGTTGAGGTTACTATTATAATAGTCATTCGATCAAAAAAAAAAAAAAAAAAGGAAATCTTAATTCTCAGCCACGTCCAGCTGTAGAAACTTCTGAAAATAACCAGATGTTCAATTATTTTACATTTCAAAACGAAATGGATCAAACCTATGAATAATGAAATGAATAAAACGAAATGAACCAAACCCACAAATAATTCAATTTGGGGAAATGACTGTACATTTATGGCGTATTATTTGATTATTTAGTGGCCCCAGCTACGACAACGACAACGACGACTACTACTACTACAACACCCACTACTACGCCGACTACAACACCCACGACCACCACTACAACCACGACTACTACACCCACGACTACTACTACACCCACGACTACTACAACACCAACGACTACTACTGCGCCTACCGCCGCTCCTTCAGCCCCGGAATCAACCACTTCTCAAGCTCCTACAACACAAAGTACGACCACCGAGTCCGCGCCTGCGCAAACTACGACGAACGCAGCACCAGAGCAGACGACAATGACCCAGGCAGCAACTCCTGGCGTCACGACTGCTGGCCCCGTGGCCCAGACAACGGCACAGGCAGGCGATGAAACGACCGCAGGAGTGTCGACCACAATCGCCATCGAGCCGCAGACTTCTGCTGAGCTGACAACTTCTCAAGGGACAAGCACGGAAGCTTCGACAACGATGGAGGCCCCTACGACAACTGAAGTTCCCACAACGACTGTAGCGCCCGAACCAGAACAAGGTCATTTTTTTATATAATTTGATTACATTGATATCATTAGCATGTCAGTGAACAATATTATGACAGTATGTACTGTGGGTAATATGATAAAACTATAAAATATAAAAATATATAGAAATAAAAATGTGTTATAAGATTAAAAGTTTCACTTTTCACACCGAATTGAAGCTATGCCTTACATAGCTTTATTTATTTATTTATTTATTTATTATTTATTTATTTATTTATTTATTTAAGATTTTAAATAAACTTCTCCTAATGATCGGACTTACCCTATTGGTCTGTCCGTGAAACTCATAGATGGGGTTCACACATGTCTCGTGTTTATTTATTTATTTATTTTAATTATATATATATATATATATATATATATATATATATATATATATATATATATATATATACTCCTTTTTTTCAGCCGTCTTTAACAACAGTCTCACTGTGAATTCTGATTACACTCCCGAGTTGGCCAACACCTCTTCTCCCGAGTATATCAATCTCACTGTGTCTTTCTGTAATGGGGTGAGTACATGTCTTGGTCGTATGCCTCATGTGTTTCCGTCATGGTGCATCGCTGTCAGTGTACACGTGCTAGTTCTTTGCTTGTTTTAGTGGTAACTATAATGTAAAACTGTGCATGTGAGGGTAAATACAGAGGGCCAAACATCCTCTGTGCATTCGCGCGTACCTTTTTTTCTGTAAAGAGTTCTTTCTATATCGTTATTTGTAGATTTGATTAATCCATCTCTCTCTCTCTCTCGCTCTCTCTCTCTCTCTGTGTATTCTACCCACATATCTGTTCCAAGAATTATAACGTTGTGTCATTTACGAAGGTGAACTTCGCATAAACCAATAACAAATTAATTTAATGTAGCAATGATTATATGGCATCTAATTTCAGATTCAATCTATCTATCAAAGCAGTTCGTTAAATGGATCTTTCCAATCATGTGAAGTCACGGCAGTTAGGTCAGTCTTTTTGATATGTGTGGGACATATATTAAAGTATATATCAAGAAAAGTATGAGCTAACTTATGTACTTTTTATGACCAACAATGCAAGCATGTGTGGGGTGATTGATCTGTTAATCTTGGAGACATATTTCAAAAAAAAAAAAAAAAAAAAAAATTGAAGCCCTACAAATATCGTTGGCTGATCTTGCCATTCCCCGAGAGTACTAAGCATTTTTATAGAAAATGTTTTTTTTAAGTATCAGTCTTTTTTCAATATTTCAGAAATGGGAGTCTGATATTGGAGTATTTACTGGCATTTGCAAAGGCAGCATTTATGGAGGTAGCTAAAGCCACGGCACCTGTTAGCAACGCTACTGTGGCACCACCTAGTAATGATACAAATGCCACGGCAGCGCCACCGCAGACAGAAGTGAGTGTAAAAAGTAATGCCGTGTCATGAACAGATTACTTTCCGAGTGATCATAAGTGGATATGTTTTAGAGCTGAATAAGAACGCTTTTTCCCTCATGTTTGAAAGATTTTTTTTGCACATGTATATAGAAAACGTTATCTACAGACTTGACATTTAATATGGAATATTTCAGTTTCGAAGGTATGCCTAGGTAAAAATGCATTCTTTAAAAAAAAACTCCGATCTCATATAAGATATGTGAATGGAGAAGTGTGTAGTCAGGTGTGTCGCTTCCAATTAACTGAATACCAGGTTAGTTGCGCTGCTGCATTATGTAATATGCAATGATTTAATTGGGTAGTGCTCCTTTGGGCAGGTCAAAGCTTGGCTTTGGCAAAGCATGGTTCTGTCAAAAAAGTATCCATATGTCGGCAACTACTGCATAGAAGAATTTGAAATTTTGCATGCAGGTGGTCGGTTTTGCATGGTGTAAAATGAGCTATGCAGTGCTCTGCATATTTGTTTATCTGTGGCAGAATGGCGCGAAAAAGACAGACATTGCCAGACAGAAAATTGCGCCAAACGAAACGGTCCGCACAGTTTTATAGAGTAATGCCCAGACTGATGTACCTACATAGAGGCCACACCCAATGTATTAAAATCTTACCACCAGAGTACAGGACCCACTGTCTTTCAGGATATGCTGTTGCAACTAAACAAAAAACACCCAGTCCGTTCAGAATGAGGGGTAAATTGCCACCAAAACGCATTTTTCAAGGCTCTTAGCGAACACCAAACTGGTTTTAGCTGGTTAGAATACCAGACAACCTCAGGGGAACCCACTGTTAACAGCAAAACATCGTTGTGTGTTTCTCTAATGAATTGGGGACCCTGATCGTTTCTGAGTTGAACACTGAAACCTCGTGACTTTCTTTATTGAGGTCAGCTTTCACCTGTACCGCTCAACCAGTCAAAACAGAGTTTACAGACATCCAGAAGAGGCCAACGACTAAGCGTGTGCCGCGTCTAAAGTGACTAAGGTCATTAACAGCGTCAGTATTTGGAGTGGATACCACATTGGTGCCAAAACACCAATGATGGTCATCCACGAAAACCTGAACCAGATCAAATAAAGGAATAATCTGAGAACCACTTGACTATCATTTGATAGGTGGCACCTTAGGAACAATTTTAGGTTGCACGGTGGAATTCCCGGTACACACATAGCACTTTTAATAGCAGATTACTTACAAAACCAAGGGAATGAGCAGCTACCTTGGTAATCAAAATCGCCATATTTGAACCACATAGACAATATGTGGGTAGGCCATTACTCGCCGAATCAATGGCCTACATGTCCTACAACAAAACTGGACCAAATTGGACAGATTTTGACCGATGCCTGGAATGTTATTCCAGATTGAACTCTAAAAACCTAACCCAAGGAATGCCTTGCCACTTGAGAGCGCTGGTAGCAAACAGAAGAGATCAAGCGTAACAGCGACCGTTACTGTGCCTAGACACTGACATGGGGGTTCTTTGTGAGGCGTGTATCTCTTTTACAGAAAATAATTTGGAAAATATGGAGATCCAAAATATCTCTTTTAATTGTTGTCGTATGACATAGAATAGGCAATGTGTTTTTGTTTGCTTCTATGGCGAATTCCATTAATGAACTGATGTCACAATGATATCAAAGAGATAATTAAAAGTTATTAAAACACGATTTTAATCTTTATTTTCATTTATCAGTCAGCAAAGTAGAAAAAAAATTGATAAAAATGATTTGGAAAAAAATATTCCATATTAAATGTCAAGTCTGTAATATAATTCTAAATTTCAGTGTAAATCAAGAAAAACATAACTTGATCCGTTTATTTTAAAGTAAGATGACACGTAAAATGGCCATAATTTGCAATGTGGGGCACATTCAAAAGAAAAGAACACGGTAGGGAATGTCCGCTCGGGGTGGGGTGGGGGTGAGAATGAGGTTGAAGTTTATTCTCACAGCTGTGAAATCAGCCACCGGCAGGTGGTGCAATGTTTCGCTCTGTACGGCATGATATCGTTGATAACGCTGATGGCCAATGCACCGGTGTAACGTGACAGAGTGTCCCCATGATGGAGAGTCCCTTCCCCATGCATTTGTACAGATAGGCCTCGCCCTAGATTTTGTCCCTCTTATATCAGGCTAACCCTAACCATTATAACGAAATGGAGGGCGGGCCTTCTGTTACACAGACCTTCAGTTTCGTTACACCTGCACCATCCCCGCGACATTGCATGGTTGATTACGTATCATGCACGTGAAAATTGTACACCTAAGCTATTCCTATCACCAAAAGTTAACAGGGTTTTATTTCAGGTAACCTCGTCCACTTAGCAGCCAACGGCTTTATTGATTAACTTGCATTAATAACGGTGACAGTTTATTATTAATTTTTTTTTTATTTTGGGTTAACCTCGTCTTCTAAGTGGTCAACGTCTTTTTTGATTAACTTGTATTATTAACAATGACGGTTTTTATTCATTTTAGGTTAACTTCGTCAACTTAGTTGCCAATGTTATCATTGAGGCTATTATAAAAATAGAGCAAGACATGAAGGCCGCCGAGAATGCCTCCACCAATGCTACCTCCACTGAACAGCCGTCGCTGATAGGAACGCTAGCTAACATATTCACGAAAGTCATCAAAGAGTCTGTGAAAGTGGAAGGCAAGTTATACATTAGACAAAAACGCAATCTACTATAGAATTAACCAAGTTTGCTTAAAAATTCCGAAGACCATTGATGATATATTGCATATTTTGTTTGTAGAATTTTACATTAAACATATTACAGTGTGTTTTTTCAGCCTTTTCCAAATTTATTATTTTTTTTATTTTCTTTTTTTTGCGTGTTTTAAAGAGGGCATTAGTAGTAGCTATAGATGCGTTGGGAAAGCATGTATTGTACATCATTGTTGTGTTAGCACTGCTTTTGTTACAGACTGTTAAAGTTACATAGGGCTATATTTCATGTGTGAAGCAACTTTGTATTAAAAACGGATTTTTTTTGTTAAAGAGATCGGTGATGAGTGGATCAATCTATTTTTGTAGAGGTGAACTACTGCGAGGGAGTGACATGCCATAACGGTGGGACGTGTAAAAATCTGGCTAAACAATACCGCTGTGATTGTGTCCCTGGGTATGATCCTGACGACGACTGCCTATCAGGTATTATTAAAGATGCATATGAAGCTTATTTTGTTGCCACAAAAGTCGACCGAATGCCAGCATATAGTTTCCAATAGTATAACTAAGAGAATTACCAAAGTACATTTAAAATACGTTTAATATATTACCTCAAAAACTATGTTTTTGTACAGATTATCTGCTGGCTTCCTCTTATATATATATATATATATATATATATATATATATATATATATATATATATATATATATATATATATATATATAAGCAAAAAAGTAGGTCAGGTGAGTAGGTTAAACTAACGACCAAAATTCTGAAGAAAGGAGCAGTTTAAAGCTCCTTTGTGGTAGATCGCTTGATTTATTTAGTTTATCCCTTGGTATGTCGAATTTATTGAAGTCGTATAAGAAACTAATAGTAGTGGTTTACATGCGTTTCTGGGAACTCACGCTCCACCGACTCTCGGTTCATGTGTACATTATCAAATTATTAAATATATAAATATCAAATACCTAAATATCACCATAACATTAAATATATAAATATCACCGTCATTATATTAACTAAAGCAGTGCATGCTGACCATTCATAGTTTATTGGCTTGATTTGTTTCATATTATTTCTATTCTATTATGTGTATGAAATACCTCCTTGCGTTTATATGCATGATAATATTAAGACACAGGAGCAAGGAGGGGAGGGGGTGAGCGGGGGAAGGGCAGGGATGTTTTTAAAGAACATCAGTCACAAGAGCAGGAAGCCATAAGAAGGGGGGGGGGGGGGTACAGAATCGATACCGCCATTCCTGGTGCGCTCAGATATATATTCCTTCACACCTGATTTATAAGTTTTCAACTCTTTCCTTTCAGATATCGATGACTGTGCACGTCTGAAACCATGCAAAAATGGCGGGGCATGTGAAGACCTGCTTAATAGCTACCGCTGTGACTGTAACAGTGGTTACAGTGGGAAAACGTGTGAAGTGGAACCTACCCCAAAACCCACTCAGGCAACAACGACAACAACAACATCAATGCCCATAAATGGAACTGACGGCCCAGGTATACTACACCAGGATTGGTTAAAACTATAAATAATAATGAGCAAAATTGTTCATTTGCTTGGTATTTGGATCATAGATGTTACTTATTGAGCACAAGTTGAAAATGTTTTCATACCATTAGCTTGCAGTGTAGCTAAAGGTTACCTCTCAGCTTTCTAACGTCAGTTGTTACCCACTGCCTGACAGATGATATAGCAAACAGCATAACATTTGTTTTATCTTGTGTTAAATAATGATCATACAGACTTGACATTTAATATGGAATATTTTTTTCCAAATCATTTTTCATCATTTTTTTCCTATTTTGCTGACTGATAAATGAAAATAAGGATTAAAATCGTGTTTTAATAACTTTTAATTATCTCTTTGATGTCATTGTGACATCAGTTCATTAATGGAATTTGCCAGAGAAGCAAACAAAAACACATTGCCTATTCTATGTCATACGACAACAATTAAAAGAGATATTTTGGATCTCCATATTTTTCAAATTATTTTTTATGTAAAAGAGATACACGCTTCACAAAGAACCCCCATGTCAGTGTCTAGGCACAGTAACGGTGGCTGTACGCTTGACCTCTTCTGTCTGCTACCAGCGCTCTCAAGTGGTAAGGCATTCCTTGGGTTAAGTTTTTAGAGTTCAATCTGGAATAATCTGGAAGGCATCGGTCAAACTCTGTCCAATTTGGTCCAGTTTTGTTGTAGGACATGTAGGCCATTGGTTCGGCGAGTAATGGCCTATCCACATATTGTCTGTGTGGTTCCAATATGGCGATTTTGATTACCAAGGTAGCTGCTCATTCCCTTGGTTCTGTAAGTAATCTGCTATTAAAAGTGCTATGTTTGTACCGGCAATTTCACCGTGCAACCTAAAATTGTTCCTAAGGTGCCCCCTATCAAATGATAGTCAAGTGGTTCCCAGATTATTCCTTTATTTGATCTGGTTCAGGTTTTCGTGGATGACCATCATTGGTGTTTTGGCGTTTTGGCACCAATGTGGTATCTACTCCAATTACTGACGCTGTTAATGACCTTAGTCACTTTAGACGCGGCACACGCTTAGTCGTTGGCCTCTTCTGGATGTCTGTAAACTCTGTTTTGACTGGTTGAGCGGTACAGCTGAAATCTGACCTCAATAAAGAAAGCCACGAGGTTTCAGTGTTCAACTCGGAAACGATCAGGGTCCCCAATTCATTAGAGAAACATATAACGATGTTTTGCTGTTTACAGTGGGTTCCCCTGAGCTCGTCTGGTATTCTAACCAGGTAAAACCAGTTTGGTGTTCGCTAAGGGCCTTGAAAAATGCGTTTTAGTGGCAATTTACCCCTAATTCTGAACGGTCTGGGTAGTTTTTGCTTAGTTGCAACAGCATATCCCGACAGACAGTGGGTCCTGTACCCTGGTGGTAAGATTTCAATACATTGGTGGTGGACTCTGTGTAGGTACATCAGTCTGGGCATTACTCTATAAAACTGTGCGGACTGTTTCGTTTGGCGCAATTATCTGTCTTGCAATGTCTGACTTCTGCCACAGATTAATAAATTTGCAGAGCACCGCTAGTTCATTTTACACCTTGCAAAACCGACCACTTGCATGCAAAATTTCAAATTCTTCTATGCAGTAGTTCCCGACATATGGATACTTTTTTGACAGAACCATGCTTTGCCAAAGCCAAGCTTTGACCTGCCCAAAGGAGCACTACCCAATTAAATCACTGCATATTACATAATGCAGCAGCGCAACAAACCTGGTATTCAGTTAATTGGAAGCGACAAACCTGACTACACACCTCTCCATGCAATATCTTATATGAGATCGGAGTTTTTTTGAAAAAAGAATGCATTTTTACCTAGGCATACCTTCGAAACTGAAATATTCCATATTAAATGTCAAGTCTGTATATGACATAAATACTGATGTTAAATATTAGGAATGAAGTAGAACTATAAATCAGTTCAAAAATGTACATAATCCAGCACCAAGTCATCATCATGGGAAGTTAATATGTGCATTTCAATTCCGTTTGTTACAAAAGATAGCTCTTTGATTTTGGTTCAGTAACGTTCAGATGGATTTTTAATGATGAATTACTACCCTAAGTACGCAAGTATGCTGTATTCAAATAGCAAATTTCAAGCATGGTGTATTCTGTATTGTTGATGGTACTTGATGTATTTTTAGAAGCCCAACCGTTGTTACAGAAATTCTCAGCCTTCTTACAACTTCCTTAAGGCCTCATTGGTGACATGGACTTATGAGAAAATGAGGTTATATGTTTTTGTTCATTTGATAATTCTATTTTTCACTTTTTTCGTCAATTAATATAGGTCAAATAGATGGACAAGACAAAAAAACGCCAGGTATGCATACAGCTCAAAAACCATATGCTAGTAGGAACAAAGAGCTATTGAAACAGTTCTATAATACAGACAAAAGTTCATCATCATCATTATTATTATTATTATAATGATGATGATGATGATGAAATCAACAACCAATATCATGAAAGTGAAACAGTGTTGTTTATCAGTATCTCAACAAGCAGATAAATCAGTTCCTTTCAACATTTTAAATGCTTTCTGTACATTTGAACACTTGTAACAAAAGCATTACCTTTGACATGTAAAATATGGAAAAGTGGGCAATTTTCCTGATCATCAAATTATGTTTCAGGCATTTTGGTAACCCAGCACATCAAGCTTGATGCTGGAACAAATGTATCTCAAAGCTGCCTTGGATCATTGGAGGAAGGTGTAAAAATGTGGTTTGCCACCAATGACATGAGCCAAAACCTGACACAGTTGTCACAGTACGTGTGTGAGGGAAAACTGTCTACTCACAGCATGGTCACTGGAGTGTATGCAATGGCAGAAGGCAATTATGTAAGTTATTGGCATTATGTGTAAGGCGAGTGCTGAAAAGAAATACACCCACTGTCAAGCAATTTAATGTCAAGGGCTCAAACTACTTCCGATCTCCGTGTTCAGAAAAAAAAAAAAAAAAAAAAAAAAAAATATATATATATATATATATATATATATATATATATATATATATATATATATATATATATTACCAACGCTAACTTAAGTTGGTTAATTTTGAAGGTCTTACCTATGGAAAGCAGTATTTTAAGCAAAATGTCCTAACCTTTTTAGGTCAACTTGGTATTGAAGATGAAAATGAAGTTGTATGCCGAGGATGATGACACGACACTTCTGGCTCACCATGTTGAACGCTGTGGCCAAAACATGTTAGAGTATTTCAGAAGGGAAGCAATGTCCAATATGTCTATAGCTGCGTGGGAGATGGAGGCTACCAAAGATTGCCCTGCTATGAACTTAGTAGATGCAACATACGAACCTGGCAAGTTGGCTTGTGGTTATGGGGAAGCTGTATCCGAAATGACAGGCTTATGTATGCCCGGTGAGTGATATTTTCCTGGATTGTTCAATACGAACTTGATTGAAAACCAAAGACACAATTCAAACCATTATAAAATTGTCGAATGGTTTGTCATGCAAATACATTGGTCATCTCCTGCTACTAAAGAGTATAACTCATTGGTATCAATTCTATTTTAGCGCCCTCCAATATAGTGGTGCTGTGGTTTAATGCAAGCAGTGCCAGGAACACTTCTATATCTGACGAGTGCAGTATGTCGTATGGTTCAATTATGAGCATGCGCATTGAAGAGCATGCCAAGGCTATCAATCACTTGCTGATGGTGACCTGCTACTCTGATGAAATGGTAATTACGGGGGTACCAGGATGGCCGCTTGTTCACCTCGAGACCTCTGGGCACATGGTAAGCAATTTATTTTGAGCTATGTCTTTTTGTCATATCCTTCTGTGTTTAAGCAAAAAAGAACATTGATATCAAATTAAAATGGCTTACTTGATTGCACGTAGATGCTGTTATTTCTTTGTAACCGACTTTTGAACTTTTTCAGTCAAAGGTGATTATATCTGGAATTGTGATTCAAAATGGAACCGTTTCTGAGGATGACTACAATGATTGCCTGAATAAATTTGCAAAGGCCTTCCAGGCGAACCTGCCAAAAGAAGACCTCATTGGAGGTAATAAAGATCGTTTTGAGTTTCAACTCAAAATGTAAAATAATAGTGATGGGTCCTTTGAGGACACCACTAAGTTTATAATTTTAAAATAGTATAGGACAAGTGCAACTGCAAATAGCAGGTGAAGATTGAAATATTAGATAATGACATATAAATAGAACATTTCATTTTATCGAGTGTAGACGAGTCATTGAAAGGCCGTAAGCACATGCCTGTCATGTATAGATGACAGCAAGTCATATTAAAGGGACACAAATGATACACTTCGAAGCATTTTTAATTGAGTTTAATGAATATTTCAGGAATGGGCAATGCAACTTCTGGTAAATGCCCAGATCTACGAAGTTCTGGCCCATCGCAATACTACACTGGTTTAAAGAACTGCACTGCCAGAGGATACATTTATGAGGAAAAGACTGACAAATGTCATTTTAGTAAGTTCGAATCCGTTTGTTATCTACATTCAAAATTGATCTCTGCACTCTTGTCAATGCAAAAAGCCATGAAAGAAGTAACGAGTCAGTGAATAAACTTTTGATCTATAGTTACTGTAAACATTCAAAATGGATGTTTTAGGGCCAAGAGCTTGTCATGCCAACCGATGTGTCATGGGTGAATGTATGCCAAGGGGTGAAGTTGATTATTCCTGTAAATGCTATGATGGCTACTTTGGCCGATTCTGCAATGAAAGCCGTAAGTATTTTTTTGACAAACATAACACCATTCAGATATAGGTTTAAGTCGATGTTTGCCAAGAGTAAAGAGTATTGTGATAGTATCCACACTTTGACTTATTGACAAAATACACGCAGTCTTTGAGATGAGGCTTAATTGAAGTAAATTGTAGTGAGCGCTCCATTGGTACCCACGTAAACATTTGAACATGTTGGTGCATTTTATTGACCTTGAATCGGCAGTGGTATTGAAATGATCTTTGTATTTCCAGGGTCAAATGTTGAACCAAAGGGAGAAACACCAGGTATGCATTTAAGAAAACGGCAGTTTAATCAGTTCCTTTCAACATTTTAAATGCTTTCTGTACATTTGAACACTTGTAACAAAAGCATTACCTTTGACATGTAAAATATGGAAAAGTGGGCAATTTTCCTGATCATCAAATTATGTTTCAGGCATTTTGGTAACCCAGCACATCAAGCTTGATGCTGGAACAAATGTATCTCAAAGCTGCCTTGGATCATTGGAGGAAGGTGTAAAAATGTGGTTTGCCACCAATGACATGAGCCAAAACCTGACACAGTTGTCACAGTACGTGTGTGAGGGAGAACTGTCTACTCACAACATGGTCACTGGAGTGTATGCAATGGCAGAAGGCAATTATGTAAGTTATTGGCATTATGTGTAAGGCGAGTGCTGAAAAGAAATACACCCACTGTCAAGCAATTTAATGTCAAGGGCTCAAACTACTTCCGATCTCCGTGTTCAGAAAAAAAAAAAAATATATATATATATATATTACCAACGCTAACTTAAGTTGGTTAATTTTGAAGGTCTTACCTATGGAAAGCAGTATTTTAAGCAAAATGTCCTAACCTTTTTAGGTCAACTTGGTATTGAAGATGAAAATGAAGTTGTATGCCGAGGATGATGACACGACACTTCTGGCTCACCATGTTGAACGCTGTGGCCAAAACATGTTAGAGTATTTCAGAAGGGAAGCAATGTCCAATATGTCTATAGCTGCGTGGGAGATGGAGGCTACCAAAGATTGCCCTGCTATGAACTTAGTAGATGCAACATACGAACCTGGCAAGTTGGCTTGTGGTTATGGGGAAGCTGTATCCGAAATGACAGGCTTATGTATGCCCGGTGAGTGATATTTTCCTGGATTGTTCAATACGAACTTGATTGAAAACCAAAGACACAATTCAAACCATTATAAAATTGTCGAATGGTTTGTCATGCAAATACATTGGTCATCTCCTGCTACTAAAGAGTATAACTCATTGGTATCAATTCTATTTTAGCGCCCTCCAATATAGTGGTGCTGTGGTTTAATGCAAGCAGTGCCAGGAACACTTCTATATCTGACGAGTGCAGTATGTCGTATGGTTCAATTATGAGCATGCGCATTGAAGAGCATGCCAGGGCTATCAATCACTTGCTGATGGTGACCTGCTACTCTGATGAAATGGTAATTACGGGGGTACCAGGATGGCCGCTTGTTCACCTCGAGACCTCTGGGCACATGGTAAGCAATTTATTTTGAGCTATGTCTTTTTGTCATATCCTTCTGTGTTTAAGCAAAAAAGAACATTGATATCAAATTAAAATGGCTTACTTGATTGCACGTAGATGCTGTTATTTCTTTGTAACCGACTTTTGAACTTTTTCAGTCAAAGGTGATTATATCTGGAATTGTGCTTCAAAATGGAACCGTTTCTGAGGATGACTACAATGATTGCCTGAATAAATTTGCAAAGGCCTTCCAGGCGAACCTGCCAAAAGAAGACCTCATTGGAGGTAATAAAGATCGTTTTGAGTTTCAACTCAAAATGTAAAATAATAGTGATGGGTCCTTTGAGGACACCACTAAGTTTATAATTTTAAAATAGTATAGGACAAGTGCAACTGCAAATAGCAGGTGAAGATTGAAATATTAGATAATGACATATAAATAGAACATTTCATTTTATCGAGTGTAGACGAGTCATTGAAAGGCCGTAAGCACATGCCTGTCATGTATAGATGACAGCAAGTCATATTAAAGGGACACAAATGATACACTTCGAAGCATTTTTAATTGAGTTTAATGAATATTTCAGGAATGGGCAATGCAACTTCTGGTAAATGCCCAGATCTACGAAGTTCTGGCCCATCGCAATACTACACTGGTTTAAAGAACTGCACTGCCAGAGGATACATTTATGAGGAAAAGACTGACAAATGTCATTTTAGTAAGTTCGAATCCGTTTGTTATCTACATTCAAAATTGATCTCTGCACTCTTGTCAATGCAAAAAGCCATGAAAGAAGTAACGAGTCAGTGAATAAACTTTTGATCTATAGTTACTGTAAACATTCAAAATGGATGTTTTAGGGCCAAGAGCTTGTCATGCCAACCGATGTGTCATGGGTGAATGTATGCCAAGGGGTGAAGTTGATTATTCCTGTAAATGCTATGATGGCTACTTTGGCCGATTCTGCAATGAAAGCCGTAAGTATTTTTTTGACAAACATAACACCATTCAGATATAGGTTTAAGTCGATGTTTGCCAAGAGTAAAGAGTATTGTGATAGTATCCACACTTTGACTTATTGACAAAATACACGCAGTCTTTGAGATGAGGCTTAACTGAAGTAAATTGTAGTGAGCGCTCCATTGGTACCCACGTAAACATTTGAACATGTTGGTGCATTTTATTGACCTTGAATCGGCAGTGGTATTGAAATGATCTTTGTATTTCCAGGGTCAAATGTTGAACCAAAGGGAGAAACACCAGGTATGCATTTAAGAAAACGGCAGTTTAATCAGTTCCTTTCAACATTTTAAATGCTTTCTGTACATTTGAACACTTGTAACAAAAGCATTACCTTTGACATGTAAAATATGGAAAAGTGGGCAATTTTCCTGATCATCAAATTATGTTTCAGGCATTTTGGTAACCCAGCACATCAAGCTTGATGCTGGAACAAATGTATCTCAAAGCTGCCTTGGATCATTGGAGGAAGGTGTAAAAATGTGGTTTGCCACCAATGACATGAGCCAAAACCTGACACAGTTGTCACAGTACGTGTGTGAGGGAGAACTGTCTACTCACAACATGGTCACTGGAGTGTATGCAATGGCAGAAGGCAATTATGTAAGTTATTGGCATTATGTGTAAGGCGAGTGCTGAAAAGAAATACACCCACTGTCAAGCAATTTAATGTCAAGGGCTCAAACTACTTCCGATCTCCGTGTTCAGAAAAAAAAAAAAATATATATATATATATATATATATATATATATATATATATATATATATATATATATATATATATATATATATATATATTACCAACGCTGACTTAAGTTGGTTAATTTTGAAGGTCTTACCTATGGAAAGCAGTGTTTTAAGCATAATGTCCTAACCTTTTTAGGTCAACTTGGTATTGAAGATGAAAATGAAGTTGTATGCCGAGGATGATGACACGACACTTCTGGCTCATCATGTTGAACGCTGTGGCCAAAACATGTTAGAGTATTTCAGAAGGGAAGCAATGTCCAATATGTCTATAGCTGCGTGGGAGATGGAGGCTACCAAAGATTGTCCTGCTATGAACTTAGTAGATGCAACATACGAACCTGGCAAGTTGGCTTGTGGTTATGGGGAAGCTGTATCCGAAATGACAGGCTTATGTATGCCCGGTGAGTGATATTTTCCTGGATTGTTCAATACGAACTTGATTGAAAACCAAAGACACAATTCAAACCATTATAAAATTGTCGAATGGTTTGTCATGCAAATACATTGGTCATCTCCTGCTACTAAAGAGTATAACTCATTGGTATCAATTCTATTTTAGCGCCCTCCAATATAGTGGTGCTGTGGTTTAATGCAAGCAGTGCCAGGAACACTTCTATATCTGACGAGTGCAGTATGTCGTATGGTTCAATTATGAGCATGCGCATTGAAGAGCATGCCAAGGCTATCAATCACTTGCTGATGGTGACCTGCTACTCTGATGAAATGGTAATTACGGGGGTACCAGGATGGCCGCTTGTTCACCTCGAGACCTCTGGGCACATGGTAAGCAATTTATTTTGAGCTATGTCTTTTTGTCATATCCTTCTGTGTTTAAGCAAAAAAGAACATTGATATCAAATTAAAATGGCTTACTTGATTGCACGTAGATGCTGTTATTTCTTTGTAACCGACTTTTGAACTTTTTCAGTCAAAGGTGATTATATCTGGAATTGTGATTCAAAATGGAACCGTTTCTGAGGATGACTACAATGATTGCCTGAATAAATTTGCAAAGGCCTTCCAGGCGAACCTGCCAAAAGAAGACCTCATTGGAGGTAATAAAGATCGTTTTGAGTTTCAACTCAAAATGTAAAATAATAGTGATGGGTCCTTTGAGGACACCACTAAGTTTATAATTTTAAAATAGTATAGGACAAGTGCAACTGCAAATAGCAGGTGAAGATTGAAATATTAGATAATGACATATAAATAGAACATTTCATTTTATCGAGTGTAGACGAGTCATTGAAAGGCCGTAAGCACATGCCTGTCATGTATAGATGACAGCAAGTCATATTAAAGGGACACAAATGATACACTTCGAAGCATTTTTAATTGAGTTTAATGAATATTTCAGGAATGGGCAATGCAACTTCTGGTAAATGCCCAGATCTACGAAGTTCTGGCCCATCGCAATACTACACTGGTTTAAAGAACTGCACTGCCAGAGGATACATTTATGAGGAAAAGACTGACAAATGTCATTTTAGTAAGTTCGAATCCGTTTGTTATCTACATTCAAAATTGATCTCTGCACTCTTGTCAATGCAAAAAGCCATGAAAGAAGTAACGAGTCAGTGAATAAACTTTTGATCTATAGTTACTGTAAACATTCAAAATGGATGTTTTAGGGCCAAGAGCTTGTCATGCCAACCGATGTGTCATGGGTGAATGTATGCCAAGGGGTGAAGTTGATTATTCCTGTAAATGCTATGATGGCTACTTTGGCCGATTCTGCAATGAAAGCCGTAAGTATTTTTTTGACAAACATAACACCATTCAGATATAGGTTTAAGTCGATGTTTGCCAAGAGTAAAGAGTATTGTGATAGTATCCACACTTTGACTTATTGACAAAATACACGCAGTCTTTGAGATGAGGCTTAATTGAAGTAAATTGTAGTGAGCGCTCCATTGGTACCCACGTAAACATTTGAACATGTTGGTGCATTTTATTGACCTTGAATCGGCAGTGGTATTGAAATGATCTTTGTATTTCCAGGGTCAAATGTTGAACCAAAGGGAGAAACACCAGGTATGCATTTAAGAAAACGGCAGTTTAATCAGTTCCTTTCAACATTTTAAATGCTTTCTGTACATTTGAACACTTGTAACAAAAGCATTACCTTTGACATGTAAAATATGGAAAAGTGGGCAATTTTCCTGATCATCAAATTATGTTTCAGGCATTTTGGTAACCCAGCACATCAAGCTTGATGCTGGAACAAATGTATCTCAAAGCTGCCTTGGATCATTGGAGGAAGGTGTAAAAATGTGGTTTGCCACCAATGACATGAGCCAAAACCTGACACAGTTGTCACAGTACGTGTGTGAGGGAGAACTGTCTACTCACAACATGGTCACTGGAGTGTATGCAATGGCAGAAGGCAATTATGTAAGTTATTGGCATTATGTGTAAGGCGAGTGCTGAAAAGAAATACACCCACTGTCAAGCAATTTAATGTCAAGGGCTCAAACTACTTCCGATCTCCGTGTTCAGAAAAAAAAAAAAAATATATATATATATATATATTACCAACGCTAACTTAAGTTGGTTAATTTTGAAGGTCTTACCTATGGAAAGCAGTATTTTAAGCAAAATGTCCTAACCTTTTTAGGTCAACTTGGTATTGAAGATGAAAATGAAGTTGTATGCCGAGGATGATGACACGACACTTCTGGCTCACCATGTTGAACGCTGTGGCCAAAACATGTTAGAGTATTTCAGAAGGGAAGCAATGTCCAATATGTCTATAGCTGCGTGGGAGATGGAGGCTACCAAAGATTGCCCTGCTATGAACTTAGTAGATGCAACATACGAACCTGGCAAGTTGGCTTGTGGTTATGGGGAAGCTGTATCCGAAATGACAGGCTTATGTATGCCCGGTGAGTGATATTTTCCTGGATTGTTCAATACGAACTTGATTGAAAACCAAAGACACAATTCAAACCATTATAAAATTGTCGAATGGTTTGTCATGCAAATACATTGGTCATCTCCTGCTACTAAAGAGTATAACTCATTGGTATCAATTCTATTTTAGCGCCCTCCAATATAGTGGTGCTGTGGTTTAATGCAAGCAGTGCCAGGAACACTTCTATATCTGACGAGTGCAGTATGTCGTATGGTTCAATTATGAGCATGCGCATTGAAGAGCATGCCAGGGCTATCAATCACTTGCTGATGGTGACCTGCTACTCTGATGAAATGGTAATTACGGGGGTACCAGGATGGCCGCTTGTTCACCTCGAGACCTCTGGGCACATGGTAAGCAATTTATTTTGAGCTATGTCTTTTTGTCATATCCTTCTGTGTTTAAGCAAAAAAGAACATTGATATCAAATTAAAATGGCTTACTTGATTGCACGTAGATGCTGTTATTTCTTTGTAACCGACTTTTGAACTTTTTCAGTCAAAGGTGATTATATCTGGAATTGTGCTTCAAAATGGAACCGTTTCTGAGGATGACTACAATGATTGCCTGAATAAATTTGCAAAGGCCTTCCAGGCGAACCTGCCAAAAGAAGACCTCATTGGAGGTAATAAAGATCGTTTTGAGTTTCAACTCAAAATGTAAAATAATAGTGATGGGTCCTTTGAGGACACCACTAAGTTTATAATTTTAAAATAGTATAGGACAAGTGCAACTGCAAATAGCAGGTGAAGATTGAAATATTAGATAATGACATATAAATAGAACATTTCATTTTATCGAGTGTAGACGAGTCATTGAAAGGCCGTAAGCACGTCTGTCATGTATAGATGACAGCAAGTCATATTAAAGGGACACAAATGATACACTTCGAAGCATTTTTAATTGAGTTTAATGAATGTTTCAGGAATGGGCAATGCAACTTCTGGTAAATGCCCAGATCTACGAAGTTCTGGCCCATCGCAATACTACACTGGTTTAAAGAACTGCACTGCCAGAGGATACATTTATGAGGAAAAGACTGACAAATGTCATTTTAGTAAGTTCGAATCCGTTTGTTATCTACATTCAAAATTGATCTCTGCACTCTTGTCAATGCAAAAAGCCATGAAAGAAGTAACGAGTCAGTGAATAAACTTTTGATCTATAGTTACTGTAAACATTCAAAATGGATGTTTTAGGGCCAAGAGCTTGTCATGCCAACCGATGTGTCATGGGTGAATGTATGCCAAGGGGTGAAGTTGATTATTCCTGTAAATGCTATGATGGCTACTTTGGCCGATTCTGCAATGAAAGCCGTAAGTATTTTTTTGACAAACATAACACCATTCAGATATAGGTTTAAGTCGATGTTTGCCAAGAGTAAAGAGTATTGTGATAGTATCCACACTTTGACTTATTGACAAAATACACGCAGTCTTTGAGATGAGGCTTAATTGAAGTAAATTGTAGTGAGCGCTCCATTGGTACCCACGTAAACATTTGAACATGTTGGTGCATTTTATTGACCTTGAATCGGCAATGGTATTGAAATGATCTTTGTATTTCCAGGGTCAAATGTTGAACCAAAGGGAGAAACACCAGGTATGCATTTAAGAAAACGGCAGTTTAATCAGTTCCTTTCAACATTTTAAATGCTTTCTGTACATTTGAACACTTGTAACAAAAGCATTACCTTTGACATGTAAAATATGGAAAAGTGGGCAATTTTCCTGATCATCAAATTATGTTTCAGGCATTTTGGTAACCCAGCACATCAAGATTGATGCTGGAACAAATGTATCTCAAAGCTGCCTTGGATCATTGGAGGAAGGTGTAAAAATGTGGTTTGCCACCAATGACATGAGCCAAAACCTGACACAGTTGTCACAGTACGTGTGTGAGGGAGAACTGTCTACTCACAACATGGTCACTGGAGTGTATGCAATGGCAGAAGGCAATTATGTAAGTTATTGGCATTATGTGTAAGCCGAGTGCTGAAAAGAAATACACCCACTGTCAAGCAATTTAATGTCAAGGGCTCAAACTACTTCCGATCTCCGTGTTCAGAAAAAAAAAAAAAAAAAAAAAAAAAAAATATATATATATATATATATATATATATATATATATATATATATATATATATATATATATATATATATATTACCAACGCTGACTTAAGTTGGTTAATTTTGAAGGTCTTACCTATGGAAAGCAGTGTTTTAAGCATAATGTCCTAACCTTTTTAGGTCAACTTGGTATTGAAGATGAAAATGAAGTTGTATGCCGAGGATGATGACACGACACTTCTGGCTCACCATGTTGAACGCTGTGGCCAAAACATGTTAGAGTATTTCAGAAGGGAAGCAATGTCCAATATGTCTATAGCTGCGTGGGAGATGGAGGCTACCAAAGATTGCCCTGCTATGAACTTAGTAGATGCAACATACGAACCTGGCAAGTTGGCTTGTGGTTATGGGAAAGCTGTATCCGAAATGACAGGCTTATGTATGCCCGGTGAGTGATATTTTCCTGGATTGTTCAATACGAACTTGATTGAAAACCAAAGACACAATTCAAACCATTATAAAATTGTCGAATGGTTTGTCATGCAAATACATTGGTCATCTCCTGCTACTAAAGAGTATAACTCATTGGTATCAATTCTATTTTAGCGCCCTCCAATATAGTGGTGCTGTGGTTTAATGCAAGCAGTGCCAGGAACACTTCTATATCTGAAGAGTGCAGTATGTCGTATGGTTCAATTATGAGCATGCGCATTGAAGAGCATGCCAAGGCTATCAATCACTTGCTGATGGTGACCTGCTACTCTGATGAAATGGTAATTACGGGGGTACCAGGATGGCCGCTTGTTCACCTCGAGACCTCTGGGCACATGGTAAGCAATTTATTTTGAGCTATGTCTTTTTGTCATATCCTTCTGTGTTTAAGCAAATAAGAACATTGATATCAAATTAAAATGGCTTACTTGATTGCACGTAGATGCTGTTATTTCTTTGTAACCGACTTTTGAACTTTTTCAGTCAAAGGTGATTATATCTGGAATTGTGCTTCAAAATGGAACCGTTTCTGAGGATGACTACAATGATTGCCTGAATAAATTTGCAAAGGCCTTCCAGGCGAACCTGCCAAAAGAAGACCTCATTGGAGGTAATAAAGATCGTTTTGAGTTTCAACTCAAAATGTAAAATAATAGTGATGGGTCCTTTGAGGACACCACTAAGTTTATAATTTTAAAATAGTATAGGACAAGTGCAACTGCAAATAGCAGGTGAAGATTGAAATATTAGATAATGACATATAAATAGAACATTTCATTTTATCGAGTGTAGACGAGTCATTGAAAGGCCGTTAGCACGTCTGTCATGTATAGATGACAGCAAGTCATATTAAAGGGACACAAATGATACACTTCGAAGCATTTTTAATTGAGTTTAATGAATGTTTCAGGAATGGGCAATGCAACTTCTGGTAAATGCCCAGATCTACGAAGTTCTGGCCCATCCCAATACTACACTGGTTTAAAGAACTGCACTGCCAGAGGATACATTTATGAGGAAAAGACTGACAAATGTCATTTTAGTAAGTTCGAATCCGTTTGTTATCTACATTCAAAATTGATCTCTGCACTCTTGTCAATGCAAAAAGCCATGAAAGAAGTAACGAGTCAGTGAATAAACTTTTGATCTATAGTTACTGTAAACATTCAAAATGGATGTTTTAGGGCCAAGAGCTTGTCATGCCAACCGATGTGTCATGGGTGAATGTATGCCAAGGGGTGAAGTTGATTATTCCTGTAAATGCTATGATGGCTACTTTGGCCGATTCTGCAATGAAAGCCGTAAGTATTTTTTTGACAAACATAACACCATTCAGATATAGGTTTAAGTCGATGTTTGCCAAGAGTAAAGAGTATTGTGATAGTATCCACACTTTGACTTATTGACAAAATACATGCAGTCTTTGAGATGAGGCTTAATTGAAGTAAATTGTAGTGAGCGCTCCATTGGTACCCACGTAAACATTTGAACATGTTGGTGCATTTTATTGACCTTGAATCGGCAATGGTATTGAAATGATCTTTGTATTTCCAGGGTCAAATGTTGAACCAAAGGGAGAAACACCAGGTATGCATTTAAGAAAACGGCAGTTTAATCAGTTCCTTTCAACATTTTAAATGCTTTCTGTACATTTGAACAATTTGTAACAAAAGCATTACCTTTGACATGTAAAATATGGAAAAGTGGGCAATTTTCCTGATCATCAAATTATGTTTCAGGCATTTTGGTAACCCAGCACATCAAGCTTGATGCTGGAACAAATGTATCTCAAAGCTGCCTTGGATCATTGGAGGAAGGTGTAAAAATGTGGTTTGCCACCAATGACATGAGCCAAAACATGACACAGTTGTCACAGTACGTGTGTGAGGGAGAACTGTCTACTCACAGCATGGTCACTGGAGTGTATGCAATGGCAGAAGGCAATTATGTAAGTTATTGGCATTATGTGTAAGGCGAGTGCTGAAAAGAAATACACCCACTGTCAAGCAATTTAATGTCAAGGGCTCAAACTACTTCTGACCTCCGTGTTCAGAAAAAAAAAAAAATATATATATATATATATATATTACCAACGCTGACTTAAGTTGGTTAATTTTGAAGGTCTTACCTATGGAAAGCAGTGTTTTAAGCATAATGTCCTAACCTTTTTAGGTCAACTTGGTATTGAAGATGAAAATGAAGTTGTATGCCGAGGATGATGACACGACACTTCTGGCTCACCATGTTGAACGCTGTGGCCAAAACATGTTAGAGTATTTCAGAAGGGAAGCAATGTCCAATATGTCTATAGCTGCGTGGGAGATGGAGGCTACCAAAGATTGCCCTGCTATGAACTTAGTAGATGCAACATACGAACCTGGCAAGTTGGCTTGTGGTTATGGGAAAGCTGTATCCGAAATGACAGGCTTATGTATGCCCGGTGAGTGATATTTTCCTGGATTGTTCAATACGAACTTGATTGAAAACCAAAGACACAATTCAAACCATTATAAAATTGTCGAATGGTTTGTCATGCAAATACATTGGTCATCTCCTGCTACTAAAGAGTATAACTCATTGGTATCAATTCTATTTTAGCGCCCTCCAATATAGTGGTGCTGTGGTTTAATGCAAGCAGTGCCAGGAACACTTCTATATCTGAAGAGTGCAGTATGTCGTATGGTTCAATTATGAGCATGCGCATTGAAGAGCATGCCAAGGCTATCAATCACTTGCTGATGGTGACCTGCTACTCTGATGAAATGGTAATTACGGGGGTACCAGGATGGCCGCTTGTTCACCTCGAGACCTCTGGGCACATGGTAAGCAATTTATTTTGAGCTATGTCTTTTTGTCATATCCTTCTGTGTTTAAGCAAATAAGAACATTGATATCAAATTAAAATGGCTTACTTGATTGCACGTAGATGCTGTTATTTCTTTGTAACCGACTTTTGAACTTTTTCAGTCAAAGGTGATTATATCTGGAATTGTGCTTCAAAATGGAACCGTTTCTGAGGATGACTACAATGATTGCCTGAATAAATTTGCAAAGGCCTTCCAGGCGAACCTGCCAAAAGAAGACCTCATTGGAGGTAATAAAGATCGTTTTGAGTTTCAACTCAAAATGTAAAATAATAGTGATGGGTCCTTTGAGGACACCACTAAGTTTATAATTTTAAAATAGTATAGGACAAGTGCAACTGCAAATAGCAGGTGAAGATTGAAATATTAGATAATGACATATAAATAGAACATTTCATTTTATCGAGTGTAGACGAGTCATTGAAAGGCCGTTAGCACGTCTGTCATGTATAGATGACAGCAAGTCATATTAAAGGGACACAAATGATACACTTCGAAGCATTTTTAATTGAGTTTAATGAATGTTTCAGGAATGGGCAATGCAACTTCTGGTAAATGCCCAGATCTACGAAGTTCTGGCCCATCCCAATACTACACTGGTTTAAAGAACTGCACTGCCAGAGGATACATTTATGAGGAAAAGACTGACAAATGTCATTTTAGTAAGTTCGAATCCGTTTGTTATCTACATTCAAAATTGATCTCTGCACTCTTGTCAATGCAAAAAGCCATGAAAGAAGTAACGAGTCAGTGAATAAACTTTTGATCTATAGTTACTGTAAACATTCAAAATGGATGTTTTAGGGCCAAGAGCTTGTCATGCCAACCGATGTGTCATGGGTGAATGTATGCCAAGGGGTGAAGTTGATTATTCCTGTAAATGCTATGATGGCTACTTTGGCCGATTCTGCAATGAAAGCCGTAAGTATTTTTTTGACAAACATAACACCATTCAGATATAGGTTTAAGTCGATGTTTGCCAAGAGTAAAGAGTATTGTGATAGTATCCACACTTTGACTTATTGACAAAATACATGCAGTCTTTGAGATGAGGCTTAATTGAAGTAAATTGTAGTGAGCGCTCCATTGGTACCCACGTAAACATTTGAACATGTTGGTGCATTTTATTGACCTTGAATCGGCAATGGTATTGAAATGATCTTTGTATTTCCAGGGTCAAATGTTGAACCAAAGGGAGAAACACCAGGTATGCATTTAAGAAAACGGCAGTTTAATCAGTTCCTTTCAACATTTTAAATGCTTTCTGTACATTTGAACAATTTGTAACAAAAGCATTACCTTTGACATGTAAAATATGGAAAAGTGGGCAATTTTCCTGATCATCAAATTATGTTTCAGGCATTTTGGTAACCCAGCACATCAAGCTTGATGCTGGAACAAATGTATCTCAAAGCTGCCTTGGATCATTGGAGGAAGGTGTAAAAATGTGGTTTGCCACCAATGACATGAGCCAAAACATGACACAGTTGTCACAGTACGTGTGTGAGGGAGAACTGTCTACTCACAGCATGGTCACTGGAGTGTATGCAATGGCAGAAGGCAATTATGTAAGTTATTGGCATTATGTGTAAGGCGAGTGCTGAAAAGAAATACACCCACTGTCAAGCAATTTAATGTCAAGGGCTCAAACTACTTCTGACCTCCGTGTTCAGAAAAAAAAAAAAATATATATATATATATATATATTACCAACGCTGACTTAAGTTGGTTAATTTTGAAGGTCTTACCTATGGAAAGCAGTGTTTTAAGCATAATGTCCTAACCTTTTTAGGTCAACTTGGTATTGAAGATGAAAATGAAGTTGTATGCCGAGGATGATGACACGACACTTCTGGCTCACCATGTTGAACGCTGTGGCCAAAACATGTTAGAGTATTTCAGAAGGGAAGCAATGTCCAATATGTCTATAGCTGCGTGGGAGATGGAGGCTACCAAAGATTGCCCTGCTATGAACTTAGTAGATGCAACATACGAACCTGGCAAGTTGGCTTGTGGTTATGGGAAAGCTGTATCCGAAATGACAGGCTTATGTATGCCCGGTGAGTGATATTTTCCTGGATTGTTCAATACGAACTTGATTGAAAACCAAAGACACAATTCAAACCATTATAAAATTGTCGAATGGTTTGTCATGCAAATACATTGGTCATCTCCTGCTACTAAAGAGTATAACTCATTGGTATCAATTCTATTTTAGCGCCCTCCAATATAGTGGTGCTGTGGTTTAATGCAAGCAGTGCCAGGAACACTTCTATATCTGAAGAGTGCAGTATGTCGTATGGTTCAATTATGAGCATGCGCATTGAAGAGCATGCCAAGGCTATCAATCACTTGCTGATGGTGACCTGCTACTCTGATGAAATGGTAATTACGGGGGTACCAGGATGGCCGCTTGTTCACCTCGAGACCTCTGGGCACATGGTAAGCAATTTATTTTGAGCTATGTCTTTTTGTCATATCCTTCTGTGTTTAAGCAAATAAGAACATTGATATCAAATTAAAATGGCTTACTTGATTGCACGTAGATGCTGTTATTTCTTTGTAACCGACTTTTGAACTTTTTCAGTCAAAGGTGATTATATCTGGAATTGTGCTTCAAAATGGAACCGTTTCTGAGGATGACTACAATGATTGCCTGAATAAATTTGCAAAGGCCTTCCAGGCGAACCTGCCAAAAGAAGACCTCATTGGAGGTAATAAAGATCGTTTTGAGTTTCAACTCAAAATGTAAAATAATAGTGATGGGTCCTTTGAGGACACCACTAAGTTTATAATTTTAAAATAGTATAGGACAAGTGCAACTGCAAATAGCAGGTGAAGATTGAAATATTAGATAATGACATATAAATAGAACATTTCATTTTATCGAGTGTAGACGAGTCATTGAAAGGCCGTTAGCACGTCTGTCATGTATAGATGACAGCAAGTCATATTAAAGGGACACAAATGATACACTTCGAAGCATTTTTAATTGAGTTTAATGAATGTTTCAGGAATGGGCAATGCAACTTCTGGTAAATGCCCAGATCTACGAAGTTCTGGCCCATCCCAATACTACACTGGTTTAAAGAACTGCACTGCCAGAGGATACATTTATGAGGAAAAGACTGACAAATGTCATTTTAGTAAGTTCGAATCCGTTTGTTATCTACATTCAAAATTGATCTCTGCACTCTTGTCAATGCAAAAAGCCATGAAAGAAGTAACGAGTCAGTGAATAAACTTTTGATCTATAGTTACTGTAAACATTCAAAATGGATGTTTTAGGGCCAAGAGCTTGTCATGCCAACCGATGTGTCATGGGTGAATGTATGCCAAGGGGTGAAGTTGATTATTCCTGTAAATGCTATGATGGCTACTTTGGCCGATTCTGCAATGAAAGCCGTAAGTATTTTTTTGACAAACATAACACCATTCAGATATAGGTTTAAGTCGATGTTTGCCAAGAGTAAAGAGTATTGTGATAGTATCCACACTTTGACTTATTGACAAAATACACGCAGTCTTTGAGATGAGGCTTAATTGAAGTAAATTGTAGTGAGCGCTCCATTGGTACCCACGTAAACATTTGAACATGTTGGTGCATTTTATTGACCTTGAATCGGCAATGGTATTGAAATGATCTTTGTATTTCCAGGGTCAAATGTTGAACCAAAGGGAGAAACACCAGGTATGCATTTAAGAAAACGGCAGTTTAATCAGTTCCTTTCAACATTTTAAATGCTTTCTGTACATTTGAACAATTTGTAACAAAAGCATTACCTTTGACATGTAAAATATGGAAAAGTGGGCAATTTTCCTGATCATCAAATTATGTTTCAGGCATTTTGGTAACCCAGCACATCAAGCTTGATGCTGGAACAAATGTATCTCAAAGCTGCCTTGGATCATTGGAGGAAGGTGTAAAAATGTGGTTTGCCACCAATGACATGAGCCAAAACATGACACAGTTGTCACAGTACGTGTGTGAGGGAGAACTGTCTACTCACAGCATGGTCACTGGAGTGTATGCAATGGCAGAAGGCAATTATGTAAGTTATTGGCATTATGTGTAAGGCGAGTGCTGAAAAGAAATACACCCACTGTCAAGCAATTTAATGTCAAGGGCTCAAACTACTTCCGATCTCCGTGTTCAGAAAAAAAAAAAAAAATATATATATATATATATATATATATATATATATATATATATATATATATATATATATATATATATATATATATATATTACCAACACTGACTTAAGTTGGTTAATTTTGAAGGTCTTACCTATGGAAAGCAGTGTTTTAAGCATAATGTCCTAACCTTTTTAGGTCAACTTGGTATTGAAGATGAAAATGAAGTTGTATGCCGAGGATGATGACACGACACTTCTGGCTCACCATGTTGAACGCTGTGGCCAAAACATGTTAGAGTATTTCAGAAGGGAAGCAATGTCCAATATGTCTATAGCTGCGTGGGAGATGGAGGCTACCAAAGATTGCCCTGCTATTAACTTAGTAGATGCAACATACGAACCTGGCAAGTTGGCTTGTGGTTATGGGGAAGCTGTATCCGAAATGACAGGCTTATGTATGCCCGGTGAGTGATATTTTTCTGGATTGTTCAATACGAATTTGATTGAAAACCAAAGACACAATTCAAACCATTATAAAATTGTCGAATGGTTTGTCATGCAAATACATTGGTCATCTCCTACTACTAAAGAGTATAACTCATTGGTATCAATTCTATTTTAGCGCCCTCCAATATAGTGGTGCTGTGGTTTAATGCAAGCAGTGCCAGGAACACTTCTATATCTGATGAGTGCAGTATGTCGTATGGTTCAATTATGAGCATGCGCATTGAAGAGCATGCCAAGGCTATCAATCACTTGCTGATGGTGACCTGCTACTCTGATGAAATGGTAATTACGGGGGTACCAGGATGGCCGCTTGTTCACCTCGAGACCTCTGGGCACATGGTAAGCAATTTATTTTGAGCTATGTCTTTTTGTCATATCCTTCTGTGTTTAAGCAAATAAGAACATTGATATCAAATTAAAATGGCTTACTTGATTGCACGTATGTTAAGATACTTCATGGTATATTACCACTTCATAGGATAAGAATTACTACTTCATGATAGAAGGCGACTTCATTGGTTAAAAAATAAGGACCCTTAGGAGACTTCGTAGTATATTACCTTCATGGTACATTGTATCCAAACATGTTTCAGTTCTGGTTGGATGTGGAAATTAGGCGTAAAGGTCGATATTAAGTTTCATGCTAGACCATGATTTCCAGAGTGACGCGTGTATTTGAAATGGTGTGTGTGTGTGTGTGTGTGGGGGGGGGGGGGGGGGAGTAACATTGCTCACTCTCATGATAGTGCGTATTTTATCTCGTTGGAGTTTAAGTTTATTTATACACTTCGTTTGTCTTATACATCTAGTGCCTTAGACCCGCCATGATTCAACGTCCAAATATTGTCAGTTTTTAATCGTCCTGAAATCTGAAAAATCTCAAAACTAAATGGGTAAAACAAAAAACTAGCTTTTTACTTTCCGTCACTGGACCGGAGCTCTTGAAATAAAGTACATTATTTATAGAAGTTAATCTCACGGGTATCTACGAGAACATCTGAAAATAACAGCTTCAACATTGCCTGCCTTTAAACTAGGGCATAAAACTGACCATGTGTGGTTTGATTGACGGCGCAGGTTTATAGATGTGGCTAGTACACAGTAGCAAGAATGTATGTCTTTCCACTGTAGGTAGAGAACTCTGCTAGGCAGAGAGGTTTTAATTTTGCTCCACACTAGGTGTACATTAATATCTTTAACAAACCGTCTATTCCCTTATTCATGTTATAGAAGTATCTCTTTTGTAAACTATGACATAAATGTTATGACTTGCAATAACAAGCTGTAAAAATAGGCTTTTCTATTGATATGCAACATAAATGTTTCGAAAATATCTCAATCGTTTAAAAAGATTGACCTCCTGGCCTATATACTTAATGAAAACGCTTAGGTCGGAAAGTCTGAAATCTGAATGATTAGAAACGGTCAACTGTCCAGATAGATGTTGGGGAGAATTAAATACTGGGGATTCATAAAACTGGTGTAGAGCATTTTGCAACCAAAGAAAATCGTGAAAAGGAATTTTTCAACCGGAACGCATTTTGCAACCAGAATTTTTTCTTAGTCAATAAATAGCTAGTGTGAAGTTCTATAGAGGTAGAATTGGAATGGGGACGGGGTTGTCTCGGCTAAGTACGCTTACATTGGTCAAGTTTTCCCTGTGGTGGACAATTCATTATATACATACATAATCTATTTCACATTGTTACTTCCTAAACCATCATAGTTAAGAACTTGATACGTCGGGGATTAATAAACCTATCATTATAGGAATTTGCTAAGGCTCTTCGGAATTCAATTGTGACTTGGGGTGTGGTCGACCCTGGGGGTGGTCTATTCTAATTTTTACGTCGGATTTTATGCTAGGAACATGAAACGTGGCTACATACTATTTTGAATGTGGAAGGGCACTTCGGATTTTTTTTTTTTTTTTGGTGGGGGGGGGGGGGGCTGGGGGCGGTTGAGTCTAATTGACATTAACGTTATTCCTGCTATATCTATCCTTAAGACCAATAAAGCTGGGAACGTAAGGCTATGGGGACTGAAAAATCTGTCTTTGGGGATGTGTATGGGTCCTTCTGGGTTTTTGTGACATTGGGTGTGGCCGTCCCTGGGGAAGTTGATTTTAAATTTTAGATCGTTATTTGTGCTTCTACCCTTACGCCATTACAGTTAGGAACATGAAACCTTCCGGGCTGATAAGCTTACCATTGAGGATATGCATACAGGTAGGTTTCCGGGAATGTTAGTATGATATTTCAGGTGTGGCTATCCCGGGGGGTGGTTGATTCTGTTTTTCACAACTTTATTTCTGCCATCTATACCCTTAGATTTTAAGGAACATGAAACGGAGATTGATGAACCAGTCATTTTAATGAATGTGCAAGCTTAAGGGTCCTTGAGAAATGTAGAGAACAGCAGAAGCACATACAGAACTAAATGGACTTCCAGCCATATGCATAAATATAGGTCAGGGAATCCAATTAAAAACTAATTCAAGGCCCCACACACTCTATCAGGAATCCTAGCGTTTGACTGCTGTTGTGGCTTAACACAAAACAAAATGTTTATTTCCCAAGAGCAGTAATTAACATGTGTTTTTTATGTTAAAGAACAATGGGACTTGGACCCTAGGATTCCTGAGAGTATGGGGTCTTGAATGGGTTTTAATTAACTTGACCTATATTTAAGAATACGACTGAAGGTCTGTTTTTTAATTTAGTACTGTCTGCTGCTTTCTCTACATTTCCCCTTCCTTCCTGACTCGAAAACCGCCATCAGATTCACACATAGGATGTAGTACTAGCTGGGTCGGTCTAACTCTGCAAGGAATCTTAAGTGCAATCTATGGAATCAGCTTCAATGCCTGACAAATCACTAATCACTCCACCCCCTAGGGACGGCCACACCCCAAGTCACACAAATGTAGCCCACCCATGCACCAAAGACTCATGTTCCTAATTCGAATGGTCTAGGGGGGAGATGAAATAAATGACGGTAATATTTATGTGTACCACCCCCAGGGACAGCCACACCCCAGGTCACAAAAAAAAAAACAGAAACTGCCTATGCACACCCCGACATTTTAGTTTCCTCAACCTAAAGACCTATGGGTATATAGCAGAAAATACAATTTAAAGATAATAATCAACCACCCCTAGGTCACCAAAGTCACCAAAAATCCGAAGGACACGTGCACATCCCTATATAATGGCAAGTTTAAATATCCCCAGCGTCTCATGTTCCTCACTTTAATGGATAGAGGATACCAGTAACAACGATATAAAAATATATACCCCCCCAAAGGACTGCAAAGTCCCACTACTAAAGGTAGATAGCAGAAATTACGATGTAAAAATTACAATCAACCACAATAACAATCAACCACAAATCTGAATCTACAAGCCTGTTGATCTCGCACATCAACTACGTTAGTTAGGCTGCTAAACAACGAGTAGGCCTCCCCCCCCCTCCCCCCCCCCTCCGAACGCCTTATTAACAGGTTTCCAAATGCAGACTGTGCCGCAGATAATACTTTCGGGTCAAATGAGAGCCAGCCAAGGGCACATTTCGGGGACACCATTGATCACATCATGATGGACATTCACAGGTGTAGGACCAGAACAGAGCATCTCGGAAACCAAGGGACAGACGTAAATCATTACACTTGCGCGTGTCTTTCCTCATTGAAAAATTAGTCTTATAATCCAGTAACCTATGCGTTTCATAGCCTGGTTTACCTGAACCATTAGTTTTATGCATCAAGTGGATATGGGAAGGGAGGGCCCAGGGGGTCTGGACCCCCTTTTCTTCAACGCTGACCATAATGTCCCATAATGTACTGATTTTTAGAAATACTGAATCCTCACCTACATACGCCTGTGTATTTTAAAATTACTCAAAACATGCATCCAATACCACTAAAGAAACCCTATTCAGTCATATAAGTGAATTAAAACGTACAGTTTACCTATTTTGGATAATATTTACAGTACAAAAACATTATATTTCAAAAACGTTCTCTCTCATAGCGTTGGGCCAACAACAGGTACTATTTCACCATTATCCCATGAAGTCGCAGGCAATATCTTATGTGGAGATGAAGTCGCAATTTATCCTATGAAGTCGATTTGACAGTAAAATCAGAGCATTTATCCCATGAAGTGGTAAAATACCATGAAGTATCTTAACACACGTAGATGCTGTTATTTCTTTGTAACCGACTTTTGAACTTTTTCAGTCAAAGGTGATTATATCTGGAATTGTGCTTCAAAATGGAACCGTTTCTGAGGATGACTACAATGATTGCCTGAATAAATTTGCAAAGGCCTTCCAGGCGAACCTGCCAAAAGAAGACCTCATTGGAGGTAATAAAGATTGTTTTGAGTTTCAACTCAAAATGTAAAATAATAGTGATGGGTCCTTTGAGGACACCACTAAGTTTATAATTTTAAAATAGTATAGGACAAGTGCAACTGCAAATAGCAGGTGAAGATTGAAATATTAGATAATGACATATAAATAGAACATTTCATTTTATCGAGTGTAGACGAGACATTGAAAGGCCGTTAGCAAATGTCTGTCATGTATAGATGACAGCAAGTCATATTAAAGGGACACAAATGATACACTTCGGAGCATTTTTAATTGAGTTTAATGAATGTTTCAGGAATGGACAATGCAACTTCTGGTAAATGCCCAGATCTACGAAGTTCTGGCCCATCCCAATACTACACTGGTTTAAAGAACTGCACTGCCAGAGGATACATTTATGAGGAAAAGACTGACAAATGTCATTTTAGTAAGTTCGAATCCGTTTGTTATCTACATTCAAAATTGATCTCTGCACTCTTGTCAATGCAAAAAGCCATGAAAGAAGTAACGAGTCAGTGAATAAACTTTTGATCTATAGTTACTGTAAACATTCAAAATGGATGTTTTAGGGCCAAGAGCTTGTCATGCCAACCGATGTGTCATGGGTGAATGTATGCCAAGGGGTGAAGTTGATTATTCCTGTAAATGCTATGATGGCTACTTTGGCCGATTCTGCAATGAAAGCCGTAAGTATTTTTTTGACAAACATAACACCATTCAGATATAGGTTTAAGTCGATGTTTGCCAAGAGTAAAGAGTATTGTGATAGTATCCACACTTTGACTTATTGACAAAATACACGCAGTCTTTGAGATGAGGCTTAATTGAAGTAAATTGTAGTGAGCGCTCCATTGGTACCCACGTAAACATTTGAACATGTTGGTGCATTTTATTGACCTTGAATCGGCAATGGTATTGAAATGATCTTTGTATTTCCAGGGTCAAATGTTGAACCAAAGGGAGAAACACCAGGTATGCATTTAAGAAAACGGCAGTTTAATCAGTTCCTTTCAACATTTTAAATGCTTTCTGTACATTTGAACAATTTGTAACAAAAGCATTACCTTTGACATGTAAAATATGGAAAAGTGGGCAATTTTCCTGATCATCAAATTATGTTTCAGGCATTTTGGTAACCCAGCACATCAAGCTTGATGCTGGAACAAATGTATCTCAAAGCTGCCTTGGATCATTGGAGGAAGGTGTAAAAATGTGGTTTGCCACCAATGACATGAGCCAAAACCTGACACAGTTGTCACAGTACGTGTGTGAGGGAGAACTGTCTACTCACAGCATGGTCACTGGAGTGTATGCAATGGCAGAAGGCAATTATGTAAGTTATTGGCATTATGTGTAAGGCGAGTGCTGAAAAGAAATACACCCACTGTCAAGCAATTTAATGTCAAGGGCTCAAACTACTTCCGATCTCCGTGTTCAGAAAAAAAAAAAAAAATATATATATATATATATATATATATATATATATATATATATATATATATATATATATATATATATATATATATATATATATATATATATTACCAACGCTGACTTAAGTTGGTTAATTTTGAAGGTCTTACCTATGGAAAGCAGTGTTTTAAGCATAATGTCCTAACCTTTTTAGGTCAACTTGGTATTGAAGATGAAAATGAAGTTGTATGCCGAGGATGATGACACGACACTTCTGGCTCACCATGTTGAACGCTGTGGCCAAAACATGTTAGAGTATTTCAGAAGGGAAGCAATGTCCAATATGTCTATAGCTGCGTGGGAGATGGAGGCTACCAAAGATTGCCCTGCTATTAACTTAGTAGATGCAACATACGAACCTGGCAAGTTGGCTTGTGGTTATGGGGAAGCTGTATCCGAAATGACAGGCTTATGTATGCCCGGTGAGTGATATTTTTCTGGATTGTTCAATACGAATTTGATTGAAAACCAAAGACACAATTCAAACCATTATAAAATTGTCGAATGGTTTGTCATGCAAATACATTGGTCATCTCCTGCTACTAAAGAGTATAACTCATTGGTATCAATTCTATTTTAGCGCCCTCCAATATAGTGGTGCTGTGGTTTAATGCAAGCAGTGCCAGGAACACTTCTATATCTGAAGAGTGCAGTATGTCGTATGGTTCAATTATGAGCATGCGCATTGAAGAGCATGCCAAGGCTATCAATCACTTGCTGATGGTGACCTGCTACTCTGATGAAATGGTAATTACGGGGGTACCAGGATGGCCGCTTGTTCACCTCGAGACCTCTGGGCACATGGTAAGCAATTTATTTTGAGCTATGTCTTTTTGTCATATCCTTCTGTGTTTAAGCAAATAAGAACATTGATATCAAATTAAAATGGCTTACTTGATTGCACGTATGTTAAGATACTTCATGGTATATTACCACTTCATAGGATAAGAATTACTACTTCATGATAGAAGGCGACTTCATTGGTTAAAAAATAAGGACCCTTAGGAGACTTCGTAGTATATTACCTTCATGGTACATTGTATCCAAACATGTTTCAGTTCTGGTTGGATGTGGAAATTAGGCGTAAAGGTCGATATTAAGTTTCATGCTAGACCATGATTTCCAGAGTGACGCGTGTATTTGAAATGGTGTGTGTGTGTGTGTGGGGGGGGGGGGGGGGGAGTAACATTGCTCACTCTCATGATAGTGCGTATTTTATCTCGTTGGAGTTTAAGTTTATTTATACACTTCGTTTGTCTTATACATCTAGTGCCTTAGACCCGCCATGATTCAACGTCCAAATATTGTCAGTTTTTAATCGTCCTGAAATCTGAAAAATCTCAAAACTAAATGGGTAAAACAAAAAACTAGCTTTTTACTTTCCGTCACTGGACCGGAGCTCTTGAAATAAAGTACATTATTTATAGAAGTTAATCTCACGGGTATCTACGAGAACATCTGAAAATAACAGCTTCAACATTGCCTGCCTTTAAACTAGGGCATAAAACTGACCATGTGTGGTTTGATTGACGGCGCAGGTTTATAGATGTGGCTAGTACACAGTAGCAAGAATGTATGTCTTTCCACTGTAGGTAGAGAACTCTGCTAGGCAGAGAGGTTTTAATTTTGCTCCACACTAGGTGTACATTAATATCTTTAACAAACCGTCTATTCCCTTATTCATGTTATAGAAGTATCTCTTTTGTAAACTATGACATAAATGTTATGACTTGCAATAACAAGCTGTAAAAATAGGCTTTTCTATTGATATGCAACATAAATGTTTCGAAAATATCTCAATCGTTTAAAAAGATTGACCTCCTGGCCTATATACTTAATGAAAACGCTTAGGTCGGAAAGTCTGAAATCTGAATGATTAGAAACGGTCAACTGTCCAGATAGATGTTGGGGAGAATTAAATACTGGGGATTCATAAAACTGGTGTAGAGCATTTTGCAACCAAAGAAAATCGTGAAAAGGAATTTTTCAACCGGAACGCATTTTGCAACCAGAATTTTTTCTTAGTCAATAAATAGCTAGTGTGAAGTTCTATAGAGGTAGAATTGGAATGGGGACGGGGTTGTCTCGGCTAAGTACGCTTACATTGGTCAAGTTTTCCCTGTGGTGGACAATTCATTATATACATACATAATCTATTTCACATTGTTACTTCCTAAACCATCATAGTTAAGAACTTGATACGTCGGGGATTAATAAACCTATCATTATAGGAATTTGCAAAGGCTCTTCGGAATTCAATTGTGACTTGGGGTGTGGTCGACCCTGGGGGTGGTCTATTCTAATTTTTACGTCGGATTTTATGCTAGGAACATGAAACGTGGCTACATACTATTTTGAATGTGGAAGGGCACTTCGGATTTTTTTTTTTTTTTTTTGGTGGGGGGGGGGGGGGCTGGGGGCGGTTGAGTCTAATTGACATTAACGTTATTCCTGCTATATCTATCCTTAAGACCAATAAAGCTGGGAACGTAAGGCTATGGGGACTGAAAAATCTGTCTTTGGGGATGTGTATGGGTCCTTCTGGGTTTTTGTGACATTGGGTGTGGCCGTCCCTGGGGAAGTTGATTTTAAATTTTAGATCGTTATTTGTGCTTCTACCCTTACGCCATTACAGTTAGGAACATGAAACCTTCCGGGCTGATAAGCTTACCATTGAGGATATGCATACAGGTAGGTTTCCGGGAATGTTAGTATGATATTTCAGGTGTGGCTATCCCGGGGGGTGGTTGATTCTGTTTTTCACAACTTTATTTCTGCCATCTATACCCTTAGATTTTAAGGAACATGAAACGGAGATTGATGAACCAGTCATTTTAATGAATGTGCAAGCTTAAGGGTCCTTGAGAAATGTAGAGAACAGCAGAAGCACATACAGAACTAAATGGACTTCCAGCCATATGCATAAATATAGGTCAGGGAATCCAATTAAAAACTAATTCAAGGCCCCACACACTCTATCAGGAATCCTAGCGTTTGACTGCTGTTGTGGCTTAACACAAAACAAAATGTTTATTTCCCAAGAGCAGTAATTAACATGTGTTTTTTATGTTAAAGAACAATGGGACTTGGACCCTAGGATTCCTGAGAGTATGGGGTCTTGAATGGGTTTTAATTAACTTGACCTATATTTAAGAATACGACTGAAGGTCTGTTTTTTAATTTAGTACTGTCTGCTGCTTTCTCTACATTTCCCCTTCCTTCCTGACTCGAAAACCGCCATCAGATTCACACATAGGATGTAGTACTAGCTGGGTCGGTCTAACTCTGCAAGGAATCTTAAGTGCAATCTATGGAATCAGCTTCAATGCCTGACAAATCACTAATCACTCCACCCCCTAGGGACGGCCACACCCCAAGTCACACAAATGTAGCCCACCCATGCACCAAAGACTCATGTTCCTAATTCGAATGGTCTAGGGGGGAGATGAAATAAATGACGGTAATATTTATGTGTACCACCCCCAGGGACAGCCACACCCCAGGTCACAAAAAAAAAAAACAGAAACTGCCTATGCACACCCCGACATTTTAGTTTCCTCAACCTAAAGACCTATGGGTATATAGCAGAAAATACAATTTAAAGATAATAATCAACCACCCCTAGGTCACCAAAGTCACCAAAAATCCGAAGGACACGTGCACATCCCTATATAATGGCAAGTTTAAATATCCCCAGCGTCTCATGTTCCTCACTTTAATGGATAGAGGATACCAGTAACAACGATATAAAAATATATACCCCCCAAAGGACTGCAAAGTCCCACTACTAAAGGTAGATAGCAGAAATTACGATGTAAAAATTACAATCAACCACAATAACAATCAACCACAAATCTGAATCTACAAGCCTGTTGATCTCGCACATCAACTACGTTAGTTAGGCTGCTAAACAACGAGTAGGCCTCCCCCCCCCCTCCCCCCCCCCTCCGAACGCCTTATTAACAGGTTTCCAAATGCAGACTGTGCCGCAGATAATACTTTCGGGTCAAATGAGAGCCAGCCAAGGGCACATTTCGGGGACACCATTGATCACATCATGATGGACATTCACAGGTGTAGGACCAGAACAGAGCATCTCGGAAACCAAGGGACAGACGTAAATCATTACACTTGCGCGTGTCTTTCCTCATTGAAAAATTAGTCTTATAATCCAGTAACCTATGCGTTTCATAGCCTGGTTTACCTGAACCATTAGTTTTATGCATCAAGTGGATATGGGAAGGGAGGGCCCAGGGGGTCTGGACCCCCTTTTCTTCAACGCTGACCATAATGTCCCATAATGTACTGATTTTTAGAAATACTGAATCCTCACCTACATACGCCTGTGTATTTTAAAATTACTCAAAACATGCATCCAATACCACTAAAGAAACCCTATTCAGTCATATAAGTGAATTAAAACGTACAGTTTACCTATTTTGGATAATATTTACAGTACAAAAACATTATATTTCAAAAACGTTCTCTCTCATAGCGTTGGGCCAACAACAGGTACTATTTCACCATTATCCCATGAAGTCGCAGGCAATATCTTATGTGGAGATGAAGTCGCAATTTATCCTATGAAGTCGATTTGACAGTAAAATCAGAGCATTTATCCCATGAAGTGGTAAAATACCATGAAGTATCTTAACACACGTAGATGCTGTTATTTCTTTGTAACCGACTTTTGAACTTTTTCAGTCAAAGGTGATTATATCTGGAATTGTGCTTCAAAATGGAACCGTTTCTGAGGATGACTACAATGATTGCCTGAATAAATTTGCAAAGGCCTTCCAGGCGAACCTGCCAAAAGAAGACCTCATTGGAGGTAATAAAGATTGTTTTGAGTTTCAACTCAAAATGTAAAATAATAGTGATGGGTCCTTTGAGGACACCACTAAGTTTATAATTTTAAAATAGTATAGGACAAGTGCAACTGCAAATAGCAGGTGAAGATTGAAATATTAGATAATGACATATAAATAGAACATTTCATTTTATCGAGTGTAGACGAGACATTGAAAGGCCGTTAGCAAATGTCTGTCATGTATAGATGACAGCAAGTCATATTAAAGGGACACAAATGATACACTTCGGAGCATTTTTAATTGAGTTTAATGAATGTTTCAGGAATGGACAATGCAACTTCTGGTAAATGCCCAGATCTACGAAGTTCTGGCCCATCCCAATACTACACTGGTTTAAAGAACTGCACTGCCAGAGGATACATTTATGAGGAAAAGACTGACAAATGTCATTTTAGTAAGTTCGAATCCGTTTGTTATCTACATTCAAAATTGATCTCTGCACTCTTGTCAATGCAAAAAGCCATGAAAGAAGTAACGAGTCAGTGAATAAACTTTTGATCTATAGTTACTGTAAACATTCAAAATGGATGTTTTAGGGCCAAGAGCTTGTCATGCCAACCGATGTGTCATGGGTGAATGTATGCCAAGGGGTGAAGTTGATTATTCCTGTAAATGCTATGATGGCTACTTTGGCCGATTCTGCAATGAAAGCCGTAAGTATTTTTTTGACAAACATAACACCATTCAGATATAGGTTTAAGTCGATGTTTGCCAAGAGTAAAGAGTATTGTGATAGTATCCACACTTTGACTTATTGACAAAATACACGCAGTCTTTGAGATGAGGCTTAATTGAAGTAAATTGTAGTGAGCGCTCCATTGGTACCCACGTAAACATTTGAACATGTTGGTGCATTTTATTGACCTTGAATCGGCAATGGTATTGAAATGATCTTTGTATTTCCAGGGTCAAATGTTGAACCAAAGGGAGAAACACCAGGTATGCATTTAAGAAAACGGCAGTTTAATCAGTTCCTTTCAACATTTTAAATGCTTTCTGTACATTTGAACAATTTGTAACAAAAGCATTACCTTTGACATGTAAAATATGGAAAAGTGGGCAATTTTCCTGATCATCAAATTATGTTTCAGGCATTTTGGTAACCCAGCACATCAAGCTTGATGCTGGAACAAATGTATCTCAAAGCTGCCTTGGATCATTGGAGGAAGGTGTAAAAATGTGGTTTGCCACCAATGACATGAGCCAAAACCTGACACAGTTGTCACAGTACGTGTGTGAGGGAGAACTGTCTACTCACAGCATGGTCACTGGAGTGTATGCAATGGCAGAAGGCAATTATGTAAGTTATTGGCATTATGTGTAAGGCGAGTGCTGAAAAGAAATACACCCACTGTCAAGCAATTTAATGTCAAGGGCTCAAACTACTTCCGATCTCCGTGTTCAGAAAAAAAAAAAAAAAAAAAAATATATATATATATATATATATATATATATATATATATATATATATATATATATATATATATATATATATATATATATATATTACCAACGCTGACTTAAGTTGGTTAATTTTGAAGGTCTTACCTATGGAAAGCAGTGTTTTAAGCATAATGTCCTAACCTTTTTAGGTCAACTTGGTATTGAAGATGAAAATGAAGTTGTATGCCGAGGATGATGACACGACACTTCTGGCTCACCATGTTGAACGCTGTGGCCAAAACATGTTAGAGTATTTCAGAAGGGAAGCAATGTCCAATATGTCTATAGCTGCGTGGGAGATGGAGGCTACCAAAGATTGCCCTGCTATGAACTTAGTAGATGCAACATACGAACCTGGCAAGTTGGCTTGTGGTTATGGGGAAGCTGTATCCAAAATGACAGGCTTATGTATGCCCGGTGAGTGATATTTTCCTGGATTGTTCAATACGAACTTGATTGAAAACCAAAGACACAATTCAAACCATTATAAAATTGTCGAATGGTTTGTCATGCAAATACATTGGTCATCTCCTGCTACTAAAGAGTATAACTCATTGGTATCAATTCTATTTTAGCGCCCTCCAATATAGTGGTGCTGTGGTTTAATGCAAGCAGTGCCAGGAACACTTCTATATCTGAAGAGTGCAGTATGTCGTATGGTTCAATTATGAGCATGCGCATTGAAGAGCATGCCAAGGCTATCAATTACTTGCTGATGGTGACCTGCTACTCTGATGAAATGGTAATTACGGGGGTACCAGGATGGCCGCTTGTTCACCTCGAGACCTCTGGGCACATGGTAAGCAATTTATTTTGAGCTATGTCTTTTTGTCATATCCTTCTGTGTTTAAGCAAAAAAGAACATTGATATCAAATTAAAATGGCTTACTTGATTGCACGTAGATGCTGTTATTTCTTTGTAACCGACTTTTGAACTTTTTCAGTCAAAGGTGATTATATCTGGAATTGTGCTTCAAAATGGAACCGTTTCTGAGGATGACTACAATGATTGCCTGAATAAATTTGCAAAGGCCTTCCAGGCGAACCTGCCAAAAGAAGACCTCATTGGAGGTAATAAAGATCGTTTTGAGTTTCAACTCAAAATGTAAAATAATAGTGATGGGTCCTTTGAGGACACCACTAAGTTTATAATTTTAAAATAGTATAGGACAAGTGCAACTGCAAATAGCAGGTGAAGATTGAAATATTAGATAATGACATATAAATAGAACATTTCATTTTATCGAGTGTAGACGAGACATTGAAAGGCCGTTAGCAAATGTCTGTCATGTATAGATGACAGCAAGTCATATTAAAGGGACACAAATGATACACTTCGGAGCATTTTTAATTGAGTTTAATGAATGTTTCAGGAATGGACAATGCAACTTCTGGTAAATGCCCAGATCTACGAAGTTCTGGCCCATCCCAATACTACACTGGTTTAAAGAACTGCACTGCCAGAGGATACATTTATGAGGAAAAGACTGACAAATGTCATTTTAGTAAGTTCGAATCCGTTTGTTATCTACATTCAAAATTGATCTCTGCACTCTTGTCAATGCAAAAAGCCATGAAAGAAGTAACGAGTCAGTGAATAAACTTTTGATCTATAGTTACTGTAAACATTCAAAATGGATGTTTTAGGGCCAAGAGCTTGTCATGCCAACCGATGTGTCATGGGTGAATGTATGCCAAGGGGTGAAGTTGATTATTCCTGTAAATGCTATGATGGCTACTTTGGCCGATTCTGCAATGAAAGCCGTAAGTATTTTTTTGACAAACATAACACCATTCAGATATAGGTTTAAGTCGATGTTTGCCAAGAGTAAAGAGTATTGTGATAGTATCCACACTTTGACTTATTGACAAAATACACGCAGTCTTTGAGATGAGGCTTAATTGAAGTAAATTGTAGTGAGCGCTCCATTGGTACCCACGTAAACATTTGAACATGTTGGTGCATTTTATTGACCTTGAATCGGCAATGGTATTGAAATGATCTTTGTATTTCCAGGGTCAAATGTTGAACCAAAGGGAGAAACACCAGGTATGCATTTAAGAAAACGGCAGTTTAATCAGTTCCTTTCAACATTTTAAATGCTTTCTGTACATTTGAACAATTTGTAACAAAAGCATTACCTTTGACATGTAAAATATGGAAAAGTGGGCAATTTTCCTGATCATCAAATTATGTTTCAGGCATTTTGGTAACCCAGCACATCAAGCTTGATGCTGGAACAAATGTATCTCAAAGCTGCCTTGGATCATTGGAGGAAGGTGTAAAAATGTGGTTTGCCACCAATGACATGAGCCAAAACCTGACACAGTTGTCACAGTACGTGTGTGAGGGAGAACTGTCTACTCACAGCATGGTCACTGGAGTGTATGCAATGGCAGAAGGCAATTATGTAAGTTATTGGCATTATGTGTAAGGCGAGTGCTGAAAAGAAATACACCCACTGTCAAGCAATTTAATGTCAAGGGCTCAAACTACTTCCGATCTCCGTGTTCAGAAAAAAAAAAAAAAAAAAAAATATATATATATATATATATATATATATATATATATATATATATATATATATATATATATATATATATATATATATTACCAACGCTGACTTAAGTTGGTTAATTTTGAAGGTCTTACCTATGGAAAGCAGTGTTTTAAGCATAATGTCCTAACCTTTTTAGGTCAACTTGGTATTGAAGATGAAAATGAAGTTGTATGCCGAGGATGATGACACGACACTTCTGGCTCACCATGTTGAACGCTGTGGCCAAAACATGTTAGAGTATTTCAGAAGGGAAGCAATGTCCAATATGTCTATAGCTGCGTGGGAGATGGAGGCTACCAAAGATTGCCCTGCTATGAACTTAGTAGATGCAACATACGAACCTGGCAAGTTGGCTTGTGGTTATGGGGAAGCTGTATCCAAAATGACAGGCTTATGTATGCCCGGTGAGTGATATTTTCCTGGATTGTTCAATACGAACTTGATTGAAAACCAAAGACACAATTCAAACCATTATAAAATTGTCGAATGGTTTGTCATGCAAATACATTGGTCATCTCCTGCTACTAAAGAGTATAACTCATTGGTATCAATTCTATTTTAGCGCCCTCCAATATAGTGGTGCTGTGGTTTAATGCAAGCAGTGCCAGGAACACTTCTATATCTGAAGAGTGCAGTATGTCGTATGGTTCAATTATGAGCATGCGCATTGAAGAGCATGCCAAGGCTATCAATTACTTGCTGATGGTGACCTGCTACTCTGATGAAATGGTAATTACGGGGGTACCAGGATGGCCGCTTGTTCACCTCGAGACCTCTGGGCACATGGTAAGCAATTTATTTTGAGCTATGTCTTTTTGTCATATCCTTCTGTGTTTAAGCAAAAAAGAACATTGATATCAAATTAAAATGGCTTACTTGATTGCACGTAGATGCTGTTATTTCTTTGTAACCGACTTTTGAACTTTTTCAGTCAAAGGTGATTATATCTGGAATTGTGCTTCAAAATGGAACCGTTTCTGAGGATGACTACAATGATTGCCTGAATAAATTTGCAAAGGCCTTCCAGGCGAACCTGCCAAAAGAAGACCTCATTGGAGGTAATAAAGATCGTTTTGAGTTTCAACTCAAAATGTAAAATAATAGTGATGGGTCCTTTGAGGACACCACTAAGTTTATAATTTTAAAATAGTATAGGACAAGTGCAACTGCAAATAGCAGGTGAAGATTGAAATATTAGATAATGACATATAAATAGAACATTTCATTTTATCGAGTGTAGACGAGACATTGAAAGGCCGTTAGCAAATGTCTGTCATGTATAGATGACAGCAAGTCATATTAAAGGGACACAAATGATACACTTCGGAGCATTTTTAATTGAGTTTAATGAATGTTTCAGGAATGGACAATGCAACTTCTGGTAAATGCCCAGATCTACGAAGTTCTGGCCCATCCCAATACTACACTGGTTTAAAGAACTGCACTGCCAGAGGATACATTTATGAGGAAAAGACTGACAAATGTCATTTTAGTAAGTTCGAATCCGTTTGTTATCTACATTCAAAATTGATCTCTGCACTCTTGTCAATGCAAAAAGCCATGAAAGAAGTAACGAGTCAGTGAATAAACTTTTGATCTATAGTTACTGTAAACATTCAAAATGGATGTTTTAGGGCCAAGAGCTTGTCATGCCAACCGATGTGTCATGGGTGAATGTATGCCAAGGGGTGAAGTTGATTATTCCTGTAAATGCTATGATGGCTACTTTGGCCGATTCTGCAATGAAAGCCGTAAGTATTTTTTTGACAAACATAACACCATTCAGATATAGGTTTAAGTCGATGTTTGCCAAGAGTAAAGAGTATTGTGATAGTATCCACACTTTGACTTATTGACAAAATACACGCAGTCTTTGAGATGAGGCTTAATTGAAGTAAATTGTAGTGAGCGCTCCATTGGTACCCACGTAAACATTTGAACATGTTGGTGCATTTTATTGACCTTGAATCGGCAATGGTATTGAAATGATCTTTGTATTTCCAGGGTCAAATGTTGAACCAAAGGGAGAAACACCAGGTATGCATTTAAGAAAACGGCAGTTTAATCAGTTCCTTTCAACATTTTAAATGCTTTCTGTACATTTGAACAATTTGTAACAAAAGCATTACCTTTGACATGTAAAATATGGAAAAGTGGGCAATTTTCCTGATCATCAAATTATGTTTCAGGCATTTTGGTAACCCAGCACATCAAGCTTGATGCTGGAACAAATGTATCTCAAAGCTGCCTTGGATCATTGGAGGAAGGTGTAAAAATGTGGTTTGCCACCAATGACATGAGCCAAAACCTGACACAGTTGTCACAGTACGTGTGTGAGGGAGAACTGTCTACTCACAGCATGGTCACTGGAGTGTATGCAATGGCAGAAGGCAATTATGTAAGTTATTGGCATTATGTGTAAGGCGAGTGCTGAAAAGAAATACACCCACTGTCAAGCAATTTAATGTCAAGGGCTCAAACTACTTCCGATCTCCGTGTTCAGAAAAAAAAAAAAAAAAAAAAAAAAAATATATATATATATATATATATATATATATATATATATATATATATATATATATATATATATATATATATATATATATTACCAACGCTGACTTAAGTTGGTTAATTTTGAAGGTCTTACCTATGGAAAGCAGTGTTTTAAGCATAATGTCCTAACCTTTTTAGGTCAACTTGGTATTGAAGATGAAAATGAAGTTGTATGCCGAGGATGATGACACGACACTTCTGGCTCACCATGTTGAACGCTGTGGCCAAAACATGTTAGAGTATTTCAGAAGGGAAGCAATGTCCAATATGTCTATAGCTGCGTGGGAGATGGAGGCTACCAAAGATTGCCCTGCTATGAACTTAGTAGATGCAACATACGAACCTGGCAAGTTGGCTTGTGGTTATGGGGAAGCTGTATCCAAAATGACAGGCTTATGTATGCCCGGTGAGTGATATTTTCCTGGATTGTTCAATACGAACTTGATTGAAAACCAAAGACACAATTCAAACCATTATAAAATTGTCGAATGGTTTGTCATGCAAATACATTGGTCATCTCCTGCTACTAAAGAGTATAACTCATTGGTATCAATTCTATTTTAGCGCCCTCCAATATAGTGGTGCTGTGGTTTAATGCAAGCAGTGCCAGGAACACTTCTATATCTGAAGAGTGCAGTATGTCGTATGGTTCAATTATGAGCATGCGCATTGAAGAGCATGCCAAGGCTATCAATTACTTGCTGATGGTGACCTGCTACTCTGATGAAATGGTAATTACGGGGGTACCAGGATGGCCGCTTGTTCACCTCGAGACCTCTGGGCACATGGTAAGCAATTTATTTTGAGCTATGTCTTTTTGTCATATCCTTCTGTGTTTAAGCAAAAAAGAACATTGATATCAAATTAAAATGGCTTACTTGATTGCACGTAGATGCTGTTATTTCTTTGTAACCGACTTTTGAACTTTTTCAGTCAAAGGTGATTATATCTGGAATTGTGCTTCAAAATGGAACCGTTTCTGAGGATGACTACAATGATTGCCTGAATAAATTTGCAAAGGCCTTCCAGGCGAACCTGCCAAAAGAAGACCTCATTGGAGGTAATAAAGATCGTTTTGAGTTTCAACTCAAAATGTAAAATAATAGTGATGGGTCCTTTGAGGACACCACTAAGTTTATAATTTTAAAATAGTATAGGACAAGTGCAACTGCAAATAGCAGGTGAAGATTGAAATATTAGATAATGACATATAAATAGAACATTTCATTTTATCGAGTGTAGACGAGACATTGAAAGGCCGTTAGCAAATGTCTGTCATGTATAGATGACAGCAAGTCATATTAAAGGGACACAAATGATACACTTCGGAGCATTTTTAATTGAGTTTAATGAATGTTTCAGGAATGGACAATGCAACTTCTGGTAAATGCCCAGATCTACGAAGTTCTGGCCCATCCCAATACTACACTGGTTTAAAGAACTGCACTGCCAGAGGATACATTTATGAGGAAAAGACTGACAAATGTCATTTTAGTAAGTTCGAATCCGTTTGTTATCTACATTCAAAATTGATCTCTGCACTCTTGTCAATGCAAAAAGCCATGAAAGAAGTAACGAGTCAGTGAATAAACTTTTGATCTATAGTTACTGTAAACATTCAAAATGGATGTTTTAGGGCCAAGAGCTTGTCATGCCAACCGATGTGTCATGGGTGAATGTATGCCAAGGGGTGAAGTTGATTATTCCTGTAAATGCTATGATGGCTACTTTGGCCGATTCTGCAATGAAAGCCGTAAGTATTTTTTTGACAAACATAACACCATTCAGATATAGGTTTAAGTCGATGTTTGCCAAGAGTAAAGAGTATTGTGATAGTATCCACACTTTGACTTATTGACAAAATACACGCAGTCTTTGAGATGAGGCTTAATTGAAGTAAATTGTAGTGAGCGCTCCATTGGTACCCACGTAAACATTTGAACATGTTGGTGCATTTTATTGACCTTGAATCGGCAATGGTATTGAAATGATCTTTGTATTTCCAGGGTCAAATGTTGAACCAAAGGGAGAAACACCAGGTATGCATTTAAGAAAACGGCAGTTTAATCAGTTCCTTTCAACATTTTAAATGCTTTCTGTACATTTGAACAATTTGTAACAAAAGCATTACCTTTGACATGTAAAATATGGAAAAGTGGGCAATTTTCCTGAACATCAAATTATGTTTCAGGCATTTTGGTAACCCAGCACATCAAGCTTGATGCTGGAACAAATGTATCTCAAAGCTGCCTTGGATCATTGGAGGAAGGTGTAAAAATGTGGTTTGCCACCAATGACATGAGCCAAAACATGACACAGTTGTCACAGTACGTGTGTGAGGGAGAACTGTCTACTCACAGCATGGTCACTGGAGTGTATGCAATGGCAGAAGGCAATTATGTAAGTTATTGGCATTATGTGTAAGGCGAGTGCTGAAAAGAAATACACCCACTGTCAAGCAATTTAATGTCAAGGGCTCAAACTACTTCCGATCTCCGTGTTCAGAAAAAAAAAAAAAAAAAAATATATATATATATATATATATATATATATATATATATATATATATATATATATATATATATATATATTACCAACGCTGACTTAAGTTGGTTAATTTTGAAGGTCTTACCTATGGAAAGCACTGTTTAAAGCATAATGTCCTAACCTTTTTAGGTCAACTTGGTATTGAAGATGAAAATGAAGTTGTATGCCGAGGATGATGACATGACACTTCTGGCTCACCATGTTGAACGCTGTGGCCAAAACATGTTAGAGTATTTCAGGAGGGAAGCAATGTCCAATATGTCTATAGCTGCGTGGGAGATGGAGGCTACCAAAGATTGCCCTGCTATGAACTTAGTAGATGCAACATACGAACCTGGCAAGTTGGCTTGTGGTTATGGGGAAGCTGTATCCGAAATGACAGGCTTATGTATGCCCGGTGAGTGATATTTTCCTGGATTGTTCAATACGAACTTGATTGAAAACCAAAGACACAATTCAAACCATTATAAAATTGTCGAATGGTTTGTCATGCAAATACATTGGTCATCTCCTGCTACTAAAGAGTATAACTCATTGGTATCAATTCTATTTTAGCGCCCTCCAATATAGTGGTGCTGTGGTTTAATGCAAGCAGTGCCAGGAACACTTCTATATCTGAAGAGTGCAGTATGTCGTATGGTTCAATTATGAGCATGCGCATTGAAGAGCATGCCAAGGCTATAAATCACTTGTTGATGGTGACCTGCTACTCTGATGAAATGGTAATTACGGGGGTACCAGGATGGCCGCTTGTTCACCTCGAGACCTCTGGGCACATGGTAAGCAATTTATTTTGAGCTATGTCTTTTTGTCATATCCTTCTGTGTTTAAGCAAAAAAGAACATTGATATCAAATTAAAATGGCTTACTTGATTGCACGTAGATGCTGTTATTTCTTTGTAACCGACTTTTGAACTTTTTCAGTCAAAGGTGATTATATCTGGAATTGTGCTTCAAAATGGAACCGTTTCTGAGGATGACTACAATGATTGCCTGAATAAATTTGCAAAGGCCTTCCAGGCGAACCTGCCAAAAGAAGACCTCATTGGAGGTAATAAAGATCGTTTTGAGTTTCAACTCAAAATGTAAAATAATAGTGATGGGTCCTTTGAGGACACCACTAAGTTTATAATTTTAAAATAGTATGGGACAAGTGCAACTGCAAATAGCAGGTGAAGATGAAATATTAGATAATGACATATAAATAGAACATTTCATTTTATCGAGTGTAGACGAGACATTGAAAGGCCGTTAGCAAATGTCTGTCATGTATAGATGACAGCAAGTCATATTAAAGGGACACAAATGATACACTTCGGAGCATTTTTAATTGAGTTTAATGAATGTTTCAGGAATGGACAATGCAACTTCTGGTAAATGCCCAGATCTACGAAGTTCTGGCCCATCCCAATACTACACTGGTTTAAAGAACTGCACTGCCAGAGGATACATTTATGAGGAAAAGACTGACAAATGTCATTTTAGTAAGTTCGAATCCGTTTGTTATCTACATTCAAAATTGATCTCTGCACTCTTGTCAATGCAAAAAGCCATGAAAGAAGTAACGAGTCAGTGAATAAACTTTTGATCTATAGTTACTGTAAACATTCAAAATGGATGTTTTAGGGCCAAGAGCTTGTCATGCCAACCGATGTGTCATGGGTGAATGTATGCCAAGGGGTGAAGTTGATTATTCCTGTAAATGCTATGATGGCTACTTTGGCCGATTCTGCAATGAAAGCCGTAAGTATTTTTTTGACAAACATAACACCATTCAGATATAGGTTTAAGTCGATGTTTGCCAAGAGTAAAGAGTATTGTGATAGTATCCACACTTTGACTTATTGACAAAATACACGCAGTCTTTGAGATGAGGCTTAATTGAAGTAAATTGTAGTGAGCGCTCCATTGGTACCCACGTAAACATTTGAACATGTTGGTGCATTTTATTGACCTTGAATCGGCAATGGTATTGAAATGATCTTTGTATTTCCAGGGTCAAATGTTGAACCAAAGGGAGAAACACCAGGTATGCATTTAAGAAAACGGCAGTTTAATCAGTTCCTTTCAACATTTTAAATGCTTTCTGTACATTTGAACAATTTGTAACAAAAGCATTACCTTTGACATGTAAAATATGGAAAAGTGGGCAATTTTCCTGATCATCAAATTATGTTTCAGGCATTTTGGTAACCCAGCACATCAAGCTTGATGCTGGAACAAATGTATCTCAAAGCTGCCTTGGATCATTGGAGGAAGGTGTAAAAATGTGGTTTGCCACCAATGACATGAGCCAAAACATGACACAGTTGTCACAGTACGTGTGTGAGGGAGAACTGTCTACTCACAGCATGGTCACTGGAGTGTATGCAATGGCAGAAGGCAATTATGTAAGTTATTGGCATTATGTGTAAGGCGAGTGCTGAAAAGAAATACACCCACTGTCAAGCAATTTAATGTCAAGGGCTCAAACTACTTCCGATCTCCGTGTTCAGAAAAAAAAAAAAAAATATATATATATATATATATATATATATATATATATATATATATATATATATATATATATATATATATATATATATATATTACCAACGCTGACTTAAGTTGGTTAATTTTGAAGGTCTTACCTATGGAAAGCACTGTTTTAAGCATAATGTCCTAACCTTTTTAGGTCAACTTGGTATTGAAGATGAAAATGAAGTTGTATGCCGAGGATGATGACATGACACTTCTGGCTCACCATGTTGAACGCTGTGGCCAAAACATGTTAGAGTATTTCAGGAGGGAAGCAATGTCCAATATGTCTATAGCTGCGTGGGAGATGGAGGCTACCAAAGATTGCCCTGCTATGAACTTAGTAGATGCAACATACGAACCTGGCAAGTTGGCTTGTGGTTATGGGGAAGCTGTATCCGAAATGACAGGCTTATGTATGCCCGGTGAGTGATATTTTCCTGGATTGTTCAATACGAACTTGATTGAAAACCAAAGACACAATTCAAACCATTATAAAATTGTCGAATGGTTTGTCATGCAAATACATTGGTCATCTCCTGCTACTAAAGAGTATAACTCATTGGTATCAATTCTATTTTAGCGCCCTCCAATATAGTGGTGCTGTGGTTTAATGCAAGCAGTGCCAGGAACACTTCTATATCTGAAGAGTGCAGTATGTCGTATGGTTCAATTATGAGCATGCGCATTGAAGAGCATGCCAAGGCTATAAATCACTTGCTGATGGTGACCTGCTACTCTGATGAAATGGTAATTACGGGGGTACCAGGATGGCCGCTTGTTCACCTCGAGACCTCTGGGCACATGGTAAGCAATTTATTTTGAGCTATGTCTTTTTGTCATATCCTTCTGTGTTTAAGCAAAAAAGAACATTGATATCAAATTAAAATGGCTTACTTGATTGCACGTAGATGCTGTTATTTCTTTGTAACCGACTTTTGAACTTTTTCAGTCAAAGGTGATTATATCTGGAATTGTGCTTCAAAATGGAACCGTTTCTGAGGATGACTACAATGATTGCCTGAATAAATTTGCAAAGGCCTTCCAGGCGAACCTGCCAAAAGAAGACCTCATTGGAGGTAATAAAGATCGTTTTGAGTTTCAACTCAAAATGTAAAATAATAGTGATGGGTCCTTTGAGGACACCACTAAGTTTATAATTTTAAAATAGTATGGGACAAGTGCAACTGCAAATAGCAGGTGAAGATGAAATATTAGATAATGACATATAAATAGAACATTTCATTTTATCGAGTGTAGACGAGACATTGAAAGGCCGTTAGCAAATGTCTGTCATGTATAGATGACAGCAAGTCATATTAAAGGGACACAAATGATACACTTCGGAGCATTTTTAATTGAGTTTAATGAATGTTTCAGGAATGGACAATGCAACTTCTGGTAAATGCCCAGATCTACGAAGTTCTGGCCCATCCCAATACTACACTGGTTTAAAGAACTGCACTGCCAGAGGATACATTTATGAGGAAAAGACTGACAAATGTCATTTTAGTAAGTTCGAATCCGTTTGTTATCTACATTCAAAATTGATCTCTGCACTCTTGTCAATGCAAAAAGCCATGAAAGAAGTAACGAGTCAGTGAATAAACTTTTGATCTATAGTTTACGGAGCTTTGTTAGTATCATATTAACTTTTTTTTATTTTCATTTAAGTTTTATTTTATGGAATTTTCACCGCGGTGAAAATTATTTTCACCGCGGTGAAAATAATTTACACCGCGGTGGAAAATAATTTTCACCGCGGTGGAAAATAATTTTCACCGCGGTGAAAATAATTTTCACCGCGGTGGTAATTCCTGGCCATCTCGGCCCGGGTGATGCATACATGTAGTATATGCGAATCCAAAATTTACCAGATGTCTGGGAAGGAAGTTGATTAAGACAAGCACATGCACATGCACGCGGTTTAACCAGTCTATGTGCCAATCATCCCAGGAATGTGGAGGAAGCGGGCAGTATTCGAATAGATTAAAAACCACCGAAATGCTGCAATGTTGTACGTCGTTTTTCCCTTTATAATAACTTGCGTATTATTGGGGATATTGGTAGAAAGAAACCTCTCCGAAGAAACCGAGATTACATCTATTAAGATAAGATCTATGGGCAAACACATCACACGAATATTTAAAAATACATTGTCCAAAAATAACATTAAGTATTTAGTAATTACAATGGGATTCCCTTTGCATAAAACTGCAAGCGGGACTTTAATTATATAGGTGGTAAATATAGATGGGAAACCTAAGTTAACGGCAGTGGCCCCACGAACAGATCCTCCAACCTTGTGTGTATGTAACAATAGTATGCACCGTGACGGCATCTGGCAAATGTAAGGTTCTCATTAACTATTCATCACCCGGGCCGAGATGGCCAGGAATTACCACCGCGGTGAAAATTATTTTCCACCGCGGTGTAAATTATTTTCCACCGCGGTGAAAATTATTTTCACCGCGGTGAAAATTCCATAAAATAAAACTTAAATGAAAATAAAAAAAGTTAATATGATACTAACAAAGCTCCGTAATAGTTACTGTAAACATTCAAAATGGATGTTTTAGGGCCAAGAGCTTGTCATGCCAACCGATGTGTCATGGGTGAATGTATGCCAAGGGGTGAAGTTGATTATTCCTGTAAATGCTATGATGGCTACTTTGGCCGATTCTGCAATGAAAGCCGTAAGTATTTTTTTGACAAACATAACACCATTCAGATATAGGTTTAAGTCGATGTTTGCCAAGAGTAAAGAGTATTGTGATAGTATCCACACTTTGACTTATTGACAAAATACACGCAGTCTTTGAGATGAGGCTTAATTGAAGTAAATTGTAGTGAGCGCTCCATTGGTACCCACGTAAACATTTGAACATGTTGGTGCATTTTATTGACCTTGAATCGGCAATGGTATTGAAATGATCTTTGTATTTCCAGGGTCAAATGTTGAACCAAAGGGAGAAACACCAGGTATGCATTTAAGAAAACGGCAGTTTAATCAGTTCCTTTCAACATTTTAAATGCTTTCTGTACATTTGAACAATTTGTAACAAAAGCATTACCTTTGACATGTAAAATATGGAAAAGTGGGCAATTTTCCTGATCATCAAATTATGTTTCAGGCATTTTGGTAACCCAGCACATCAAGCTTGATGCTGGAACAAATGTATCTCAAAGCTGCCTTGGATCATTGGAGGAAGGTGTAAAAATGTGGTTTGCCACCAATGACATGAGCCAAAACCTGACACAGTTGTCACAGTACGTGTGTGAGGGAGAACTGTCTACTCACAGCATGGTCACTGGAGTGTATGCAATGGCAGAAGGCAATTATGTAAGTTATTGGCATTATGTGTAAGGCGAGTGCTGAAAAGAAATACACCCACTGTCAAGCAATTTAATGTCAAGGGCTCAAACTACTTCCGATCTCCGTGTTCAGAAAAAAAAAAAATAATATATATATATATATATATATATATATATATATATATATATATATATATATATATATTACCAACGCTGACTTAAGTTGGTTAATTTTGAAGGTCTTACCTATGGAAAGCAGTGTTTTAAGCATAATGTCCTAACCTTTTTAGGTCAACTTGGTATTGAAGATGAAAATGAAGTTGTATGCCGAGGATGATGACACGACACTTCTGGCTCACCATGTTGAACGCTGTGGCCAAAACATGTTAAAGTATTTCAGAAGGGAAGCAATGTCCAATATGTCTATAGCTGCGTGGGAGATGGAGGCTACCAAAGATTGCCCTGCTATGAACTTAGTAGATGCAACATACGAACCTGGCAAGTTGGCTTGTGGTTATGGGGAAGCTGTATCCGAAATGACAGGCTTATGTATGCCCGGTGAGTGATATTTTCCTGGATTGTTCAATACGAACTTGATTGAAAACCAAAGACACAATTCAAACCATTATAAAATTGTCGAATGGTTTGTCATGCAAATACATTGGTCATCTCCTGCTACTAAAGAGTATAACTCATTGGTATCAATTCTATTTTAGCGCCCTCCAATATAGTGGTGCTGTGGTTTAATGCAAGCAGTGCCAGGAACACTTCTATATCTGAAGAGTGCAGTATGTCGTATGGTTCAATTATGAGCATGCGCATTGAAGAGCATGCCAAGGCTATCAATCACTTGCTGATGGTGACCTGCTACTCTGATGAAATGGTAATTACGGGGGTACCAGGATGGCCGCTTGTTCACCTCGAGACCTCTGGGCACATGGTAAGCAATTTATTTTGAGCTATGTCTTTTTGTCATATCCTTCTGTGTTTAAGCAAAAAAGAACATTGATATCAAATTAAAATGGCTTACTTGATTGCACGTAGATGCTGTTATTTCTTTGTAACCGACTTTTGAACTTTTTCAGTCAAAGGTGATTATATCTGGAATTGTGCTTCAAAATGGAACCGTTTCTGAGGATGACTACAATGATTGCCTGAATAAATTTGCAAAGGCCTTCCAGGCGAACCTGCCAAAAGAAGACCTCATTGGAGGTAATAAAGATCGTTTTGAGTTTCAACTCAAAATGTAAAATAATAGTGATGGGTCCTTTGAGGACACCACTAAGTTTATAATTTTAAAATAGTATAGGACAAGTGCAACTGCAAATAGCAGGTGAAGATTGAAATATTAGATAATGACATATAAATAGAACATTTCATTTTATCGAGTGTAGACGAGACATTGAAAGGCCGTTAGCAAATGTCTGTCATGTATAGATGACAGCAAGTCATATTAAAGGGACACAAATGTAAGGTTTGCTGTGTTTGTTGTGTTAGCTATGATTGTGTTCGGTGTGTATCGTGTATGTTCGTATGTGTACGTAGAGGTCAAGGGTTGAAAGACCGCGCCCCATAAAATTTGATTTCCACCTGAGAGTCGGACGGAGATGCAGGTTGAATAACTGAAATAGGTATTCCAGTGAGCTTGCAGGTAAGTTTAACTGTATTTAATAAAGGACCAATCCATAGTTTAAATTCATACATTTCTAAATTGATATATTTATTTTTATGGTGTTTTTGGTATTGTTATATTTTTATTTCTTTGTTCTGTCTTTCTTGTCTTTCGTCAGTGTAAATTTTGTATATGTAATTGTTTAAAATTAATTTGTTTATATTGCTCTTGCAGATATTTGGAGATATTTGGAGATATTTGTAGATATTTGTACAACAACAATAAAGAAACATCTACCCGAGCTATCGGTCTGTTACATTTGGCGCCCGAACAGGGACTTGACTTCAAATCGATATCTGCAAGAGTCACGGCCTGTTAAGAGAGATATTTTCGTCCGTCCTCTAAGGGTCCCCACTGCCCCGTATAATACGGTCCAGAGAAGAGGGATACTGTCTTTATCTCCGCCAAGGGTCCCCGCTGCCCCGTATAACACGGTCCAGAGAAGAGGGATACTTTCTTTCTCTCCGCCAAGGATTCCCGCTGCCCCGTAGAACACGGTCCAGTGAAGAGGGATTGTTTTTCTTGCTGTCCGGTAAAACACCGATCAGTATATTCAGATGATGTGGTGATGGCCATGGACGAGTTGTCGTCGATCTAATGCTGTGCGTTTGTGACTGTGCCCGATTCGCATAGGTCTACGTGGACAGCTACGAGTTGACAGTCGAGGATTTGGTTGCTTGGTTTGGCGTAATTGTCGAACTTTACATTGACTGCAGTGTACATATTTTGCCTAGGCTGTATATATTTCATTTGACTGTGGACTTTAATATTTTTTTGCCGATATTCAGACATTGATATTGAACTTTTCTGATTGCACTGTTGCATAAAATTGGACTACTATTCACATTGACTATTGGATTTGTTCATATAAAGACTTTTGATTTACTTATTTAATACCTGTGCATATTTTTTTCATTAGTAATTTGTATATTTGAGGCTAGGTATAATACAAACAGAACGTTGGTAGAATTTTTATTTTCATCTAACACGTTGGTTTGTTGATTACCAGGCTTAGTAGGAGTTCTTTAAAGTAATGAATACCAAATAATTTATTTATTTTTTCTTATCAATTTGATTCTTTACAGTAGTTCGACTAATTTTCTTATTTTTTTTCAGACAGTTCTAAAAACACCAATTTTAGATCACAGTTGGCGATATCTCAGACTATTGGATTGGTTCTAATTAGTGAACTAGGTCTATATAAAGACACGGAGTCTTATGGTCCTATATATCCAGCAGATTCTCTCAGGTAAGTGATATTTATTTAGGGATTTTTTTTCTTGCCTGGGGGAAAGGGGGCCTACATTTCTCCCGATGTGTGAGTTTTGAATGTGTCTTCAACTGATTATGAATATGTTGTGATGATATTGATATGATGGTGTGAAATCATGACTGTGCATTGATGCTATTGATATGTACTTGACAATGAATAAATAAACATTTTTGACTATTGTGTTGTTATTATTCATGAATGAATGTGATGTATATATTAGCTAGCAATATGGCATAAAAGTTTTTGAGAATGGCCTACCTATCGTCTTTATTAAGGTCAAGAAGCATTGTCATTACTGGACTGCCCGAACAAATTACAGACTCTGAATTGAAAGACTTTTTAAAATTCCATCTGGTATTCCATTTAAGCAGTGGTTGTTTGAAGTCAAAGCTCTTCGACGTGACGGTATTTATTCCGATGCCGTTTTATTACATGCGATCAGAAGGTCACTCAAAGGTTCTGCGTCTGATGTTTTATATCACTTGGTTTGGTTCGGAATGTCGCATTCGATGGTAAACACAAGATTGCTGATAGATGGCAGAGTGAAGTGTTTGTGGTAGTAGATCAGCCGAATGATGGTATTCCAGTGTATGTAGTGAAAAGAGAAGATGGTGCAGGAAAATCAAAGACACTACATCGAAACATGTTACTTCCCATCTATGAAATGAAACAGGAATATGAAGAAAAACAGAATGAAGAACTTGCAGAAGTACGACCCACAAGAAGTAAGAACAGGCCAGAATGGATGAATAACAAAGATTGGATATTGTAAATAAAATTATATGGCATAATAAATATAAATCAAAGATTGATGTTGTTGTTGTTTTTAATGGTGTGGAACCCATTTCGGGGGGAGGAGAGAATGTAAGGTTTGCTGTGTTTGTTGTGTTAGCTATGATTGTGTTCGGTGTGTATCGTGTATGTTCGTATGTGTACGTAGAGGTCAAGGGTTGAAAGACCGCGCCCCATAAAATTTGATTTCCACCTGAGAGTCGGACGGAGATGCAGGTTGAATAACTGAAATAGGTATTCCAGTGAGCTTGCAGGTAAGTTTAACTGTATTTAATAAAGGACCAATCCATAGTTTAAATTCATACATTTCTAAATTGATATATTTATTTTTATGGTGTTTTTGGTATTGTTATATTTTTATTTCTTTGTTCTGTCTTTCTTGTCTTTCGTCAGTGTAAATTTTGTATATGTAATTGTTTAAAATTAATTTGTTTATATTGCTCTTGCAGATATTTGGAGATATTTGGAGATATTTGTAGATATTTGTACAACAACAATAAAGAAACATCTACCCGAGCTATCGGTCTGTTACACAAATGATACACTTCGGAGCATTTTTAATTGAGTTTAATGAATGTTTCAGGAATGGACAATGCAACTTCTGGTAAATGCCCAGATCTACGAAGTTCTGGCCCATCCCAATACTACACTGGTTTAAAGAACTGCACTGCCAGAGGATACATTTATGAGGAAAAGACTGACAAATGTCATTTTAGTAAGTTCGAATCCGTTTGTTATCTACATTCAAAATTGATCTCTGCACTCTTGTCAATGCAAAAAGCCATGAAAGAAGTAACGAGTCAGTGAATAAACTTTTGATCTATAGTTACTGTAAACATTCAAAATGGATGTTTTAGGGCCAAGAGCTTGTCATGCCAACCGATGTGTCATGGGTGAATGTATGCCAAGGGGTGAAGTTGATTATTCCTGTAAATGCTATGATGGCTACTTTGGCCGATTCTGCAATGAAAGCCGTAAGTATTTTTTTTGACAAACATAACACCATTCAGATATAGGTTTAAGTCGATGTTTGCCAAGAGTAAAGAGTATTGTGATAGTATCCACACTTTGACTTATTGACAAAATACACGCAGTCTTTGAGATGAGGCTTAATTGAAGTAAATTGTAGTGAGCGCTCCATTGGTACCCACGTAAACATTTGAACATGTTGGTGCATTTTATTGACCTTGAATCGGCAATGGTATTGAAATGATCTTTGTATTTCCAGGGTCAAATGTTGAACCAAAGGGAGAAACACCAGGTATGCATTTAAGAAAACGGCAGTTTAATCAGTTCCTTTCAACATTTTAAATGCTTTCTGTACATTTGAACAATTTGTAACAAAAGCATTACCTTTGACATGTAAAATATGGAAAAGTGGGCAATTTTCCTGATCATCAAATTATGTTTCAGGCATTTTGGTAACCCAGCACATCAAGCTTGATGCTGGAACAAATGTATCTCAAAGCTGCCTTGGATCATTGGAGGAAGGTGTAAAAATGTGGTTTGCCACCAATGACATGAGCCAAAACCTGACACAGTTGTCACAGTACGTGTGTGAGGGAGAACTGTCTACTCACAGCATGGTCACTGGAGTGTATGCAATGGCAGAAGGCAATTATGTAAGTTATTGGCATTATGTGTAAGGCGAGTGCTGAAAAGAAATACACCCACTGTCAAGCAATTTAATGTCAAGGGCTCAAACTACTTCCGATCTCCGTGTTCAGAAAAAAAAAAAAAAATATATATATATATATATATATATATATATATATATATATATATATATATATATTACCAACGCTGACTTAAGTTGGTTAATTTTGAAGGTCTTACCTATGGAAAGCAGTGTTTTAAGCATAATGTCCTAACCTTTTTAGGTCAACTTGGTATTGAAGATGAAAATGAAGTTGTATGCCGAGGATGATGACACGACACTTCTGGCTCACCATGTTGAACGCTGTGGCCAAAACATGTTAGAGTATTTCAGAAGGGAAGCAATGTCCAATATGTCTATAGCTGCGTGGGAGATGGAGGCTACCAAAGATTGCCCTGCTATGAACTTAGTAGATGCAACATACGAACCTGGCAAGTTGGCTTGTGGTTATGGGGAAGCTGTATCCAAAATGACAGGCTTATGTATGCCCGGTGAGTGATATTTTCCTGGATTGTTCAATACGAACTTGATTGAAAACCAAAGACACAATTCAAACCATTATAAAATTGTCGAATGGTTTGTCATGCAAATACATTGGTCATCTCCTGCTACTAAAGAGTATAACTCATTGGTATCAATTCTATTTTAGCGCCCTCCAATATAGTGGTGCTGTGGTTTAATGCAAGCAGTGCCAGGAACACTTCTATATCTGAAGAGTGCAGTATGTCGTATGGTTCAATTATGAGCATGCGCATTGAAGAGCATGCCAAGGCTATCAATCACTTGCTGATGGTGACCTGCTACTCTGATGAAATGGTAATTACGGGGGTACCAGGATGGCCGCTTGTTCACCTCGAGACCTCTGGGCACATGGTAAGCAATTTATTTTGAGCTATGTCTTTTTGTCATATCCTTCTGTGTTTAAGCAAAAAAGAACATTGATATCAAATTAAAATGGCTTACTTGATTGCACGTAGATGCTGTTATTTCTTTGTAACCGACTTTTGAACTTTTTCAGTCAAAGGTGATTATATCTGGAATTGTGCTTCAAAATGGAACCGTTTCTGAGGATGACTACAATGATTGCCTGAATAAATTTGCAAAGGCCTTCCAGGCGAACCTGCCAAAAGAAGACCTCATTGGAGGTAATAAAGATCGTTTTGAGTTTCAACTCAAAATGTAAAATAATAGTGATGGGTCCTTTGAGGACACCACTAAGTTTATAATTTTAAAATAGTATAGGACAAGTGCAACTGCAAATAGCAGGTGAAGATTGAAATATTAGATAATGACATATAAATAGAACATTTCATTTTATCGAGTGTAGACGAGACATTGAAAGGCCGTTAGCAAATGTCTGTCATGTATAGATGACAGCAAGTCATATTAAAGGGACACAAATGATACACTTCGGAGCATTTTTAATTGAGTTTAATGAATGTTTCAGGAATGGACAATGCAACTTCTGGTAAATGCCCAGATCTACGAAGTTCTGGCCCATCCCAATACTACACTGGTTTAAAGAACTGCACTGCCAGAGGATACATTTATGAGGAAAAGACTGACAAATGTCATTTTAGTAAGTTCGAATCCGTTTGTTATCTACATTCAAAATTGATCTCTGCACTCTTGTCAATGCAAAAAGCCATGAAAGAAGTAACGAGTCAGTGAATAAACTTTTGATCTATAGTTACTGTAAACATTCAAAATGGATGTTTTAGGGCCAAGAGCTTGTCATGCCAACCGATGTGTCATGGGTGAATGTATGCCAAGGGGTGAAGTTGATTATTCCTGTAAATGCTATGATGGCTACTTTGGCCGATTCTGCAATGAAAGCCGTAAGTATTTTTTTTGACAAACATAACACCATTCAGATATAGGTTTAAGTCGATGTTTGCCAAGAGTAAAGAGTATTGTGATAGTATCCACACTTTGACTTATTGACAAAATACACGCAGTCTTTGAGATGAGGCTTAATTGAAGTAAATTGTAGTGAGCGCTCCATTGGTACCCACGTAAACATTTGAACATGTTGGTGCATTTTATTGACCTTGAATCGGCAATGGTATTGAAATGATCTTTGTATTTCCAGGGTCAAATGTTGAACCAAAGGGAGAAACACCAGGTATGCATTTAAGAAAACGGCAGTTTAATCAGTTCCTTTCAACATTTTAAATGCTTTCTGTACATTTGAACAATTTGTAACAAAAGCATTACCTTTGACATGTAAAATATGGAAAAGTGGGCAATTTTCCTGATCATCAAATTATGTTTCAGGCATTTTGGTAACCCAGCACATCAAGCTTGATGCTGGAACAAATGTATCTCAAAGCTGCCTTGGATCATTGGAGGAAGGTGTAAAAATGTGGTTTGCCACCAATGACATGAGCCAAAACCTGACACAGTTGTCACAGTACGTGTGTGAGGGAGAACTGTCTACTCACAGCATGGTCACTGGAGTGTATGCAATGGCAGAAGGCAATTATGTAAGTTATTGGCATTATGTGTAAGGCGAGTGCTGAAAAGAAATACACCCACTGTCAAGCAATTTAATGTCAAGGGCTCAAACTACTTCCGATCTCCGTGTTCAGAAAAAAAAAAAAAAAAAAAAAAATATATATATATATATATATATATATATATATATATATATATATATATATATATATATATATATATATATATATATATATTACCAACGCTGACTTAAGTTGGTTAATTTTGAAGGTCTTACCTATGGAAAGCAGTGTTTTAAGCATAATGTCCTAACCTTTTTAGGTCAACTTGGTATTGAAGATGAAAATGAAGTTGTATGCCGAGGATGATGACACGACACTTCTGGCTCACCATGTTGAACGCTGTGGCCAAAACATGTTAGAGTATTTCAGAAGGGAAGCAATGTCCAATATGTCTATAGCTGCGTGGGAGATGGAGGCTACCAAAGATTGCCCTGCTATGAACTTAGTAGATGCAACATACGAACCTGGCAAGTTGGCTTGTGGTTATGGGGAAGCTGTATCCAAAATGACAGGCTTATGTATGCCCGGTGAGTGATATTTTCCTGGATTGTTCAATACGAACTTGATTGAAAACCAAAGACACAATTCAAACCATTATAAAATTGTCGAATGGTTTGTCATGCAAATACATTGGTCATCTCCTGCTACTAAAGAGTATAACTCATTGGTATCAATTCTATTTTAGCGCCCTCCAATATAGTGGTGCTGTGGTTTAATGCAAGCAGTGCCAGGAACACTTCTATATCTGAAGAGTGCAGTATGTCGTATGGTTCAATTATGAGCATGCGCATTGAAGAGCATGCCAAGGCTATCAATCACTTGCTGATGGTGACCTGCTACTCTGATGAAATGGTAATTACGGGGGTACCAGGATGGCCGCTTGTTCACCTCGAGACCTCTGGGCACATGGTAAGCAATTTATTTTGAGCTATGTCTTTTTGTCATATCCTTCTGTGTTTAAGCAAAAAAGAACATTGATATCAAATTAAAATGGCTTACTTGATTGCACGTAGATGCTGTTATTTCTTTGTAACCGACTTTTGAACTTTTTCAGTCAAAGGTGATTATATCTGGAATTGTGCTTCAAAATGGAACCGTTTCTGAGGATGACTACAATGATTGCCTGAATAAATTTGCAAAGGCCTTCCAGGCGAACCTGCCAAAAGAAGACCTCATTGGAGGTAATAAAGATCGTTTTGAGTTTCAACTCAAAATGTAAAATAATAGTGATGGGTCCTTTGAGGACACCACTAAGTTTATAATTTTAAAATAGTATAGGACAAGTGCAACTGCAAATAGCAGGTGAAGATTGAAATATTAGATAATGACATATAAATAGAACATTTCATTTTATCGAGTGTAGACGAGACATTGAAAGGCCGTTAGCAAATGTCTGTCATGTATAGATGACAGCAAGTCATATTAAAGGGACACAAATGATACACTTCGGAGCATTTTTAATTGAGTTTAATGAATGTTTCAGGAATGGACAATGCAACTTCTGGTAAATGCCCAGATCTACGAAGTTCTGGCCCATCCCAATACTACACTGGTTTAAAGAACTGCACTGCCAGAGGATACATTTATGAGGAAAAGACTGACAAATGTCATTTTAGTAAGTTCGAATCCGTTTGTTATCTACATTCAAAATTGATCTCTGCACTCTTGTCAATGCAAAAAGCCATGAAAGAAGTAACGAGTCAGTGAATAAACTTTTGATCTATAGTTACTGTAAACATTCAAAATGGATGTTTTAGGGCCAAGAGCTTGTCATGCCAACCGATGTGTCATGGGTGAATGTATGCCAAGGGGTGAAGTTGATTATTCCTGTAAATGCTATGATGGCTACTTTGGCAGATTCTGCAATGAAAGCCGTAAGTATTTTTTTGACAAACATAACACCATTCAGATATAGGTTTAAGTCGATGTTTGCCAAGAGTAAAGAGTATTGTGATAGTATCCACACTTTGACTTATTGACAAAATACACGCAGTCTTTGAGATGAGGCTTAATTGAAGTAAATTGTAGTGAGCGCTCCATTGGTACCCACGTAAACATTTGAACATGTTGGTGCATTTTATTGACCTTGAATCGGCAATGGTATTGAAATGATCTTTGTATTTCCAGGGTCAAATGTTGAACCAAAGGGAGAAACACCAGGTATGCATTTAAGAAAACGGCAGTTTAATCAGTTCCTTTCAACATTTTAAATGCTTTCTGTACATTTGAACAATTTGTAACAAAAGCATTACCTTTGACATGTAAAATATGGAAAAGTGGGCAATTTTCCTGATCATCAAATTATGTTTCAGGCATTTTGGTAACCCAGCACATCAAGCTTGATGCTGGAACAAATGTATCTCAAAGCTGCCTTGGATCATTGGAGGAAGGTGTAAAAATGTGGTTTGCCACCAATGACATGAGCCAAAACATGACACAGTTGTCACAGTACGTGTGTGAGGGAGAACTGTCTACTCACAGCATGGTCACTGGAGTGTATGCAATGGCAGAAGGCAATTATGTAAGTTATTGGCATTATGTGTAAGGCGAGTGCTGAAAAGAAATACACCCACTGTCAAGCAATTTAATGTCAAGGGCTCAAACTACTTCCGATCTCCGTGTTCAGAAAAAAAAAAAAAATATATATATATATATATATATATATATATATATATATATATATATATATATATATATATATATATATATATATATATATATTACCAACGCTGACTTAAGTTGGTTAATTTTGAAGGTCTTACCTATGGAAAGCAGTGTTTTAAGCATAATGTCCTAACCTTTTTAGGTCAACTTGGTATTGAAGATGAAAATGAAGTTGTATGCCGAGGATGATGACACGACACTTCTGGCTCACCATGTTGAACGCTGTGGCCAAAACATGTTAGAGTATTTCAGAAGGGAAGCAATGTCCAATATGTCTATAGCTGCGTGGGAGATGGAGGCTACCAAAGATTGCCCTGCTATGAACTTAGTAGATGCAACATACGAACCTGGCAAGTTGGCTTGTGGTTATGGGGAAGCTGTATCCAAAATGACAGGCTTATGTATGCCCGGTGAGTGATATTTTCCTGGATTGTTCAATACGAACTTGATTGAAAACCAAAGACACAATTCAAACCATTATAAAATTGTCGAATGGTTTGTCATGCAAATACATTGGTCATCTCCTGCTACTAAAGAGTATAACTCATTGGTATCAATTCTATTTTAGCGCCCTCCAATATAGTGGTGCTGTGGTTTAATGCAAGCAGTGCCAGGAACACTTCTATATCTGAAGAGTGCAGTATGTCGTATGGTTCAATTATGAGCATGCGCATTGAAGAGCATGCCAAGGCTATCAATCACTTGCTGATGGTGACCTGCTACTCTGATGAAATGGTAATTACGGGGGTACCAGGATGGCCGCTTGTTCACCTCGAGACCTCTGGGCACATGGTAAGCAATTTATTTTGAGCTATGTCTTTTTGTCATATCCTTCTGTGTTTAAGCAAAAAAGAACATTGATATCAAATTAAAATGGCTTACTTGATTGCACGTAGATGCTGTTATTTCTTTGTAACCGACTTTTGAACTTTTTCAGTCAAAGGTGATTATATCTGGAATTGTGCTTCAAAATGGAACCGTTTCTGAGGATGACTACAATGATTGCCTGAATAAATTTGCAAAGGCCTTCCAGGCGAACCTGCCAAAAGAAGACCTCATTGGAGGTAATAAAGATCGTTTTGAGTTTCAACTCAAAATGTAAAATAATAGTGATGGGTCCTTTGAGGACACCACTAAGTTTATAATTTTAAAATAGTATAGGACAAGTGCAACTGCAAATAGCAGGTGAAGATTGAAATATTAGATAATGACATATAAATAGAACATTTCATTTTATCGAGTGTAGACGAGACATTGAAAGGCCGTTAGCAAATGTCTGTCATGTATAGATGACAGCAAGTCATATTAAAGGGACACAAATGATACACTTCGGAGCATTTTTAATTGAGTTTAATGAATGTTTCAGGAATGGACAATGCAACTTCTGGTAAATGCCCAGATCTACGAAGTTCTGGCCCATCCCAATACTACACTGGTTTAAAGAACTGCACTGCCAGAGGATACATTTATGAGGAAAAGACTGACAAATGTCATTTTAGTAAGTTCGAATCCGTTTGTTATCTACATTCAAAATTGATCTCTGCACTCTTGTCAATGCAAAAAGCCATGAAAGAAGTAACGAGTCAGTGAATAAACTTTTGATCTATAGTTACTGTAAACATTCAAAATGGATGTTTTAGGGCCAAGAGCTTGTCATGCCAACCGATGTGTCATGGGTGAATGTATGCCAAGGGGTGAAGTTGATTATTCCTGTAAATGCTATGATGGCTACTTTGGCAGATTCTGCAATGAAAGCCGTAAGTATTTTTTTGACAAACATAACACCATTCAGATATAGGTTTAAGTCGATGTTTGCCAAGAGTAAAGAGTATTGTGATAGTATCCACACTTTGACTTATTGACAAAATACACGCAGTCTTTGAGATGAGGCTTAATTGAAGTAAATTGTAGTGAGCGCTCCATTGGTACCCACGTTAACATTTGAACATGTTGGTGCATTTTATTGACCTTGAATCGGCAATGGTATTGAAATGATCTTTGTATTTCCAGGGTCAAATGTTGAACCAAAGGGAGAAACACCAGGTATGCATTTAAGAAAACGGCAGTTTAATCAGTTCCTTTCAACATTTTAAATGCTTTCTGTACATTTGAACAATTTGTAACAAAAGCATTACCTTTGACATGTAAAATATGGAAAAGTGGGCAATTTTCCTGATCATCAAATTATGTTTCAGGCATTTTGGTAACCCAGCACATCAAGCTTGATGCTGGAACAAATGTATCTCAAAGCTGCCTTGGATCATTGGAGGAAGGTGTAAAAATGTGGTTTGCCACCAATGACATGAGCCAAAACCTGACACAGTTGTCACAGTACGTGTGTGAGGGAGAACTGTCTACTCACAGCATGGTCACTGGAGTGTATGCAATGGCAGAAGGCAATTATGTAAGTTATTGGCATTATGTGTAAGGCGAGTGCTGAAAAGAAATACACCCACTGTCAAGCAATTTAATGTCAAGGGCTCAAACTACTTCCAATCTCCGTGTTCAGAAAAAAAAAAAAATATATATATATATATATATATATATATATATTACCAACGCTGACTTAAGTTGGTTAATTTTGAAGGTCTTACCTATGGAAAGCAGTGTTTTAAGCATGATGTCCTAACCTTTTTAGGTCAACTTGGTATTGAAGATGAAAATGAAGTTGTATGCCGAGGATGATGACATGACACTTCTGGCTCACCATGTTGAACGTTGTGGCCAAAACATGTTAGAGTATTTCAGGAGGGACGCAATGTCCAATATGTCTATAGCTGCGTGGGAGATGGAGGCTACCAAAGATTGCCCTGCTATGAACTTAGTAGATGCAACATACGAACCTGGCAAGTTGGCTTGTGGTTATGGGGAAGCTGTATCCGAAATGACAGGCTTATGTATGCCCGGTGAGTGATATTTTCCTGGATTGTTCAATACGAACTTGATTGAAAACCAAAGACACAATTCAAACCATTATAAAATTGTCGAATGGTTTGTCATGCAAATACATTGGTCATCTCCTGCTACTAAAGAGTATAACTCATTGGTATCAATTCTATTTTAGCGCCCTCCAATATAGTGGTGCTGTGGTTTAATGCAAGCAGTGCCAGGAACACTTCTATATCTGAAGAGTGCAGTATGTCGTATGGTTCAATTATGAGCATGCGCATTGAAGAGCATGCCAAGGCTATAAATCACTTGCTGATGGTGACCTGCTACTCTGATGAAATGGTAATTACGGGGGTACCAGGATGGCCGCTTGTTCACCTCGAGACCTCTGGGCACATGGTAAGCAATTTATTTTGAGCTATGTCTTTTTGTCATATCCTTCTGTGTTTAAGCAAAAAAGAACATTTATATCAAATTAAAATGGCTTACTTGATTGCACGTAGATGCTGTTATTTCTTTGTAACCGATTTTTGAACTTTTTCAGTCAAAGGTGATTATATCTGGAATTGTGCTTCAAAATGGAACCGTTTCTGAGGATGACTACAATGATTGCCTGAATAACTTTGCAAAGGCCTTCCAGGCGAACCTGCCAAAAGAAGACCTCATTGGAGGTAATAAAGATCGTTTTGAGTTTCAACTCAAAATGTAAAATAATAGTGATGGGTCCTTTGAGGACACCACTAAGTTCATAATTTTAAAATAGTATGGGACAAGTGCAACTGCAAATAGCAGGTGAAGATGAAATATTAGATAATGACATATAAATAGAACATTTCATTTTATCGAGTGTAGACGAGACATTGAAAGGCCGTTAGCAAATGTCTGTCATGTATAGATGACAGCAAGTCATATTAAAGGGACACAAATGATACACTTCGGAGCATTTTTAATTGAGTTTAATGAATGTTTCAGGAATGGACAATGCAACTTCTGGTAAATGCCCAGATCTACGAAGTTCTGGCCCATCCCAATACTACACTGGTTTAAAGAACTGCACTGCCAGAGGATACATTTATGAGGAAAAGACTGACAAATGTCATTTTAGTAAGTTCGAATCCGTTTGTTATCTACATTCAAAATTGATCTCTGCACTCTTGTCAATGCAAAAAGCCATGAAAGAAGTAACAAGTCAATGAATAAACTTTTGATCTATAGTTACTGTAAACATTCAAAATGGATGTTTTAGGGCCAAGAGCTTGTCATGCCAACCGATGTGTCTTGGGTGAATGTATGCCAAGGGGTGAAGTTGATTATTCCTGTAAATGCTATGATGGCTACTTTGGCCGATTCTGCAATGAAAGCCGTAAGTATTTTTTTGACAAACATAACACCATTCAGATATAGGTTTAAGTCGATGTTTGCCAAGAGTAAAGAGTATTGTGATAGTATCCACACTTTGACTTATTGACAAAATACACGCAGTCTTTGAGATGAGGCTTAATTGAAGTAAATTGTAGTGAGCGCTCCATTGGTACCCACGTAAACATTTGAACATGTTGGTGCATTTTATTGACCTTGAATCGGCAATGGTATTGAAATGATCTTTGTATTTCCAGGGTCAAATGTTGAACCAAAGGGAGAAACACCAGGTATGCATTTAAGAAAACGGCAGTTTAATCAGTTCCTTTCAACATTTTAAATGCTTTCTGTACATTTGAACAATTTGTAACAAAAGCATTACCTTTGACATGTAAAATATGGAAAAGTGGGCAATTTTCCTGATCATCAAATTATGTTTCAGGCATTTTGGTAACCCAGCACATCAAGCTTGATGCTGGAACAAATGTATCTCAAAGCTGCCTTGGATCATTGGAGGAAGGTGTAAAAATGTGGTTTGCCACCAATGACATGAGCCAAAACATGACACAGTTGTCACAGTACGTGTGTGAGGGAGAACTGTCTACTCACAGCATGGTCACTGGAGTGTATGCAATGGCAGAAGGCAATTATGTAAGTTATTGGCATTATGTGTAAGGCGAGTGCTGAAAAGAAATACACCCACTGTCAAGCAATTTAATGTCAAGGGCTCAAACTACTTCCGATCTCCGTGTTCAGAAAAAAAAAAAAAAAATATATATATATATATATATATATATATATATATATATATATATATATATATATATATATATATTACCAACGCTGACTTAAGTTGGTTAATTTTGAAGGTCTTACCTATGGAAAGCAGTGTTTTAAGCATAATGTCCTAACCTTTTTAGGTCAACTTGGTATTGAAGATGAAAATGAAGTTGTATGCCGAGGATGATGACATGACACTTCTGGCTCACCATGTTGAACGCTGTGGCCAAAACATGTTAGAGTATTTCAGGAGGGAAGCAATGTCCAATATGTCTATAGCTGCGTGGGAGATGGAGGCTACCAAAGATTGCCCTGCTATGAACTTAGTAGATGCAACATACGAACCTGGCAAGTTGGCTTGTGGTTATGGGGAAGCTGTATCCGAAATGACAGGCTTATGTATGCCCGGTGAGTGATATTTTCCTGGATTGTTCAATACGAACTTGATTGAAAACCAAAGACACAATTCAAACCATTATAAAATTGTCGAATGGTTTGTCATGCAAATACATTGGTCATCTCCTGCTACTAAAGAGTATAACTCATTGGTATCAATTCTATTTTAGCGCCCTCCAATATAGTGGTGCTGTGGTTTAATGCAAGCAGTGCCAGGAACACTTCTATATCTGAAGAGTGCAGTATGTCGTATGGTTCAATTATAAGCATGCGCATTGAAGAGCATGCCAAGGCTATAAATCACTTGCTGATGGTGACCTGCTACTCTGATGAAATGGTAATTACGGGGGTACCAGGATGGCCGCTTGTTCACCTCGAGACCTCTGGGCACATGGTAAGCAATTTATTTTGAGCTATGTCTTTTTGTCATATCCTTCTGTGTTTAAGCAAAAAAGAACATTGATATCAAATTAAAATGGCTTACTTGATTGCACGTAGATGCTGTTATTTCTTTGTAACCGACTTTTGAACTTTTTCAGTCAAAGGTGATTATATCTGGAATTGTGCTTCAAAATGGAACCGTTTCTGAGGATGACTACAATGATTGCCTGAATAAATTTGCAAAGGCCTTCCAGGCGAACCTGCCAAAAGAAGACCTCATTGGAGGTAATAAAGATCGTTTTGAGTTTCAACTCAAAATGTAAAATAATAGTGATGGGTCCTTTGAGGACACCACTAAGTTTATAATTTTAAAATAGTATGGGACAAGTGCAACTGCAAATAGCAGGTGAAGATGAAATATTAGATAATGACATATAAATAGAACATTTCATTTTATCGAGTGTAGACGAGACATTGAAAGGCCGTTAGCAAATGTCTGTCATGTATAGATGACAGCAAGTCATATTAAAGGGACACAAATGATACACTTCGGAGCATTTTTAATTGAGTTTAATGAATGTTTCAGGAATGGACAATGCAACTTCTGGTAAATGCCCAGATCTACGAAGTTCTGGCCCATCCCAATACTACACTGGTTTAAAGAACTGCACTGCCAGAGGATACATTTATGAGGAAAAGACTGACAAATGTCATTTTAGTAAGTTCGAATCCGTTTGTTATCTACATTCAAAATTGATCTCTGCACTCTTGTCAATGCAAAAAGCCATGAAAGAAGTAACAAGTCAATGAATAAACTTTTGATCTATAGTTACTGTAAACATTCAAAATGGATGTTTTAGGGCCAAGAGCTTGTCATGCCAACCGATGTGTCATGGGTGAATGTATGCCAAGGGGTGAAGTTGATTATTCCTGTAAATGCTATGATGGCTACTTTGGCCGATTCTGCAATGAAAGCCGTAAGTATTTTTTTGACAAACATAACACCATTCAGATATAGGTTTAAGTCGATGTTTGCCAAGAGTAAAGAGTATTGTGATAGTATCCACACTTTGACTTATTGACAAAATACACGCAGTCTTTGAGATGAGGCTTAATTGAAGTAAATTGTAGTGAGCGCTCCATTGGTACCCACGTAAACATTTGAACATGTTGGTGCATTTTATTGACCTTGAATCGGCAATGGTATTGAAATGATCTTTGTATTTCCAGGGTCAAATGTTGAACCAAAGGGAGAAACACCAGGTATGCATTTAAGAAAACGGCAGTTTAATCAGTTCCTTTCAACATTTTAAATGCTTTCTGTACATTTGAACAATTTGTAACAAAAGCATTACCTTTGACATGTAAAATATGGAAAAGTGGGCAATTTTCCTGATCATCAAATTATGTTTCAGGCATTTTGGTAACCCAGCACATCAAGCTTGATGCTGGAACAAATGTATCTCAAAGCTGCCTTGGATCATTGGAGGAAGGTGTAAAAATGTGGTTTGCCACCAATGACATGAGCCAAAACATGACACAGTTGTCACAGTACGTGTGTGAGGGAGAACTGTCTACTCACAGCATGGTCACTGGAGTGTATGCAATGGCAGAAGGCAATTATGTAAGTTATTGGCATTATGTGTAAGGCGAGTGCTGAAAAGAAATACACCCACTGTCAAGCAATTTAATGTCAAGGGCTCAAACTACTTCCGATCTCCGTGTTCAGAAAAAAAAAAAAAAAATATATATATATATATATATATATATATATATATATATATATATATATATATATATATATATATATATATATATATATATATATTACCAACGCTGACTTAAGTTGGTTAATTTTGAAGGTCTTACCTATGGAAAGCAGTGTTTTAAGCATGATGTCCTAACCTTTTTAGGTCAACTTGGTATTGAAGATGAAAATGAAGTTGTATGCCGAGGATGATGACATGACACTTCTGGCTCACCATGTTGAACGTTGTGGCCAAAACATGTTAGAGTATTTCAGGAGGGACGCAATGTCCAATATGTCTATAGCTGCGTGGGAGATGGAGGCTACCAAAGATTGCCCTGCTATGAACTTAGTAGATGCAACATACGAACCTGGCAAGTTGGCTTGTGGTTATGGGGAAGCTGTATCCGAAATGACAGGCTTATGTATGCCCGGTGAGTGATATTTTCCTGGATTGTTCAATACGAACTTGATTGAAAACCAAAGACACAATTCAAACCATTATAAAATTGTCGAATGGTTTGTCATGCAAATACATTGGTCATCTCCTGCTACTAAAGAGTATAACTCATTGGTATCAATTCTATTTTAGCGCCCTCCAATATAGTGGTGCTGTGGTTTAATGCAAGCAGTGCCAGGAACACTTCTATATCTGAAGAGTGCAGTATGTCGTATGGTTCAATTATAAGCATGCGCATTGAAGAGCATGCCAAGGCTATAAATCACTTGCTGATGGTGACCTGCTACTCTGATGAAATGGTAATTACGGGGGTACCAGGATGGCCGCTTGTTCACCTCGAGACCTCTGGGCACATGGTAAGCAATTTATTTTGAGCTATGTCTTTTTGTCATATCCTTCTGTGTTTAAGCAAAAAAGAACATTGATATCAAATTAAAATGGCTTACTTGATTGCACGTAGATGCTGTTATTTCTTTGTAACCGACTTTTGAACTTTTTCAGTCAAAGGTGATTATATCTGGAATTGTGCTTCAAAATGGAACCGTTTCTGAGGATGACTACAATGATTGCCTGAATAAATTTGCAAAGGCCTTCCAGGCGAACCTGCCAAAAGAAGACCTCATTGGAGGTAATAAAGATCGTTTTGAGTTTCAACTCAAAATGTAAAATAATAGTGATGGGTCCTTTGAGGACACCACTAAGTTCATAATTTTAAAATAGTATGGGACAAGTGCAACTGCAAATAGCAGGTGAAGATGAAATATTAGATAATGACATATAAATAGAACATTTCATTTTATCGAGTGTAGACGAGACATTGAAAGGCCGTTAGCAAATGTCTGTCATGTATAGATGACAGCAAGTCATATTAAAGGGACACAAATGATACACTTCGGAGCATTTTTAATTGAGTTTAATGAATGTTTCAGGAATGGACAATGCAACTTCTGGTAAATGCCCAGATCTACGAAGTTCTGGCCCATCCCAATACTACACTGGTTTAAAGAACTGCACTGCCAGAGGATACATTTATGAGGAAAAGACTGACAAATGTCATTTTAGTAAGTTCGAATCCGTTTGTTATCTACATTCAAAATTGATCTCTGCACTCTTGTCAATGCAAAAAGCCATGAAAGAAGTAACGAGTCAGTGAATAAACTTTTGATCTATAGTTACTGTAAACATTCAAAATGGATGTTTTAGGGCCAAGAGCTTGTCATGCCAACCGATGTGTCATGGGTGAATGTATGCCAAGGGGTGAAGTTGATTATTCCTGTAAATGCTATGATGGCTACTTTGGCCGATTCTGCAATGAAAGCCGTAAGTATTTTTTTGACAAACATAACACCATTCAGATATAGGTTTAAGTCGATGTTTGCCAAGAGTAAAGAGTATTGTGATAGTATCCACACTTTGACTTATTGACAAAATACACGCAGTCTTTGAGATGAGGCTTAATTGAAGTAAATTGTAGTGAGCGCTCCATTGGTACCCACGTAAACATTTGAACATGTTGGTGCATTTTATTGACCTTGAATCGGCAATGGTATTGAAATGATCTTTGTATTTCCAGGGTCAAATGTTGAACCAAAGGGAGAAACACCAGGTATGCATTTAAGAAAACGGCAGTTTAATCAGTTCCTTTCAACATTTTAAATGCTTTCTGTACATTTGAACAATTTGTAACAAAAGCATTACCTTTGACATGTAAAATATGGAAAAGTGGGCAATTTTCCTGATCATCAAATTATGTTTCAGGCATTTTGGTAACCCAGCACATCAAGCTTGATGCTGGAACAAATGTATCTCAAAGCTGCCTTGGATCATTGGAGGAAGGTGTAAAAATGTGGTTTGCCACCAATGACATGAGCCAAAACATGACACAGTTGTCACAGTACGTGTGTGAGGGAGAACTGTCTACTCACAGCATGGTCACTGGAGTGTATGCAATGGCAGAAGGCAATTATGTAAGTTATTGGCATTATGTGTAAGGCGAGTGCTGAAAAGAAATACACCCACTGTCAAGCAATTTAATGTCAAGGGCTCAAACTACTTCCGATCTCCGTGTTCAGAAAAAAAAAATATATATATATATATTACCAACGCTGACTTAAGTTGGTTAATTTTGAAGGTCTTACCTATGGAAAGCAGTGTTTTAAGCATAATGTCCTAACCTTTTTAGGTCAACTTGGTATTGAAGATGAAAATGAAGTTGTATGCCGAGGATGATGACATGACACTTCTGGCTCACCATGTTGAACGCTGTGGCCAAAACATGTTAGAGTATTTCAGGAGGGAAGCAATGTCCAATATGTCTATAGCTGCGTGGGAGATGGAGGCTACCAAAGATTGCCCTGCTATGAACTTAGTAGATGCAACATACGAACCTGGCAAGTTGGCTTGTGGTTATGGGGAAGCTGTAACCGAAATGACAGGCTTATGTATGCCCGGTGAGTGTTATTTTCATGGATTGTTCAATACGAACTTGATTGAAAACCAAAGACGCAATTCAAACCAATATAAAATTGTCGAATGGTTTGTCATGCAAATACATTGGTCATCTCCTGCTACTAAAGAGTATAACTCATTGGTATCAATTCTATTTTAGCGCCCTCCAATATAGTGGTGCTGTGGTTTAATACAAGCAGTGCCAGGAACACTTCTATATCTGACGAGTGCAGTATGTCGTATGGTTCAATTATGAGCATGCGCATTGAAGAGCATGCCAAGGCTATCAATCACTTGCTGATGGTGACCTGCTACTCTGATGAAATGGTAATTACGGGGGTACCAGGATGGCCGCTTGTTCACCTCGAGACCTCTGGGCACATGGTAAGCAATTTATTTTGAGCTATGTCTTTTTGTCATATCCTTCTGTGTTTAAGCAAAAAAGAACATTGATATCAAATTAAAATGGCTTACTTGATTGCACGTAGATGCTGTTATTTCTTTGTAACCGACTTTTGAACTTTTTCAGTCAAAGGTGATTATATCTGGAATTGTGCTTCAAAATGGAACCGTTTCTGAGGATGACTACAATGATTGCCTGAATAAATTTGCAAAGGCCTTCCAGGCGAACCTGCCAAAAGAAGACCTCATTGGAGGTAATAAAGATCGTTTTGAGTTTCAACTCAAAATGTAAAATAATAGTGATGGGTCCTTTGAGGACACCACTAAGTTTATAATTTTAAAATAGTATGGGACAAGTGCAGCTGCAAATAGCAGGTGAAGATGAGATATTAGATAATGACATATAAATAGAACATTTCATTTTATCGAGTGTAGACGAGTCATTGAAAGGCCGTTAGCAAATGTCTGTCATGTATAGATGACAGCAAGTCATATTAAAGGGACATAAATGATACACTTCGGAGCATTTTTAATTGAGTTTAATGAATGTTTCAGGAATGGGCAATGCAACTTCTGGTAAATGCCCAGATCTACGAAGTTCTGGCCCATCCCAATACTACACTGGTTTAAAGAACTGCACTGCCAGAGGATACATTTATGAGGAAAAGACTGACAAATGTCATTTTAGTAAGTTCGAATCCGTTTGTTATCTACATTCAAAATTGATCTCTGCACTCTTGTCAATGCAAAAAGCCATGAAAGAAGTAACGAGTCAGTGAATAAACTTTTGATCTATAGTTACTGTAAACATTCAAAATGGATGTTTTCGGGCCAAGAGCTTGTCATGCCAACCGATGTGTCATGGGTGAATGTATGCCAAGGGGTGAAGTTGATTATTCCTGTAAATGCTATGATGGCTACTTTGGCCGATTCTGCAATGAAAGCCGTAAGTATTTTTTTGACAAACATAACACCATTCAGATATAGGTTTAAGTCGATGTTTGCCAAGAGTAAAGAGTATTGTGATAGTATCCACACTTTGACTTATTGACAAAATACACGCAGTCTTTGAGATGAGGCTTAATTGAAGTAAATTGTAGTGAGCGCTCCATTGGTACCCACGTAAACATTTGAACATGTTGGTGCATTTTATTGACCTTGAATCGGCAATGGTATTGAAATGATCTTTGTATTTCCAGGGTCAAATGTTGAACCAAAGGGAGAAACACCAGGTATGCATTTAAGAAAACGGCAGTTTAATCAGTTCCTTTCAACATTTTAAATGCTTTCTGTACATTTGAACAATTTGTAACAAAAGCATTACCTTTGACATGTAAAATATGGAAAAGTGGGCAATTTTCCTGATCATCAAATTATGTTTCAGGCATTTTGGTAACCCAGCACATCAAGCTTGATGCTGGAACAAATGTATCTCAAAGCTGCCTTGGATCATTGGAGGAAGGTGTAAAAATGTGGTTTGCCACCAATGACATGAGCCAAAACCTGACACAGTTGTCACAGTACGTGTGTGAGGGAGAACTGTCTACTCACAGCATGGTCACTGGAGTGTATGCAATGGCAGAAGGCAATTATGTAAGTTATTGGCATTATGTGTAAGGCGAGTGCTGAAAAGAAATACACCCACTGTCAAGCAATTTAATGTCAAGGGCTCAAACTACTTCCGATCTCCGTGTTCAGAAAAAAAAAAAAAAAAAAAAAAAAAAAAAAAAAATATATATATATATATATATATATATATATATATATATATATATATATATATATATATATTACCAACGCTGACTTAAGTTGGTTAATTTTGAAGGTCTTATCTATGGAAAGCAGTGTTTTAAGCATAATGTCCTAACCTTTTTAGGTCAACTTGGTATTGAAGATGAAAATGAGGTTGTATGCCGAGGATGATGACACGACACTTCTGGCACACCATGTTGAACGCTGTGGCCAAAACATGTTAGAGTATTTCAGAAGGGAAGCAATGTCCAATATGTCTATAGCTGCATGGGAGATGGAGGCTACAAAAGATTGCCCTGCTATGAACTTAGTAAATACAACATATGAACCTGGCAAGTTGGCATGTAGTTATGGGGAAGCTGTATCCGAAATGACAGGCTTATGTATGCCCGGTGAGTGTTATTTTCTTGGAATGTTCATTATAAACTTGATTGAAAACCAAAAACACAATTCAAACTGATATAAAATTAATCGAATGGTTTGTCATGCAAAGACATTGGTCATCTCTTGCTACTAAAGAGTATAACTCACTGGTATCAATTCTATTTTAGCGCCCTCCAATATAGTGGTGCTGTGGTTTAATGCAAGCAGTGCCAGGAACACTTCTATATCTGAAGAGTGCAGTATGTCGTATGGTTCAATTATGAGCATGCGCATTGAAGAGCATGCCAAGGCTATAAATCACTTGCTGATGGTGACCTGCTACTCTGATGAAATGGTAATTACGGGGGTACCAGGATGGCCGCTTGTTCACCTCGAGACTTCTGGGAACATGGTGAGCATTCTTTTTTTTTTTTTTAATTATTAGTACTATTTTTGTCATATCTTACTTTTTTTTTTGCAAAAATGTTCATTGATTTCAGATTGAACATTTTATTTTGAGGTGGGGGGGGGCTCTTCTCATCGTCATGTCATTTTATATGTTTAGATGAATCTGTATGTGACAGCTGATTTAAATATGTATATTCGGAAAATAGCAGTGATTTTGTCTTACATTTAAGCCATCATTTAATTTTTAGGCAAAGATTATTGTTTCTGGCATTGTGCTTCAAAATGGAACTGTTTCTGATGATGATTACAATGGTTGCTTGGAAAAGTTTGCCAATGCATTTCAAATGAATATCTCGGAGGAAAATCTTATTGCAGGTGATTTTTTTTTCCTTTTTTTGAATTATCACGCGTGTATAACTTCTATGACGTTGCTTTTATTTATCAAGAACTATAGTCCAAGTATTCCTCTGCCACTTTTCGCTTTAAAAGTCAGAAAATTATTGTTTAGCAGCAATATTGTAGCACTGAAACATTATACATTTTCCTAAATCAAATCCAGATTTTTGTGTTGATTTTTAATTTGTATACCCATGTCTGAATAAACCCTTACTTTATATTATCAGTACAGTATACATATATATTATTTTTGCTTAGATACATTAAAAATGGAAACTGAAGATTTTAATATATATATATATATATATATATATATATATATATATATATATATATATATATATATATATAATTATTATTATTATTATTATTATTATTATTATTATTATTATTATATTTGCATAATATATTAATGTTTTAGGTATGAATAATGCAACAGCTGGACAGTGTGCAGATCTTCAGCTTTCTGGTAGATCACAATACTACCCCGGTTTGAAAAATTGCACCACCCCTAACTACGTTTACAATGAAGTTTCTGGTAGCTGTGACTGGGAAGCTGCAGAAGATTCTGGTTCTGGTTCTGGTTCAGGATCTGGGTCTGGTTCAGGATCTGGGTCTGGGTCAGGATCTGGTTCAGGATCTGGTTCTGGTTCAGGATCTGGGTCTGGTTCAGGATCTGGATCTGGGTCAGGATCTGGGTCTGGTTCAGAATCTGGGTCAGGATCTGGGTCTGGGTCAGGATCTGGTTCAGGATTTGGTTCTGGTTAGATCTGGTTCTGGTTAAGGATCGTGATTTCTGTCCGAATGTTAATATCATGATCTTTGAATTATTATAAATTATATTCCTGTGTATATCAGCATTAAAATGTTACAGTCTCACAGTCATCAGAATGGAAATGGTGACTTTGATCACAAGCTTACAGTGTTTTCTGAAAAATATTGAAATCTATGGCATGATTTATGGACCAAGGATACTGACTTTCTTAGTGAACACATTTTACTGAATTGGTACGTTATAAGTCAAATATGTAGACTAGAGGCTACTAATCACTTCGTTATCTACAGGGAGAGGATGATTGATACATTTAGACTGCTGTCACTTTCTGTTTAGTAAAATTTTATTAAGGGGTGACAGTATTTATTGTAATGTAAAACCATTGGCAGGTGAGCAAGAAAAGATATAACAGTTGTAAATATGGGAATTATGGGACCAAAAGTTAAAAAATTGTATTCTTTCAAACAGTGATCTTTGAGATGCATTGAAACCTTGGCTCTTCTTATTACCCTGTATATGTATTATTTATTTTTATTTTCACATTGTTGGTTTATTGAACAATATGCCATTTTCACTTAGTCGCTGTAAAGGATATTGTATGAAATACCCATATGTTATATAGGAAGAACAGACAAAAAGACGAATAAAATGATATTCGCTAATTAATATATTTTAAAACATAGCAGAATAGAGGGTATTTATACTCAGTTTGCTTCAAAGAACTATGCAATAAGTATTTAACCAAGATATATTTGATAAGCTGTCATATGAATGAAAATAAATATGCCCGGTATACATGGATTTTGTTTTGTATTTGCTTGATGTTAGGGTTCTTGCTTTTTTTTTTTCTCTTTCCATTCACGCTCTACGTTCCACACACAAACACAACCCACCTGAAGCGAACTAAACTATCTACCAAACTGTTAAATATAGCTCACGTGCACACACACATAAATATACAGATACATACATGCATACATACATACATACATACATACATACTGTGCATAAATAAACCATCTACTAGTTCACACAGAATCCCAAGGCAAAAAGAAATCATAATTCAAAATGATTTAGATAACCTTCAGATATCTTATATAAGACTCGGAAAGATCATGAGCACACACTACCACATGGTGTATAACGCATTGTCATATACATTGTAAAATATAACAAGTTTGTCCTTTAGGAAGTGTCCCTTTTATTTCTTTTCATGATCCCATCTCGTCCACAAAGATATATATGCAATGACACATGTGTAAAATTTCTAATCAGTCCACGTATCAAATCGATATGCTTAGTGTCGATCACGATAAGGCCGACACGCGCTAAAAATCAACAGAACTTCCGATACTTTCCGTTCGGCAAAACGTTAGGCAACCTGTACTTTCCAATTCTTCTTGTCAAGAGAGAGTAAAGTTCTGGCAGTTTTTCCTTCACTAAATCTTTCGTGCACAGCTCCCACTCATCCGAGATTTCGTCACATTTTCCACCATGTGCGCCGAGAATGGACGAGAGTCCCCAGTATAGCAATTCCGAAAGAAGACACTTATAGTCACACGTGTCATCACCATAGTGGAAGACGCCATTACAGTTGGGATACCTATATGTATGAAAAACGTCTAGTCCTACTTAAACATACAAAAGAGCTCAACATATCGATATGATTTAACGGAGGTATTTGAATACCATATAGTATGACTGTTTGTAAAGTGGATAGTGCATGTGCTAATACTTTAGCCATTTATACTTTACACTTTTGTTTTTCATATGAAATAATCATTTTTTGGCTGTCCCGAAGAACATTTACTGAATGAAAGTTAGTTAACCGTGCAGATTATTTAGAGTATTATATTTGATATTTCATTTTCATAGATAAAAATATCCCTTTGCAAATTACATAATTTCGGGAAAGTTTGCTGTTAAGCGATTGATTAAACAATGCGGGAGTTTGATTTGATTTTGTATCATGTATGTGTTGGAATATCTGTAAATAAATGACAACATACAACACATTTATGACGCCTATAATTCGACACGATTTACACACTGTACACAGTGTGTTCAATGTTAATAATTTATTCAAGGACAATAGTTGGTCACGGTATCGTGACCTCTTGATGAAAGGCCAAATCTTCTTACGTATCAGTAATAAAAAACGCCATTTTTTCGTAGAAACAATTTGCTTGTTATCATCGTAGCACCAAAGACAATAATAATCTATTTTGCAGCATTCAAATAAAACTGAAGTCATAAAAATACAAGCAAAAACATACCATCCATCCATACAATACAAAATATTTACCTAAGAGTGCCGTTAAAGGCAAAACCACAGTCATTGATAGCTTTTTCCAAAGCCCGGTCTAGTAGTGAGTCCTCGTCAACAGCAAACTGCCTCGGGAAAGCATTCACCAACCCAGCCTCTTGGAAAAGGTGCAGTGTCTCTTCCAGTGCCGCGTCGGGGTCGGGACTACCCTCTTCCGGGGAGTGAGTTTCATCTCCAAGAAGATCTTGGAATTTGATTTTGCTTCGGAATAAATTAGTTGATAATGAAGGTATAATCGTGAAAGGCAGTTTCTGTGTTTAATATGTCTTATCGAAATGTTTATTTTTATATAACTGTCTTATCATAATTTCAATGTTCTTAAAATAACATGAGGGACCCCGTTGCAAGGAGCCCGCTGTCCAATAGATTCAATGAGCTAAGGGTTAGCATGAAATAAGGGAATCGGTATCTAGTACGAGTGTCACCTGGGGTGTACCTGTAATACAGTCTTCGCATCCAAGATTTTAATGCACTGACGTTTTAGAATCGAAATCTGTATGCATCAAATGAATGGCGGATTCGATGTAACTCGGACCCTAAGTTTCCAAGTAACCCAACGTCTACTTATGGCTGAATTACCCCCCTCCGCCCCCACCCCTCCTACTCCTCCCCTCCCGACCCTCACAGCATAAACATGTGTTAAATGGCATGGCAATAATTTTTTAAAAAAAGAATTAAATGAAAGTAATTTTAATCTGACATATCAAGGCTACTTTACAGTAATCAGAAGCATTTTTTTCTGCATGGATAAAATGTTACAGCATAAGACTTGCCAAATAGGGAATTTGAAGCAGTACAAGTTATTTGGTGAATGTTTTCATGATTATGCCTATACGTGTATATCTGAAACTATTTACCCGATTATTGTGTTTAAAAGTTCTCCAATCTCGTTGGCACGCTCTTCCAACTCCGCCTCATTTCTAGATTTTAAAAATAAAAATAAAAAAAGAAGCTGCAAAAAGCTACACGTGATTGATATTTCTAAACAAACAGCTTATGCGGCAAATTACTTTCTCTCTCTCTCTCTCTCTCGATTTTTAATTATTTTACTGTACAGCGCACGTTTTTAATACCAAACCACAGAAATTCCCACGAACAACCTACATACACTACCTGCAGCAAACATTGGGTCTTGTGTGAAATACGAATCATTAAAAACTATATTTAAACAAGAAAAGAAAAGAAAAATACGTGACCGAAGTAGCTTTTAGCACCAACATGTTTTAATGGTGGAGGTAACCACCTCTGAAATAACAGAAAACACACACCTGAACATGATCAAAGCGGATCTACGCTCCACCATGTTCTTGATCACAGCTGGACTATCCACACAACCGTCACCATCGTTATCCAGGTACTGGGCCATCACTCCGGCAGCATGGATCATCTTAACATCCGGGACACCGGCAGTGGCGACTATATTCACACCAAATACGTTGAGATATTTCACGAAGAACGTCTTCAGCTCTGGTAAGGTATCTGGTACAGGCGATATTGTCTTGTCCAGGCACTTTTTGTTTCTTTTCCTTGATTTTTGCTTGATTGAAGACAACGACTTTTTTGCTGAAAGGGTTTTTTTCGTGTTAACACAATATTTATTCTCCTTCCCTGATTTGCATTTCGTTGAGAGGAAAAATGCTCTTAGTGGCCACGAATAACGGGTTGGATCGGGGAACAAAGTAAGGAAATTGCGCTCCCCTGCTTTTACCATGGTTGCTGCCGCCGTCTTCTCAGCTGTCCTTTCACCTGATGGAAAAAAAGAAGAGTCATGTTAGGTCTCTTTATTTGTAAATGCCGCTCTACAGTAAGCAGTTTTTACAGTATTTCTACTATAGTTTTAGTCCTAAATCAAACATGACGATGACATTCCCAACATTATATTTGTTAAGGGATGCTCCCTCTTATTGATACTTGTTATATAATAAACGCTCCCAGGGCACTTCCGGTTCAGTTATATCCACGTGTTTGACTTATTTCATTAACATGGTGTCAGAATTTCGTGCTCACGTCTACATAAGCTGAAGACACGATTTCTAAAGTGGTCAAGAACTAAGTTAAAGGACCAGAGAAACAGAAGGTATGTGTGATACAAAGAAGAAATCTGTTGATCATACGATTTTATGGATGAAAAGTGGAACCGACTGAACAGAAATTCAGGCATCGGAAGTCGATAATAAAAAAAAACTCTGGTGATTAGTGAAAGACATATATTCATGAGTTTTTTTTTTAGAAGTTACAAACTGGACAGATTTAACAAGCAAATACTGCTGATTGTGACCTGAAAGTAGAACTGCAGAAACTGTGTATTTGTTACATAGATTAATCATGTCTACCAGTACTAGTACACCCCCAGTTACCCCTGCAACAGCGAATTTGTTACCTCCGCCACAGCCTATGGACGTGAAGGGACATTGTGCAACTAACTGGCAATTTTTTAGAGACACATGGAAGAATTATGAAATTGCAACAGAACTAAATCTTAAGTCGGAAGAGATAAGAGTAGCTACCTTACTTACGGTCATGGGCAAAGACTGTTTTCAAATATTTCAGAATTTAGCCCTGAGTGATGATGATCGCAAGGACTCTAAAATAATACTGGAAGCTTTGACAAATCATTTTGAGCCACAACGCAACATTGTTTATGAGAGATACGTGTTTAATACTTGTACACAAGAGCCCAGTGAAGGGATTGATGCCTATGTGAACAGGCTGCGGAAACTCAGTGCCACTTGCAAGTATGGAACGCTTTTAGATGAAATGATCAGAGACCGTATTGTGATAGGGGTGAGAGACTCTGTTGTCCGGGCTAGATTGTTGCGTGAAAAGGACCTTACATTAGCAAAGTGTATTGACACGTGTCGTGCGAGTGAAATGACGACGCAGCAACTTAAAGCCATAGATGGTGAGGTCGAAACTGTGCATGCTGTGAAACCAAAAATGAAAAAAGCCGGGACAAAGATGAAGACGGCAGTATCTGAACACAAGACAGACAAGAAAGGAGAGCAAAAACAGAAGAGCCATTCGGATTGTAGCTACTGCGGGACGCAACATCCCAAGCGTCAATGCCCAGCATGGGGTCGCCGCTGTAAGAAGTGTGGACGTCTAAATCATTTCGCTAGCATGTGTAGGTCACAAGGGGCCAAAGTCCACCAAGTCGATAATTCTGATCCTGAAGATAGCGACTCCGAATCGTCAGTATTCACAGTTAAAACCGGCAGGACCACATATCTTGTTGAACCATCAGTCCAATACAAGAGAAGCAGCTCTTGGATGCCACAAGTATTCCAATTAGACAATGGAGCAGGTGTAAACTGTTTGAGATATGAGGATTGCTGTCGCATAATGAGCACTAATGAGCCAGTCTTGAAGAAAAGCAGCAAGAGACTAACCTCATACAGTGGTAACCGTGTTGAGAATATGGGGCAGGTGACACTTAACATGAGAATAAACAACCGTGAAGAATACGTAAAGTTTCTTGTAGTGAAAAATGTCACTTGTTCGTTACTCAATGGAGAGACGTCAGAGAGATTTGGTCTGATGAAGATAAAGAGAGATGTTCTCATCAACGTTGTTAGCACGGAACTGTCAGAGGATGATATCTTCGCCAAGTATAATGATGTGTTTAGTGGTTTAGGTGACCTAGGAGAATACCACATTGAGCTGGACCCTAAGGTTATACCAAAACAAGACTCACCAAGGTCCGTACCAGTAGCTTTGAGAAAAGAGCTAAAAGAAAAGCTGGCGAGCATGGTGAAACAAGGCATCATTGAGAGGGTAAATCAGCCAACGGATTGGATAAGCTCGATGGTGGCGGTGAGGAAGCCAGGCAAGTTAAGAATATGCCTAGACCCAAAAGAACTCAACAAAGCTGTAAAGATTCCAAAATTCAAACTTCCAACCTTGGAGGAAGTAAGTGCAAACTTGACTAATGCAAAGGTATTTAGCGTTATAGATGCTAGAGATGGTTTCCTTCAGGTGAGATTAGATGAGGAGTCCAGCCTTCTTACGACATTCAATACGCCATTTGGCAGGTATCGTTGGCGACGTTTACCATTCGGCATCTCATCAGCCCCGGAAGAGTTCCAGAGGCGAGTTATAGACCTACTGGACGGTCTTGACGGAGTCCAGACCATCGCAGACGACATCCTGGTGTATGGTAAAGGAGATACCTCTGAGGAAGCGATCAAGAATCATGACGAAAATATGATAGCACTATTAGAGAGATGTCGTGAGAGGAACTTCAAAATGAACAAGACTAAGCTTCGATTCAAATTGAACTCAGTTACTTATCACGGGCACGTGATCTCAGATGAAGGTTTGAAAGCAGATCCATTGAAGGTGCAGGCCATAGTAGAAATGGAAAGGCCGGAGAACGCTAAAGCGGTGAAAAGACTACTTGGCATGGTGAATTACCTGGCCAAGTTCTGCCCTCATTTATCAACAGTGAGCGAACCACTGAGACGCTTGACGACTGAAGATGCACCCTTTATATGGTCAGATCAGCATGAGCAGACGTTCTGTACATTGAAACAAATGTTGACAATGACCCCAGTTTTGAGATACTATAGCCTAACAGAGGAAGTTACAGTAGAAGCCGATAGCAGCGATTACGGGTTAGGTGCAGTCTTACTGCAAGCTGGACAACCTGTAGCTTTTGCATCAAGGGCATTGTCCAAAACAGAGCGCAACTATTCTCAGATGGAAAAAGAATGTTTGGCCATAACATTTGCATGTAACCGTTTCGATCAGTATCTCCATGGCCGAGACTATATCACAGTACTCACGGATCACCAAAACCTAGAGACAATATTCAAGAAACCAATCTTGGCTGCCCCAAAGCGACTTCAACGCATGCGCCTCAGGCTACAGAAATACCATATTGAGGTGAAGTACCAGCGTGGTAAAAAGATGTATATCTCTGATGCATTATCTAGAGCAACTGCGTCCAAGTCAGTAACTACCAAGGAGAACTCAGATTACGAGATTTACGCAGTAGAATCCGAGCAGAAGTTGGCCAAAGAAGTCGAGGAGATTGATTACTCGCAGTACAACAATGTGTCCGATGAGTCTCTGGAGCAAGTAAAGACTCATACACTTCGGGATGACGCTATGCAGTCACTGCTGATCCTAGTCATGGAAGGATGGCCTAGTGACAAAACTCAAGTTCCCCTGTTATGCCGTGAATACTGGCCATATAGAGACGAGTTATCCTGTCAAGATGGCATCCTCTATCGAGGCACCAGAGTAGTAATTCCTACTATCTTACGTAAACAGATGCTGGAGAGAGTCCATGCAACTCATCAAGGAACAGAGACAGCTATACGTAAAGCTAGAGATGCGATTTTCTGGCCTCAGATCAGCAATGACATTCGCAATGTGGTAGCAACTTGCAACGTCTGTCAGGAAAATCAGCCTCGCCAACAGAAAGAGCCAATGCATTCTCAGCCTATACCCAAGGAGCGATTTGAAATCGTCAGCAGTGATTTATTTTCCATTCAAGGGGAACATTATTTGCTGCTTGTAGATCATTTCTCAAAGTACTGGGAGATCACTCAACTCAGTGACACTACTTCAGAAGCAGTGATCAATGAATTGAAGCAGCAGTTTGCTCGACATGGCATTCCAAAGCTGTTTATCTCTGACAACGGGCCTCAATATCAGTGTCAGCAATTCCGAGAGTTCACCGAGGCGTGGAAGATTAACCATCATACATCATCTCCCCACCACCCCAGTGGTAACGGCACAGCTGAGGCAGCTGTTAAAGTGGCAAAGACCCTGATCAAGAGAACAAAACAAGACGGTACCGATTTGTGGTTAGCAGTTTTAGAGCACAGAAACACGCCAGCCGCAGACAACATGGGGAGTGCAGCACAAAAGTTGATGAGTAGGCGCACTAGATCGCTCATTCCCGTACGCTGTGACAAGCTAGAGCCAAAAGTAGTACCAAAAGACCAGGTATTTCAGAAACAAGTAAACCAGAAGAGAATAGCAAAGAAGTGTTATGACAAAGGAAGCAAGGAACTGCCTCCTCTGGTTATCGGACAGCCTGTGCGTACCAATCTAAGGCCGCAATCGTCAGTCTCATGGTCTGCTGGCAGAATAGTGGAGAAACTCGCCCCTCGATCCTATCTAGTGGAGCAAGACAACAAAATTTACCGCAGGAACCGTAGTCACCTCAGACCTAGTCGAGAGGTCACCACTCCAAACCAATCCCGGGGGACAGTAGCTGCAGAAACACCAGAGGTACCGATTAAACCCACTGACGTTACCAGCGAACCAATTATGATACCCAGTCCCATAAAGTCAACTCCCAGTACGCCGTGCAAAACTACACCTCCACCACAGAGCAGTGAAGAGGAGGTCCATACCACTCGGTTCGGTAGACTCTTGAAGAAGCCAAAATACTTAGGAGATTATGTTGTGTATTCTAAGTGATGGGTCAGAATAATACCCATGGCAGAAAAGGGTGAGAGGCAGTCTACCTCAATGACCCCATTGTAAAATAGTAGTTTGTTTTTTAGTTATAGTATAATGTTTTGAGTAGTGCTCCATATTACAAAGTCAGGACAATATAAACCAGAAAGTGACTTAAGTTGATCTTAGAACATAATTAAACATATGATATGGACTTGTTCAGATTTAAAAAAAAAAACAAAAAAAAAAAAAAAAAAAAAAAAAAAACATTTACACTGTTTCAAGTTATTGCGTTTATTTTGAAATGTTGACTTGTTCGTGATTATTATAGTTGTTCTTTTTTTCTTTTTTTTTATGGGAAAAGGAGGATGTTAAGGGATGCTCCCTCTTATTGATACTTGTTATATAATAAACGCTCCCAGGGCACTTCCGGTTCAGTTATATCCACGTGTTTGACTTATTTCATTAACAATATTGGCAATTGGCATGATGAGTAAATTTTCGGTAGAGTTGATTGGCATATGTTCTCACAACATGCAGTACTTAAAGAGAGGCATGTAACGTAAACAGATTGAAAGAAGTACAGAGAAAGGGAAAGAAAGCGGCGCGGGAACCACATGGGAAGTAGTAAATAAATAAAATGAAAGAAAATTAAGGTTTTATGGTTTCCCCCGTAGCAATTAAAGTACAATTCAATGCCATCGTCACATACGCAAGACTTACAATACAGAGCACGTGCAGAACAGCGGACTCAGAGATCCGCATATCAAATATGGCCGACCCAATTGAAACTTAATTGTTGCAAAATCCTGCGGAAAATCTGTTCAGGGTCTAATGGGGAATAAGCAGCAAGCTTTCTAGTGGATATTTGATCCGCTGTTCTGAATGCGCAAAAAAAAACTATTTTTTACCAGTGAATACATGCAATACTGTAAATACTGAATACTCACCATGGCTCAGAGAAACTGCAATTAGAGCACTCTTCCAAAGTAATAAATGTGTTAACATCATCTCCTTTGCAAAATAACGTATGTTAACCGCCGATCGCTCTTTACAATGTTGCAAAGATCAGCTTATTTGGGACCGTTTTGTTCACTTCCTTAGTATCAAAATAATATCTGCTGAGCATTTTAGGTGTCATGTGTATGATCGTTGGCATCAATAATGCACCCATTGTTCATAAACATCTTAATGAAAGGGAATTTTGACCAAACAATCTGTTCGGCTCAATCATTTCGCGTGCAGAATCACAACACGCACGAGGGTATAGATGAATCGCGGAGATTATCGCAAAGTACAAGCGAAATAAGTCAAATAAAATTTTCTGCTGTATTAGCAAATAAAGTTTCGCGAGGAGTGGTTTATCTAAAAAAAGCTTTTGCACTGTGCTCTTTTTCGTGCATTCGTCCATTTATCATGACACAGATCAATGCTATGTGTCCATTATATCAATGAATAAGACACGGAGGACAGTGTTATATTAAAACTCCAAAATTATTGTCTTTATGTATGGTTTTGAAAATAAATGAATTGTCAGAGTACACTTATTAAATGCCTTTGCATTTACCGATGCCATTTTACCATTTCTCCTTTACTTGAGCACCAAAAGGACCCCACCCCAACCCCAATTTTAAGGAATTACAAATAATAAATATGATTTTACTACCAAAGTGGTGGTTATCGCAATTATTCTAAAATACTGTAACCTGCTTAAACATTGACAACATTGGATCTTGAAAAGCGCGTCTTTGTGACAATTTGCCCCTCATTAATTCAGGCTGGGCATACATCCTTAGCACTGCGCGGGGCGTTCGTTGCGACAGAATAATCTACCTGGCAATGTGTATCTGTTTTGCACCATTCAACCCTAGGTTCTAGATTCCGGTATTGCCAGCTCGATCTTGATTTCATATATAACCCATATCAGCAATACCGGCTCTAGCGAACAGCAGCCATGTTACACTTCCGTCAATCAAATAGAACTGCTCCGCAGTGAATCTGCAGTTGAATGTCATCAGACCAAAATGAAACGTAAAACAGATTTAATTCTGCTTTATTTAATTTTATTTGCTGTATTTAAGATGTAAAGTGAATAAATAAAATAACATTCTTCGAAAAGAAAAGATATATCCAATGTTTTTGTATTTTTCGCTAATCAAAGAACATTAAGTCCTGAGATATACCCGTGCACAATACACGTGCTTGCCGTGTGCCAAATTTGACAGCTACACTGTATGATACCACTATAAGGGCTGCGCAATGGCTACACCAAAATCAGTTTGTAAAGCAGAATGTTGCTTGTATTGTGGCACTGACCTTCGACTGCAATATATTTTCAATTCAAACTTCAGGCATCTTGTCTCGTCTGCACGAGATAACTTCAGCGCAAGGCGGGAAAGGCAGCTCCAGGCGGCTGAACCTGTGACGTACGAGACTTATGACTTCCAAATATGGATCCAGGCGGACACAGCTGTGACGTGTGACTTCCAAATATGGAAGCGCCCCAGGCAAAATTTTGAAGAAGAACGCCCTCAGATTGTCGCTGTTCGTCAGAGCTAGTACAAGCGACTCCATCACAAGGTATATTTAACAAGCTACATGTAGCTTTTACGTTGCTCTGACACTCATTCTGTACACCATTCTGGCGCAGAGCAACAATGATGTAGCGCACAGCTCAGTTTACGCACCATAACATCTGCTCTTTGTATGCAAAATTCCATAATTTTTATGCGCAGGTGCTGTCGAATTATTGAAACAACCTGCAAGAAATACTTTCAATCCATAAAGGTATACAAGTAGCATATGTCCGCATGTGTACCAAGAAGTGAAACCGATGTTTGAAAGCAGCCACTCAAGTACAGGATGTAAACGAGTTTATGACATATGTTTGGCGACTATAGAGATCTGCAATACAATAATGAGATAACAAGAAAAAAAAAAAAAAACTTCAATTTTGTAGCAACATTTGTGACTTGGTGCAGCACAGGAAATTAATAAATAAATTCACCCCTAGCTAGCACCCTAGCGAGTACCCAGGCGAACAGTGAACAATAACTAACATATTGGCCCAGATAAATGATCAATTCTACCTGATTCAAGACTTGAGTAGGTCATGATCACGCAGGCACTTAGGCGTTTTTAAAACTATTTTTTATTTCTCTTTCTGTGCCCATCATATTCACAAAATGGTTCAACTGCGTATGTGATACGCTCCTAAGTAGTAATGTGTCAAACTGGTGCGTTTAATACAAATGTATAGTCGATCATGATAAAACAAACGCGCTCAAAGTTAATAGAACTTTAAGACCTGTATACTTTCATAAAAAAATAGTCATTTTTTGGCTGACGTGAAGAAAATTCTTGGAAAGACAATGGCTTTATCATGTATGATACTTTTTTCATGAGGTAAATTTTCCCTTTGCGAATTTCATATTTCTGGAAACGTAGCCAATCGCATGATAAAAGGGAAATTGCTTGATTTTGGATCATGTGTTTGTTGGAATATGTCTGTAAAATAATTTTAGGACAACTACTATGCAACACAATAAAAGCAGCCTGTGTTGAAGCTATAAACTGATTAAGCGATGTGCCTTTTATCATCATTACACATAAGACAAAAAAATATATATATATTTCGCTGTATTAAAATATCATTGATATCCTTTAAATAAAAGCAAAACCAGACCATTCATTTACCAAATACAAAAGATTTACCTAAAGGTTCCGTCAAAAGCATAACCACTGTCATCGATAGCCTTTTCCAAAGCCCGTCCAGAAGCGAGTCCTCGTCCACAGCAAATTGTCTAGGGAAAGCATTCACTAATCCAGCCTCTTGGACAAGGTGCAGTGTCCCTTCCAGAGTAGCGTCAAAGTCGGGGCTAAAAAAAAACTTCAATTTTGTAGCAACATTTGTGACTTGGTGCAGCACAGGAAATTAATAAATAAATTCATCTCCAAAAAGCTTTTGGAATTTGATTTTTCAGCGGAGCAAATTGGGTGATAATCAATATTATCGTGAATGGTGTTTTCTATGCATTACGTCTAATAGAAATTAAAATAATGTAGGACCCTGTAACACTGAATCCTCCCTCCATAAGTTTCAAATAGATAAGAGTTAGAGTAACGTTATTGAGTCGAAATCTAGGACAGGTGTAACCAGGGCACCTGTAATACAAAGTCGTTATTAGGGGGAGCAGCTGTGATACAGAGTCGCTACCAGGAGGAGCTCCCTGTATTCAGATCTGTTACCAGGAAATCTCCCTGTGAAAGAGACTAGCGACGTAAGTGAATCAAAATCTAGAATGAGGCTACAGTAGTTATTGTGCACCGGAATCGTCGATAGAATCGAAATTTGTATATGAACCTAATGAGGGCGGATTCCAGGTAACACAGATCCTCAGTTTCTTAAACCAGGATCTACTTATGAGTGAAATACCACTCATCTCCCTTCCATCGCCCTCATCCCTCCTACTATACTTACCGCCCTTCTTCCCGCCCCTCCCCTTTTTCTCCCCTCCATAACCCCCTTCTTCTCCCCTCACAGCTAACCCCCTCGCCATCCCCCTACCCGCCCTCACAGCTAACCCCCTCGCCATCCCCCTACCCGCCCTCACAGCATAAACTTGTACGATATGACATGGTAATTGTTTTAACACAGAGTTCAAATAAAATCATTAAAATCTTAATTTTTAAGACTACATGACGATAATCAGAAACAAGACATTTTTTATTTGGATTAAATGTTTCAATGGGTAGGCCTTTTAACATTTACCCGATTATGGTGCCAAGGAGTTCATCAATCTCGTCGGCACGCTTTTCCAACTCCGCCTCGTCTCTACATCAAACCAAACGTGAAAAAGGTGCTTCAAAAAGAATTCACTTAATTGAGATTTCTATAAAAACGGTGTGTTTGGGAACTTTTTTTTTCTGTACTCTTGTCCCTTGTTGTCTTTTCTAAAATCGTGTTAGCTATTCAACATACATGTACATACCGAGAAATAATACTATCTTTTCATCCTAAAATACCCTTAAAACCGAATAAAGTGACCCTATCTGGCTTCAGTGATCGGCATACCGCCATGGCCACACAACATCCCTGGGTATGTATAGACAATGAAAATTAAAAACTCGAAAACAGTAGAGAATCGTACACATGCATGTGTGTTTTCATTTCACAGGTACAGCTGGGATAATGTCCAGCGACGGCTGTAACAGAGGCAGTAGCCAAATGTGCTTGAGCAAAGTGCAGCATGTGCTGTTCGATCAACCGTTCAAATGGACTCTGATCGTTATGGTGGCAATAACGACCTGTGATATTTGGTAAGACACCACACTGACCTTTTTACTCTGACGAAATAACCATTTAAGAACCAAATTTTGTTCAGAAAATTTTGATATACTGCTCTTAACCCTCGACCAAGCTATTTTACTGACTGAAATGCTTCTCTTCGGGGTCATAATTGACCCCACAAGAGTTTGTGATGTATACGCCACACTAATTGGTTGATTGCAAAAAAAACTGTGAAAGTGTGTAAGATTAGTAGACTGACAAACTCATACTAGGAATAAAAAGTTCAGATAAAAAATAAAAAGAGATGGCACATTAAATCATATGGCTGGGGTCGTTAATGACCCCACACGGTCACTTGAAGGTTAAAAAAATGTTTTAGGGATTGCTATAATTTCTTTTCCGTGATTTTTTAACTGGATAAATTGAATTAGAAAGATATTTCGATAACAGTTGCAGTGAATGGGAATAAGAAGCTCAGATAAGGCAGTAAGTCACAAACATGCATTTAACCCATTGTTGATTATATCAAAGCAAACAGATACTAAAGACTTTGAGCCATTTAGTCACCTCAGTGCCATTAGATTTGTGTATGTGTAGCTCGTTTTCAAGACTTACATGTACATCATCATCTTCATTATTATTATTATTATTATCATTATTATTATTATTATTATTATTATTAAATAGATTAACTTGTACCCAAACATTTAATCATGGGAAAGACAAAAGGAATGTTCATGTTTATCATCATGCATATGAATCTTTTTGTCTTGAGGCTTATGAGTGGCTGATAGTATTTCCCAATGACAGGCATCCTTACATTAATTCATGTCATGCCATATAAATAAGGCACGATTCGCATATTATTTTATTTATTGCATTGGAAACTACTGTTACATCGAACGCCAAGTCAAAGTCATGGTGTTTTACATTATTCCCATTTGCATTATGCAACTGTCATTGTTTCAAATTCACAATCTGTTTGGTGAAAATCCTATTTCGCGACGAGTGGGAAAAATTCAAGTCCTCTCCGCTTGTCACCTCAACCTTACGAGGCAATTGTACGACCAGCTGACTGCAACACTAGGAATGCCAATCGACGTTATAGAAGTCGCCCTGAAAACGATGGACTCATCGTGTCTCTTTGATTTCACCAATATGTTGGACACGAGGCGCAGGACTGTCGTCTTAATGGGCGTTGAACAAGAAAATTGCACTCAGCTGACGAACAGCGCAAAAAGAAGTACATTTGTTGACTTTAGGAAAACGGTCGACGGTTTGATACAAGATGGCCTGGAGCGCATGTCTCAAATCGTCTACGAAACCGACAATGAGAAGAAAAATACTTCATATAATCACCATAACCTTACTCAAAGTGAAAACTTTACAGCTACGGGCACATCCACCGAAAGCACGCATGTGTGCATCAAAGCATCGCCACAAATCCAAGAAGTTCATGTTAATCAAGATTTTTCTTCATCAGATTTGAAAACCGCTATCAAAGACAGGTATTTCTATTGCTCACCGAGGGTTTCAAGCGGAATGACAGACAGTTTTCGATTGGCTGACTTTTGGTTCTCTGACAGCACATATTCTGAATACTGCGGGATAGTCGAGCTGTCAGAGGAGCTTTTTGCGGCTACTGTGCTACACGAGGTGAACAAAGAACAATGTTTGGCCAGAAATAAACTAGGAGATGAAAAGACAACTAATGAACTGTATATTTGCATCCGACAAGATATTCAGGATTTATCAAATGATTTTGGTATAAATCGCAACGAAGTTCTTTTTTGTCCTTTCCGACTGGATGAAGTTCCGGTGGAAATTTTAAATAATACGCAGGAATTAGCAAAGCGCCTATGTCCAATGGACGTGGATAAAATCAAACCACGTGCCCTGGAAATGGTAGTAAAAAACAACCCACTAGAATGCATCAGCTGGTTGATCAAGAGATTCCATTGGGACCAAGAAAAATTAGACAGGATGCTTAATATATACATATACACTGTTTATGCTCTTTTCCCCCTGTCCCTTTCCAGCAACATTCTTCTCGTTGTTGTTGTTCTGATCGGTGACAGGAGACTCAGAGGTAGATCAGAAACCAAGACCTTCTTGACTTGCACTCTTGGTATAGCACACTGTCTTCGGGCGTTGAGTGAGTTAGTGCTGGCGATAGTGAGCAATTCGAACCAGGGAGATAGTTTTTCCCGGGTAAGAGTTGTCTTCTGCAACTTGGTAGCCATTTCTGAAATTTTCACATCAGACTGGGCCGCAGTTGTCATCTTCGTCATAACACTTGACAGGTTTCTTTTTGTCTGTTTTCCGTTCAAGACCAGTTTCATATGCGCCAGAAAGACTTTTTTCAAAGCGGTAAGTATATACCAGGAATGATATCTTAGCTTTTTCATTTAGTAATTTTATCTGAAGGCGCCAGTTTGTCTATGAATCCGTCTAACCCTTTTTGGGTGCCAGATTTATTATTATTATTATTATTATTATTATTATTATTATTATTATTATTATTATTATTATTATTATAGCGTTTAGTTAAATTAGTGTGTTTTATAATAAAGTCTCTTTTTGGAGTACCAGTATGTAGGCCTACCATCAGTCATGTTAAATATGATATCTGGAATAAAAAGCTATGTCTGAAACGATTGACAGCTCTGAGGTGCTCATTTGTAAGCAAAAGCACATGTAATTGAAGTTGGGAAAACTTTTTGACCAACAGTGTAAGTTAATTAATTATTTTCTTTTCACAATGCACGGCCTCAACCCTCAGACTATGATTTTACTGATTTAGATATATCTACCAGCTCACATAATGCTACTATAACTTTTATTATATTATGAACCAATTTCTGAAGCTGAAAATTCTTTCATTTTTGCAGATGATTTTTGCCGCAACAGTAGCTTGTGGAGCGGTGGCCTTTGCAAGCTTAATCTACACCGACGCCCCGTGTGCGTTAGCCGCATATGAATACAAGGACTGGCAAAGGCGCTTAGGGATTGTAACAACAATACGCATCACCGGAAGAGCCATGATGTTACTCACCATTATCGGAATGAACACAAAGATAATTCATTTCATCTGGGCTCAAAGGAAAATTCGAAAAGAACTCACATCTGGAAGAGGGGGTGAGAAAAAGGCAAAAGAAATAATTAGCACTTTTTCTTTGTTGGCTTCGTCTCTTTGTTTTCTAATTATGTGTACGACAGCGTTCGTTAACATGGTTGAAACGGCATATGTATCGGCGGGTTCCACTGATTGGTCTTTGCTCTATCTCCATTATGTAAGTAGAATTGCTGAGCTGTCATACCATGCTTTCAATTTACTGATATTTTTGATTAGTGGTTCACAATTCAGATCACAGTTCAAAGGGTTATTCAGTTGTAGCACAACCAACTTAAAACGCACTTAGAACAGATGTTCTGCGGACTAACTGATCCGCCGACTAAACATGGCCGACCCCGCTTTAAAGCAAGCTGCTTGATTCCCTGATGGTCTCCCCGCCTTAATTGCTACGCCCCTGCAGCAATGGCGCGTGGGGAGGCGGGGGGTCCATTAGGGGATTAGCAGTATCGCTTTTAACATGGTCAGCCATATTAAGTCCAAGGATCAGCTGTTTTGAATGCTCTCTTACATGTAGTGACTACCCGCACGATATCTAATAAAAAATGTTCAACTAAGGTAAGTTAGAAGTCTGACCTTAGTAAGTATAATCCACTTGCTTTAATTCTGCGTATGTAAACTAATGTTGAAAAGTTAATTGAGTATAAATTAAGCCTCCAAAAATGTGAAGAAATAAGTAAATTATTATCAGATCAGTAGAGCAAGTAATTGTATGTTAAACTTAGGGTAACCAGTGTAAAAATTGTTTTTACATTCACCTGTTCGTAGATAATGAGTATAAGCTCGGAAAAGTACAGGAAGACAAAGGACATCATATATTGACAGCATTATAATGCCGTTGCGACAAATCAACGGCTGTCCAACAACGAGCTCATCCAATCGACCGAGTAGTCGGTGTTTGCGTTTGTTTTGTCTATTATCTTAGCCTGTGTTCACGATCCGTTTTAATTAACCTGCATCTAAATTGAACGCCCCAGCCGCAACGGCGCCGCGGCTGCAGTAGTTTCATTATTGGCCCCTGCAGGTAGACTGATGATGATTATTATTATTATTATAAATATACGTATGAGTACATAAAACCTCTTTAATTTAAAATTTAATCTTACCCAAATTACTAGTCTACCAGCAGCACGTATCCAGTAGAGACCGGGGACAGGGATGGTAAAGAACTGTGTCCCGTTCACCAAGGTCACCTTGCCCTGATGGTCTTGACCGTCGTGATGTTTACCAACTGAAGTCGGCCCAAGACGTCCCGTCGCACCGGGATTTGTAAATGTCACACTCCCGAACCCTAGCCTACAAAAAGCTGTTTCTTTGCAAATTAGCGCAATGTTTGATTTTACTATACCATTATTGACCTTGAGTGAGGTGACGCCGTTTTGTTGCATGATAACGAATTTTGAAAACGAAACAGATTGACGAGTTTCAAGAGTCAATCCAAATTATCGTTGTAAATCAATACTTGGCAGTGTAAAAAATAAATAAATAAATAAATAAATAAATAAAGATCAACAACAGCCCAAAATCATATGGGTGACCGACAACATTAACCTAATGCTCTATGCAGATGACTCACAAATTTATATTGTTTGCGACAGGCCATCAGATGTAATACCATCTATCCAGAAATGTATTAATTATTCAGTTGAGTCAATGGCTTAATGCCAATTCACTTGTTTTCAATGATGCCAAACAGAAGTAGATCACTTTACCTCGCGTTTTCTAAGGACGCAGAAAAACTAGAACTATTAGAAATCGGAAACAGTACAGTCACGGTAAAAGATGGGGTTAAAACCCTTGGAGTAATTTTTGATAATAGGTGCGATATGGCTGCCGACATCAGTAAAAAATGCAAAGTCGCTTTCTATGGTCTTAAAAAATTCCAACCTGTCCCATATTCTTGATAAAAGTCAAATTGAGAGACTTGTCCATGCCTTTGTAACTGCACATCTTGACTACGGAAACAGCCTACTGTATGGTCTTCCTACCTACCAAATTGAAAAACTGCAATCTGTCCAAAATGCTGCAGCATGACTACTAACCAAAACCCTCACAGATCAAACATTTCACCCATTTTATTCGAACTACATTGGCTTCCTGTACGACAGAGAATTGTTTTTAAATTACTGTTGTTTGTTTTTAAAATCACCAGAGGTGAATGCCACTCATATTTTAACTCGATGCTACATCCAAGTACACCCAGGCTCACCAGATCTACCAGATCCACCTCCACTCTTTGTTTTTCCAGAAATGATAATAAAAAAAAACAACCAAAACCTTCGGCCACAGGGCATTTTCAATTGCAGCACCCATTTTATGGAATCAACTACCCTCACACATTCGGACTATTGATAGTGTTGAGGTTTTTTAAAAAAGACTTAAATACATTCTTATTTGAACAGTATTTTAATTATTATTTTCTCATTTTATCAGAAAAAAAGTTTTATTGTTCAGATCATTACTATTTTCACAAGCATTAATAATCTTAATTGTTTTTTACCTTAGCTTTTATTATCTATATAATTAGTTGTAATCCTGATAATTTTATCTGTAAACAGCACTGAGACGGTAGTGTAGTGCGGTTTTAAGAAATAAATATTATTATTATTATTATTATCATTATAACATCAGTCTTGTCAAACATTTAAAGTAACTCGGAGTCATAAACATTAGCAAATCTGTTATCAAGTTTTCATGTGAGTGGATCCCCATGGAAAAAATTGAGCGCTCTTCTACAACATGCACCACGAGCGACCTACGTAAACACGCGATGTGAAAACGGGGAATAAGTTTCAAAGAGATTAACGATATTGTTAGGATTTTTTCTCTTTATTTTATATATTTTATATATATATATATTTTATATACTTACGTATTTATCACATTGTAATTTCTTGTAATTATAATTATGAAAGCCAAAATTACCTCATTATATCACCCCTTTGTACAGATTATGTTTTCTAATTTTTCAACCAGCCTAAAGAGACAACAACCGTTTCTTTTTTTTTTTCAAAAAAAAAACAAAACAAAAACAAATAAAACGTCAGAATCAACTCACTTTAAACAGCACAATTTTCATTAAGGGAAACTTATCGTCTCAGTGCAGAGACTCCTGTCTCAAGCATCAATTTGTCGCTACAGGGAGTTTCTCGTTTGAACATTCTGCGCCACATTGTCATGACGTCCCACCAGTGGTAGTTGACGCTGCCCGGGCAGTACTTTGCATGTTCCCCTTAATTTTCGCAATATACTGGGAGACGACTCTGCGATGCACTTTATTGCGAGTGCATCTTTCACGGGTTTTTTCTCTCTTTCTTTTTCTTTTTTATCGGATTCATGAGACGGGGGTAATAAAGCAGGCAAAGAACAACAAACTCCTGGTGTTCCTTCAATCCAGTCAAATAGGGTTTATTGAATTCTTGGCAGAGAGGTACTAACAAAGTACACCTTCTGAATAAAGTTATAGTCTAAGTAGATTAACGCTGACTCAGAAGATAAAGGCGCTTCAGATGGAGCGGCATTGGAACCGTAACGAATGAATAATGGGCAACTCTAAGAGTGGGCTTCTCTTTTATCTGCCTCATATGATGATCCAGTTTTCATTGTACACGTCATATTTTTTTACGTACCGGTATACCATGGTCAAAGATTTCCTTTAAAGGGGCAAACTATATATTCTGAGCAAATCATTTCTATCTATTCTCAGATCTCCATTTTGTTTTGATACATACTTTAAGCATAATTTCCTCTTCCCATATTCTTAATTCAGGGTCAATTAAGTAACAATCGCTATATGCCATTCGAATGGAATTTCTTTGGTTTTCTGCAATGGTCACTAATTACAGTCTACAGGTACACTACTCTGTGTCTAATTTGGACTATTTTTATATTACCTAAATTAATATGATTGAAGATATCTTGCTCATACTTAGCGTCTATATTACTTTTCTTTTGACTAATTCTTTCTGAATCATCATTCATAAATAAAACCATTATAACACATCTTCCAAATTTCGATGCGGGTCTTCAGTTGTCTGAGTTGTTACGGTTGTGGTCTGCGAATCGCGGGTTTCAAGGCAGCTAAAGTGACTACGAGCAGGTACACGTACACGCAAGAGTGCATGACTCTGTTCAGCAACACGCTTCTGCTTGAGCCAGCGAGTTCTACCAGCTGCGACTGCAGCTGCTCTCTTTTGTAATGTTGTTGTTGCTGCAAATCAGGACCTGCACTTAAGCCCTGCGATAAGGAAGCACAAACAGGACCAAACACGAGATAATCATGTTGGAAAATTGGGCAAATTTCCGCAGTTCCTGGATATGAGGATATCCAGGTGAATTATTATGACATAACACAGCTGATGTAATTCTTCTCTTTCTTAGAACACGCACTCTAGTACTGATCATGCATTCATTTTGGTCACGATCAACACGCACTGTGTAGGTGTTAATTCATGCCTAAACTGTTGGACGAGAGATCTCATAGGTATACCGGGTAGATAGGTTTTGAGTTATGTGAAAAATGTCGATGGCTCCATCGGGGCATTTTCGTCGAGCTAAAAAAGTAACATTATAGTCAAAGCGAAATTTTCGGAACCTAGAAATGTTTGTTCCTATTTTGTTCCATTTCCTGATTAGAGTTTCCTGGGGTCCTAAACAAATGTCGATTGGTTGCCACGTCGGCAACCTTGGGCAACTACATTGTGCATGTACAGTGTATAAACATTCAAAGGATCATAATATGAATATCCAAGAATATTTTATCTCGTCATGTGTTTGTGACAATTTGTCACTAAAAGATGACATAAACATGTTTTAAAGTATACATTTCTAGAAAACCAAAGTCCCCCAAAATGTAGTTACATTTCAAGCCACTGTTGAGATTGACCTTGACAGACATACATTACCTTGGCTTCCCTTCGTTAAAAAAGTATTGCCCTTTTATTTCAAAATTTTCATCTGAAGAAATTTGGCCATCAAATGATTAAATTAACTAGCTTGGCATGTGTTCTGGGGATCACAAAGCTTACTTTTGTATCTTTTAAGATGCAGATTTGACCTTGACATACATTATTTTACCCCTTGGTCAGTTAAATACAATATTCACAAAGGTGGTCTCTTGTATGCAGTTCTCAATAGGAGCTCTAAAACTCATAAAAAGTTCATTTTGAAAGAATACAGAAAGTTGATGCTGTATTTTAAGCTATTTTGGTCCTTTTTTTGAGATTGACCTTTACCTCTGTTGACTTCTAAACTTTTTTCAAATGAATGGCCATGCCTTTGAATATTAGATATGATACTTATCACAACTTTCTAGTTACCTAGTTACCATGATATCCCCACTTAAACACCCTCCCCTATGCATTGGCGGCCATTTTAGATTTTTGGCATTTTGCCATGGGTGGATTCCGGTGGGATATTATCTGGATGCTGTTAGTCCAAAACTGGACCGGATTCTATTGAGAAACCTTGGTTAACAGTTTTTTCCAACCTAAGCCGTTCGTTTACTGGACTATCAACTGAAACAAGATTCAGACAGACAGCTGACCTTTTCTGGCAAAATGGTTGGTTTTTCCTCCAACTGCTAGTACTCCGTTGACCAAGGACCTTATGCTATCTTCTTTCTTTGATCCTGTGTCTTCCAAGTGAAAGCATGTTGGTAAATATGAGTTTACATTGCCAATATTCTATTAAATTACACACGTAGATTCATTTTGATAAATGATGAAATTGATCAGTCTACATGCAAATTTTCCCTTGACTGTTTGGACAATGTCTCTTTCCCAGCTTTTGCTGTTTACATTTTCAAAATAATTATTTTACATGGTAAATGGTTCGTTGTGTGAAGGCAGGAGAATGTTTTCTTCGGCACTTTGTGAATCGAACGTTTCTTGGTAGGGCATCGTGATAAAACAACTCTCTTTAAGGATTTCATAGCCAACGCGTTTGTTTCTCTATCAAGTCATATCTCTGTTGCTATTTATGTTTTACGCGATTTGAAAAAAACTGTGCGCCAGAAGTGCGATATCATAGAATAATTCATTCTACATATCTTTAACACAATAAACAAATATATGTTCGATAATACTTATAAGAGAGGGCAGGGGTCAAGACTTTACAAACAGAAGCTTAAGGTTCCAACTGTCCAGGACATGGGACACAGTTGCTCACAAGCACACACACCAACAATGTTAAACGAAAGAAAACATTCCTGCAGGCTGAGAAAATGACACGTCTAACGAAGCTTAAAGAGCCAGCAAATGTACCAATTGTGTAATTTCGTTCTCAGTAAACATCATCATTATAAAAGCAATATACCACCTGTACGAATGAAATAGAACGTATGATGAAATCACATATTACCATGCTATTAAGTGCATAGCTTATAATTTGCAATTTCATCAGTTATAAACATGTGCCGGTATTTCTCGTCTCTGGGGGGGGGGGGGGGGGGGGGAGGGGCGGAAAGTCTTAAGTATAAATGTTATACCAATATCTGTGGATTTGCTGGGCTTATGCTATTGATATAATGATAAAAAGAAGAATTAAGCAGATTTATTATAATTTAAATTGAATACCAATGCTTATTCTAAAGAAAAAAAAGGAGCTTGACGGCTGACCTTTTCTTCCATCCCAGACCATCTACTCCGTTTCCAACGAACCGTAAGCTCGTCTCTTCCAAAGATGGGTGTGTTGGTAGATACGGGTTTACATCGCTTATTAAATAAGACACGTAGCTTCAATTTAAAAAAATAATGAAGTTGATCAGTGTACATAAAAATTTCCTTAACTTTTTTGGATAAGATCGCTCTCTTATTTATAACTGTTTGGGTTTCATAGCTGACCCGTGTGTTTCTACATCTACATTTACTGTCGCTATTTATGTATTACACACTTTGAAAAATATTAAACAGCAGAATTGCGTTGGCACAGAAGACTTCATTCTGCATACATCAAGATAAAGAAAAATATGTTCAACAATATGTATATGACAGGGCATAGCAGCCGAGCCTTTACAAATAAGTGAGGGATAAAGACCCCATTCCCATAAATATTTAGATAGATCTATCCCCCTGGGGAGCCTCACTAGATTGGTGTTAGCTTAACGGATTTAAATGTCTGTCCCGCCTACTAAAAGCTGTAAGGGGGTAATTAACTATGGTGCGCGCTGACTGCAATTTAGCGTGATCCCCCAGGGAGTTAGGTCGATCTAAATCTAAATCTCTGGGAATGCACTCTAAGGTTTCAACTGTGTAGGACATGGGGCACAGTTGCTCATACGCACACACACACAAACAATGTTAAAACGAAAGAAAACATTTTTTGCAGGCTGAGAAAACGCGCACCCATGTATTGTGACTGCTGTGCAAGCTCACCTACTGCAATTCACTGGTGACAATTTAATTATACTCACAATGTGTGTGCGTGGACGAGGTGTGCAAAAACATCGTTTTTTCTGTACGAAATGGCCAAGTTATGATCAGTTATAAGAAACTACCTTTCAAAACAGTAATTACTTAACACTGTTTGAGAGAGATATTGCAGAGAATATGCAGAGAAACAAAATTTTTTTCTTGGACAGCTTCAAAGGATTTTTGACACGGACTTGATCCAGCTTAGTCCTCCTAACTAACAGGGTGGCATGGGCATAATTGAGCTACAGAGGGTGCTACTCAAGAAGAAACACCATATAAGTAGAGGAAAGGTTTATATTTACTGTCATGGTCTTGTGGTTGCGCTAGGAAACTAGTAAACGCGTGGTCTTAAAATCAAATTGAAGATGATGTTGACGTTTTGTGTGAAATGTGAACAATTCTCGTTCTTAAGTAATAATCCCACAAAATTTTGATAACTTTTAAGCAGAATTTTACAAAGTTTGACAACCTTCACATTTATACCGTGTATCTCCACCCAGCTAAAATCAATTAAACTGATGGGTAGAAATGCCTAGACATATGAGGGTTTTTACTACGAAGGCGCCTCAATCATCTGTTATTGAAAACGCACATTACAATACTGGTACTAACAACTTATGATTCAGAAACTACTTTGATCTGCTGTATACGGGAATGAATATGAATGGAGAAGCATGATTAATAAATGATATTCACGACATATGGTCTCTTGAAATGTTTATACACTTACACCTTTTCATTTGAAACCCTATTACTAAAATTAGATCCATTTCGTCTTTCTATTTTGATTAAAGCTATCGTTAATCTCAAATCTCCATTCACTGAACAATTCTCTTTCGTCTTGATAAAAAAGTATTTACAAATGAACTTTATTTACAGCGTTCAAGGCGTTGTTAAAATAGACCAACTACTGTTTAAACAGACCATTCAAACCGCGACCGCGATATGTCTAGGCGTTTTGGTGTCTCTTGGAAACACTTTTTTTTCTCATAGATGCTGGTATATGTCAATGCGAAGGTTATCAAACGGTACGGTACGGTTTAGAACTATGATATAGCTAGCTAAAATTCTAATATTCAGAGGGACCACTGTTGTGATTTTTTTCAGAAATTAAAGGGGGAGGGTTAGGACCGCACTGACACCCCCTTATTCTGTCACTGCATAATATTACTTATTATATTATGATATAGAATTAATGATATACCACTTTCTTTAAAAGGTTATTCTTTTAAGGCTCAAGCTCATGTGTCACTTGTGGCTTAAATTGACCGGACCTGGTACCAGTTTAGGAGGTCCCATTTCGGGGGAGGGGGATATTAACTGTTCAATGAAAATAAAATCATCAAATCACAAATCCTAGTAAATAAAACTTTATTGGTATCTTATTCAAAATGCGAGTCTGGCTAGTTGAAAGTAACGAATCACCGAGTATAAAATCAATGACTTCGTTTCAGGAGGAACGAGGAATTAAAGGCCGCATTTACGAATCCGGGCAGGGGAATGGGGGGGATTCACGGATAACGATGTGAACATTTAAAGTATTTTGGAAAATAAAAAGTGGATTTCACGGGTAAAGAAAATTCCCAGTGGGACCCTTAATTTAGTTCGTTTGTACTGGCTAATATGGGTTAAAGGAAAGCTAAATAAGCATTTCATCTTATCTTATCTCCGATTTACCAACCTTTCCTAATCTTTTCCTGACAATCGCCAGAACTCTGTAATAATTTTGGAAAAAAGCTAAAGTTCCAAACCCGCGCAATGACTGAACTAACAGATATCGCGAGACTGTCCCACCGTGACTCCCGCTCTTTACAAACATTGCCAAGATGGCTGACTACCGAGGAAGGGCAGTGGACGGTAAATGTAACTATTTATGCGATATTGATTAAGGCCATTCATCTGTCATTTTTGTTTTAAAAGTTTTAACTTTGCTCAAAAAAATTTATCGAGAAGTAATTAATGATTTTAGATTGCGTTTCAGATCCTAGATAGTGGGCTTTTAACATGATGTGGCCTCATTTAGAACAGGGGACTAACAGCTGTATGTATCCCTAAGCTCTAGATGGAACAGGTTGATATTGAAATTCATCACAACATTTAAGTGGTAGACTTTTCCTACATCACCTTGAGCGAGCCTCACGGTCGATGACCTTTTGACATATAAACAATCATAAAGCTAGATCATTAATATGCTTCACTTGTTTGGTTTCCTTGTTAACAAAAAAGTTCTACTCTACAAATTTTTAGTTTAATCACGTATGGATTGTCTGACTTTGTAGAACAATCCGCTGTTTGAAAATTGGTACTTATTTTAGCATAACACAAGCTGTGTTTTGGAGAATTACAGGGAATCAAACGTTTATTCATTTATCTATTTTTAATTTTTTTAAACTTTTATTTATTTATTTATTTTTTCTTTTGACCAATCGAAATACCATAACATTTTTTACAGTCATATACATAAAGGACCCTTTCTGTGATATTTGGAATATATTTTTGTAGTAGGGTACATGTATTCACATGTATGTATAAATATGTAATAGTATATTGTAGCCTACCTTCATATAAGTACCTTATTATAAATAGCTAATGTATATAAATAGATGTAATGAATATGTATAGCTGGTATTAGCGCCCTTTTTGTGTCACGTGGGTCATGTGACCCTGTACTATAAAAGCAGTTGGCGCGTAATTCAAGGGAGATACACCAGTGATCGGACGTGTAGAAAGTACGAATACATTTTTTTCTAAAAGGACAATCATTTGTTGTCGTGCCACGGTTGCATTATTAAAAGTAACAGGCTATAGTTTGGGTAGTTTATATATTGATTTTCTGTTGCTGTTTATTGAGTTTATAGAAGTGGACAAACAGTCGATGAAAATGGAACACGTTTGGACATTTTGTGGTATCCGTTTCCCGATCAAAAAAAACTATAAACAAGATCGTTTGTGACAAAACCCAGTAATAATAATAATAATAATAATAATAATAATAATAATAATAATAATAATAAATAAATGAAACACAACGACACCTATGAACAACATTTTGGTATCTAAATTCTATATAAACAGCATTATTGTTTCATACATACCTAGGGATGTTATATGACCGTGGCGATATGATGATCACTGAAGCCTGTCCATTTAGCCAAGCTTCAGTGAAGATCGAGGGCAACCTCGAGCCGCTACCCAAAAATGTCTCGCTTCACTCGACATTCCTGCGTAGCGTCTCTCGGAGAACTCGGATTTAACCTCGATGTAGTCTAGAATTTCACGACTACATCTTGGTTAAATCAGTCGTGGTCTCTTGAATGCTGAAAGCCAAAGACAGTGATCATGTGACCTTCTTGGCACCAAGAGAATAGTGACGTTGCTTACGTTATATACCTACCAGTAGACAAATTTACAATCTCTCACGCTCTTAAAAAAATTAGCATAGACTTTTCACGTTTAACAATTATTATTTATCATTTTATTACACTAAGGCATGTCATATGGGTATGGTTTGAAAACGGGAATTAGTTAACATTTAAGCCACACGTGTATACAAATTATTTGTAAATCTATAACTTTTTAACGAGGGTTGTGTTATTATTTACCTTTTGTTTTTAAGCTGTTCATTCTTCCTCTTTATCAGATATATCGGTAAAAATCAAATGTATCTTCCCTTTGAACTTGTAATTACATATAGCATATGAATGCTCTGAAAACCAGCACATGTATATTCCGAAACCGCCTCGTAGTAAAAAATGTCACCAAAACGTAGAATTATTACTCCTGTGGACTTGAAATAAACATCCGTTTGATTTTGACTATATTCCGTAACCACCTCGTCGTCAGAAAAAAACAATAAAAAAATTAGAATTATTACTCCCGTGAACTTGTAATAAACATCCGTCGATTTTGACTATATTCCGAAACTGCCTCGTCAGAAATATCACCAAATAGTAAATTTCTTTCTTAGTAAACTTGTGAAAAAATAGTTTGACTATATTCCGGTCCGACGCTCCTTTTTTATCAGAAATGTCACTAAAAAGTAGAGGTTTTGCAATGGAACCTTTTTTCCGCAGCAGTCCCAGCTAGGTGTGGCTCAACTGAGACGCGCATGGTCAGTGTCGACGGTTGATTAAATACTTTTCAAGCAAATGAACGTCCACGACAAGTATTTAACAAAAATTGACCAAATTGGTCAGACATAACGTAAGAATTTGGCTGGAGGTGGCCAGCGCACGTGGACGAGTTTATTTCGTATAACATCTCTAGAGCGTGATATAGGGTCACTTTATTCGGTTTTAGGGGTGTTTTAGCATGAAATGACTGTATTTGTTCTCGGTATGTATGTCAAATAATACACTGTCACCCTCTCGCGATATATGCCATGAACACCTCTCGCTGACGCTCGACGTGTTATGGCATATATCGCTCGGGTGACAGTGTATTATCTCACACATATAATTTCAAATACTAATTTCGTATTTTGAAAGTTAATTTTAAAAAAAGATGTGGAGGCGGGGAGACCACCATGGATTTAGCGGCATTGCTTTTGAAGAGGGATCGGCCATATTTAGTCGGCGGATCAGGAAGTACTCGCATTATGTATTCTGAATGGCCATGTAAACTGTCCATTAAGAAATGTTGGTCAAATTCATACGTTTTATTTCTGAACGCCTGCGGTACAGTCGGGTTGAAACTTTGAGTATGACGTCACACGCAATCCATCTTAGCATCTACTTATGGTCAAGCAGAAAAGGTAACATAATGTACATGTACTTGTATATGCCAACTACAATTATTTAATTCATAAATGAAGTTTAAAATTATTGCTTTTTATTATGGGAGAACAACTATAGTTAGATCTGTTAGTAAAACGACAAAGTCCTGTAAATGTGTAGTTCTAAGTAAAATTGGAGAAACCATATCAGCGGCGGATAATTTACTGAGTGTGAGAGGTGCAAACATTTTTTTAATATGGTAACACGATTAAGAAGGGAAACTGCCATAATTAAATGGGGTAGAAATTAAACGAAAAATATTATAAAAAACAATAAATTTCATCGGGGAGGGAGGGTTAAAAATACTCGGCAACGATCTTCCGCTGACGCTCTTTCGCAAAAGAATACCCTTCAATGAATATGAAAATTGCCATGTCGTCTCGCTTGGATTGCGAACGATCTGCGGCTGGCGATATTCTGCAAACGAAGTCTTTTGAACGAATATGAGAATTGTTTTTCTCGTTTCGCTCGAATCGCTGATTTTGCTCCCGATCTTCGGCTTACGAAATCTCTTGAACAAATATGAAAATTGCCTTCTCGTCTCTTTCGGATTAAGAACGATCTCTCGCTGAAGATATTAAAATTGCCTCTCTTGTCTATCAGTTTTGTCAGGTGCCGTACGTATAAAGATCCGGAGGGTGTACCCTAATACAATTTAGCGGCAAGTTAGCTCAGACTTGGACATTATAACGAATATTATGTCCAAGGCTCAGCATTCATTTAAGGCCCACATGTGTTTTGAACCGTATGTAGATCATTCTTGTCACCGTCCAAATGACAGCTGAACGGTTCGCTGGGAAAAGCCTTGCCCAGAACAGTATATTTATTTGACTAAGGGCTTACTGACACAAACTTTGGGCACTAGTGCAGATTGTGCCTGTTTGTATCGAGCTAAATTCTAATTCTAATATAACGGAGCGGTACTGTTGTTCGATGTGGTTTGCGGCAGTTATCCTGAATTGTCAGAAAATAACTAATAAATCCGAAGAACAGTTGATTGTTGTAGGATTATAACGCCTTCTTGATGTTCTCCTCGTCCTAGCCATGGTCACCTTAATGGTGATCTTCTAAAAGTTGAACCTATATATGGTATAATTCAAAACCAACCAATTATATTACAGGATAAAGATCCGGTATATCTATTTTTATTATTTGTTTGTGAAAATTGCCAATGCAACCCTGTTAGTTTGGAGGGCTAAGCTGGATCAAGCCCGTGTCAAAAAACATATATATATATATTTGAAGCTTTGCAAGAAAAAATTTTCTTTATTTCCCTGGCTCCTTATAAAGCCCTATGTTCAGATTTCATCTAGTGCCCCCAGGTCTGCTGGAGCTGCTCTTTGAAAATAACACACATGTAGATTTTTATCTGAGATAAATATCGCCAGTGAGTGTGCATTCGATACACTTAAGACAAACATGAGAGTTGAAGAGCACTTAACCTTCCAATTAAGAGGTAAATAGATTCAAATAGATAAGGGTAAGCGTGACGTAATTGAGACGGAGATGGTATATATCTCACTGTTAAATGTATTGCAATTTTTATATGTTTGTCTTTTTATAACTATTTTAATTTCTTTTTCTGTGCCCATCATATCCACAAAATACTTCAATTGCGTATGTGATACGCTTCAGACTAGTAATGCGTCAAACTGATGTGCTTTATATAGTCGATCATGATAAAATCAAAACGCGCCTAAAGTCAACAGAACTTTCCATACTTTCCGTTCGGCAAAATTGTAGGCAACCTGTACTTTCCAATTCTTCTTGTCAAGAGAGAGTAAAGTTCTGGTAGTTTTTCCTTTACTAAATCTTTCGTGCACAGCTCCCACTCATCCGAGATTTCGTCACATCGCCCGGGGTAATCCTGTGCGCCGAGAATTGACGTGAGTCCCCAGTATAGGAATTCCGTGAGAAGACATTTGTATTCACACGTGTCATCATCATAGTGGAAGACGCCTTCACAGTCAGGATACCTAAATGCAAGAAAAGTACCTTTAAATAATCGCTTAAAGTGTTTGATTGCCAAATACATTAATTTATCACGGTAATATTGATCTTGCAACCTTAAGACTTTTATACATGTTCTTGCGAAATAACACGTTTGATTTTCATAAAAATAGTCACTTTTTGGCTGACTTGAAAAAATATATATCGGAAAAAACATTGGCTTTATCATGTATGATATTTGCTTTTTTTCATGAGATTAATTATCCCTTTGCCAGTTTAATATTTTCTAGAAAACTTGCAGTCAAGCGCATGATTAGAGGGAAATTGCTTTGTTTTTGGATTATGTGTCTGTTGGAACATCTGTAACATTAATATAGGATAAATATTACGTAACACAATAAAAGCAGTCTGTGTTAAATCTAGAGACTTGATTCAGCGACTAAAGATCAGTTTAATTGAAGGTTTGATGTAGAAACAATCGAGTGAAATGTTTTTTAATGGAGATCTGAACATGCCAGATGACGGCATTACCGCACATTTCGTCATACTTAACTAGATTAGAAAACGTACATGAATCTAATCCGCGTGACTTAGATATGAAGGTCGAAACAACATTCTTCGCCAAGATTGTCGTTTTCGAAAGGAATGTGAATTTAACAAGCAAAAATATGGTGAATACGTCTGGGGTGGAAAGAATAATTTTGCATAACATAAGAGAAAACAAACAAACAAACAAACATATATATAGGCCTACTGTATAGATTGTAAACTAGCTTATTTTGTTTAGAGACAATTTGCCTTTTATCATCATTACACAAAAGACAAAAAAAATTATATATTTTGCCGTATTAAACCATCATTGATATCATTTAAATAAAAGCAAACCCAGACCATTCATTTACCCAATGCAGAATATTTACCTAAAGGTGCCGTCAAAAGCATTACCACAGTCATCGATAGCTTTTTCCAAAGCCCGACCCAGTAGTGAGTCTTCGTCAACAGCAAACTGTCTCGGGAAAGCATTCACTAATCCAGCTTCTTGGACAAGGTGCAGTGTCTCTTCCAGAGTGGCGTCAAAGTCAGGGCTACTCTCCTCTGGAGGGTGAGTTTCATCTCCAAAAAGAGCTTGGAATTTGATTTTTCTGCGGAACAAATTGGGTGATAATCACTGTTGTCGTGAAAGGTAGTTTCTATATGCATTATAACAAGGTGTAACATCGAATCCGCCCTCAATTCAAATAAATAAGGGTTAGCGTGACGTAACTGAGTTGGAATCGTGAACAGGTGAAGCCAGGGCACCTGTGATGCAAAGTTGTTACCAGGAGAGCTCCCTGTGATGCAAATTAAAGTTGTTACCAGGGGGAGCTTCCTGTGATACAAAGTTGTTACCAGGGGAGCTCCCTGTGATACAAAGTCGTTACCAGGGAAATCTCCCCGTGATAGAGATCTATTACCAGGGAAATCTCCCTATGAAACAGACAAGCGACGTAAGTGGATCAAAATCTAGAATGAGGACAATTATTTTGCAGCGAAATCGTCGCTAGAACCTAATGAGGGTGGGTTCGATGTAGCACAGAGCCTCAGTTTATTAACCTGGGATCTACTTATGACTGAATTCCCACTCGTCGCCCTCCTTCCCGCCTGAACCCATTCTTCTCCCCTCCCCAACTCCTTCGCCATCCCCCTCCCCGCCCGTCCTTGTACGAGATGGCATGGCAATTACTACCTCCGCCAAGGCGGTTATGTTTTCACCCCTGTTTGTCTGTTTGTTTGTCTGTTTGCCGTCACCAACGCAACTCAATACGCTATGGACCGATTTTGATGAAATTTTTAGGAACTGTCAGAAGTGGGCCAAGGAAGAGATGATAGGTTTTCGGTGGTGATCCGGATCAATAATCAATCAATTATCAATAATAATTACAAGTTGCTGCCTTGGCGGAGGTCTGCGCTCTCGGAGTGCTTTTCTAGTCCTAACAAAGAGTCGAATTAAAAACATTAAAACCCTAATGCTCAAGGGTACATGAGGATAATCAGAAACAAGACAATTTTATATGGATTAAATGTTTAAATATTTACCCAATTATCTCGTCAAGAAGTTCATCAATCTCGTCGGCACGCTCTTCCAACTCAGCCTCGTCTCTACATAAAAACAAACATGAAAATTTTGAAAATTCTTCAAAAAGGATTCACTTAATTGAAATTTCTATAAAATTATTTACATCTAAAATAGCTAAACAACACGGTTTTTGTTTTCCATTTCAAACAAAAAAACACACCAAAGTTTTGAGCTTGAATGCAGTAAACCAAAAAAAAAGGAAAGAAGAAAAAAAGAGACATCACGTGTTATTTGAACTATTATTCATATAAATTATAGTAAAATAGGAAATAATACGAAAAAGACGAAAATAATCGTATGCACATGACCATTAATCGATTCGATTCACCCTGTTTTAAAAGTTGGATATGAACGCCCCCAATATAAAAGAAATAACAGAAAACACAAACCTAAACATGATCATAGTAGATCTACGCTCCACCATGTTCTTGATCACAGCTGGACTATCCACACAACCGTCACCATCGTTATCCAGGTACTGGGCCATCACTCCGGCAGCATGGATCATCTTAACATCCGGGACACCGGCAGTGGCGACTATATTCACGCCAAATACGTTGAGGTATTTCACGAAGAACGTCTTCAGCTCTGGTAAGGTATCTGGTACAGGCGATATTGTCTTGTCCAGGCACTTTTTGTTCTTCTTTTTTGGTTTTCTTTTGATTAAAGACAACAAGGTTTTTGGTGAGATGGGGTCTCTAGTGTTAAGACAATATTTATTCTTCTTCTTTGATTTGTGTTTGGTTGGGAAGAAAAGGGTTCTGAGTGGCCACAGGAAACGAACGGGATCGGGGGACAAAGTAGGGAAATTGTGTTCCTCTGCTTTTACCATGGATGTCGCCGCCGTCTTCTCAGCTGCCCTTGCTGATTGATGGAAATGGAAGAACAGCAATGTTAAGTCTTCTTTTTTAATACTGAGCAACACTTCGTTTATAATATTCCTGGCATATTTTGGCTCTGATTCAAACTGGTTGAAGACGTTCCTAACTAAACCCCCTGAAGAGGATACAGCCCTGGGCTCCGTATCTCGAAAGGGTCGCTATGTTGCGCACGTGTCTCGATTCCATATCCCCGTATCTCGAAATAGAATCTGTTATGGAATCGAGACGCTTGCGCACGTGCGCAACATAGCGAACCTTTCGAGATACGGAGCCCTGTTGTCGTATGAGGTACTGAAAGCTAGCATTACACTGGAACTCGACCGTACATGGATACGGCTGCAGGGGCACGAGCAGGAACGCATATTTATTTATCAGAAGCTTTGGTCACACTGCGCTTACAACCTTTTAGCAACCTTTAAGCAATCCCAGTCGCTAGAAAGTTGCCATAGGTTTTTTCATTGCTCGCATTATGCCTGCATGGGAATACCATTGGAATTCCATGAAAATTTTAGTTAAAGTTTGAAATTTAAAAGAAAAATGCATAATTTAGAAATACACTAGTGGTATGTCAACTAAATGCTGTATTTATAATATTTTTGATATACACTTGGATTGATATGTTTTCTACCAGACAGTAATAAATTTCAAGCTGAAGAAAAATATAATCGTTATGCCATTTTAGTCATGTCTTTTTGTAGAATGGTATGATACCCCAGGTGATGACTTGACTTTGTAGCCAAGAAGTGGTTCAGTAAAAATGCGGAATATTGTAAAAAAGAAAATATTATGTCGACGTTTACAAAACCAATTTTTGAAACACCTATAAAAAAGGATTTACCCCAAAAATGCAGATGCAATACAGGCAATCTAAATAATCTGTCTTTTAAGCGAGAATACCTTCTGCAAATAGTCAGTACTCACCATGGACCAAACAGAGTACCATCACTACGCCCTTCCAATGAAATAAATGTGTTAACATCATCTCTACAGCAAAAAATAACGCAATATAATTGATGGTCGCTGGCGTTATTGTCTCAAAGCTAAGCCTTTTCGAAACCACTTTATTCCCTTCCTCGGCGCTGATAATTTTCATTGTTCATTTTAGGTTATATATATACAGCCGTTGGCATCAAAAATCCCCAGTGAATTTTGGTGGAACTATCTGTTCGGTTTTATCATTTCGCGCACAAGGTCACAACATGCACGGATTATAGATGAATCGCGGAGATTATCTCAAAGTACGAGCGAAATGAGTTCGGAACAATTATCTGCTCCATTTCGCATAAAGCTTCGCGTCGAGTGCTTTATCTGACTTAAACCAGGATGATACATATATTTGTTCCTAAACATTTTTCGTAGACATTGGACATATTTACAAATCAATATCAACAGATATGATTATTAAAATAAATCATTTCTATTAGCTTTTACACTAAGACTAAAATAAGAACGGGACTTTCCAGTACTTGTAATTTACTTACTTTTTCTGAGATGAACTAGGCCTTTTGCGTCGAATGCCCTATATGAGGTGAGAACTTTGGCAATTATATTTTTTCTAACCGAGTGCGTTAGACGAAATTTCCATTTCTTTTTCGTGACACATCTGTGCCAGTCGTGTGTCCCATTGATTAGATAGACCATACTGATAAGACGATTGCCCTTATTCCTGTGTACGGCTGGGAAGATTTTTAGACTTGTGAGAATAGGAAAGCATGATATTTGTTTATTGGAATTTATTGGAAATAGAAATATGCAGAGGAACACCAATATTTATTAATATTTAAAAAGGTAAGAACCGTAAATATCTGGATAGATGTTATTGTAGTTAACCAAGTCAAATGCTCGTGGACATGATGTAGTGTTAACTTATTTTAAAATAATATACAAGAGTTTGAGCGTAAGTGGATGCAGCGAATTTGCAGGCAACAACACTTTTGTAATTCTAATGTAGTACATACTCTTTTTCCAGAGTCCCCCCCCTCCCGTTGGCGATGAACTTCAAAACCGGAAGTATGTTGAGTGAGAAGGTACATGAAGGTGAAGCTTAATTGCCATTTTGTTCCTCTTAGCATGCAAACACAATTGTTTCACACAAAATAATATTTGCAATGTGGAACTGCATATCTCAGCTCTCCTCATCTCAAATTTGAAAATAAGGTTTATTACATATAATCCATTTACTGGGCCATATAATACCCACCCCCATTTTACTGTGCATTTAAAATACATCGGATGTCAGCTATAGCTACTCACCTAATACCCCCCTTAAATGTACTATAATAGATTTAACGGGCTTCTTCCTTTCCTCCTAAATATTGTTGCTTACCCACTCCTTTTTTAAACCCACATCATGTGGCGTGTTATGATTTATTGGTATTACCATTCAGCGAACCATTCAATAGGGTTTTATGTGTGCTAGTCACCATATGCCATAAATATTATCTAAACCGTGCTTTTATAAATAAATGAGTCAAGGTCAAACCCAGAGAGACGGACTTTATCAACGATTGCATTTATCCACGTTCTTCATACTTGAGAAACGCGGCCAACACAGCTTCAGTAAAGTTCAAACCAGAAAACGGATATTAAGGGTATGATGCCAAATGTTTAAATAAACCGTATGAGTATAATACCCTGCATAAAAAGGAATTTCTGACGTGACTTCCTTTCCATACAAGATTACTGCAATCCTTCCTGCGAGCCTGCTGATACAGAAGGGAAACATAACATAATCTCTACCAATAACGTGCACTTTAACAGGGTCTCGTTGACCTCGCGCGGAAGGTTTTTAATCAAGAAGCACGTTGGTGGATTTAAGATGTTTTGTTCCCAGCTGCCATTTATTGCAGACAGAGTAGTGTACGCAAGTTGTCATTATAACAATCATCAAGAGGAAAACAATTTTGAAAGCCAACAGTTATAATAAGCAAGTACACACGCTCTGTGCTTAACACTGGCAGACAGGGTTCTCACAAGATGTCGGGGAATTTGAAAATTTGGAAGTGTTCAGTACTATCACTGCTGTTGTTTGATGGTGAGTATCACGAGGTTTAAAAAGTTGGTTTACTCTATTCCTATCGATATTCCTTGATTCGCCTCAAAATAGTGCAGTATACTTTTCAAAAGCATCTCAATTAACTCTTTAAAGATTATAGGCAAATCATTTTTCTTGTAATATTAAAGTCAAGCCGACGTTCAGGTCTCACACTTAGGCTTCGTTCACATGCAATGTCTATTTTCTAAATTCTATTTTCTATTTGCGGTATGTCTTATGATCACGGTCTGTGGCCTGAATATCCCGCGGCGTAATTACTGGCAGCGCGAGCCAGTTACTATAAGTTACTATAAGTAACTGGCTCGCGCTGCCAGTAATTACGCGGCGGGATATTCAGGGCACAGACCGTGATAATAAGATAGCGAAAATAGAAAATAGAAATTAGAAAATAGACATTGCATGTGAACGAAGCCTAAGACATTTCTATGGACAGAGCCAGGATACACCGGTCACCTCATTCAGTGCCATAGGGCTAAAAATCGCCTCCAATCCAGATGTGTGTCATCGTATCTGTTCATAATACCCCCTTTACACTGGACGGCGTCCTTTCTGCGTCCTTTCTGCGACCATGAAATTTAGCATCGCTGTGGTCTTAATAAGGAGACAGGAGCATTGATTTTGTATCAGAATGAATGCTCAATGATCGGCCAGTTGTCGACACGTAAAGTATTATAATTTTTTAACTCTCAAATGGGTCCTTACTGCTGGACGCAGAAAGAACGCCGTCCAGTGTAAAGGGGCCCTAAACAAGATTAGATCGTAAACGTTTGTTTTCAACGTTTCTTACAGCTACTCTTGCCATCCCAGTGCTGCCTTTTTGTACAAGATACAATGAGAACACCATATGCAGCGTGAATTCATATTTCAAAGGTGACACGCCACTGTGTGACAACAATGGGAAGAAGTACGACAACATGTAAGAGTTTGCCATATTTTTAATCAATATATTAAACTAATTTAAACATAATATTCACTCGTTAGGATTGTTCTTTTTTTAATTTTTTTATTATTATTATTTTTTTTTACATTTGCAAGAATCTCAAGATTTGAAAAGAGGGATAACTAAACAACAATCCAAGCCCTCCCCCCCCCCCCCCCCCCAATACCCATACCAAACCTCCAGATCGAGAAAAACAAACGGCACTCCAAAGAATTTTCAAAATTTGTATCTGATACGGAAATGAGAAACGGCCGGGTTGCAACTGCACCTGCCTAGTATTATTTACACAGCGTCAGAGTCAGTAAGTTCAAGTTGACTGATATTATCGTGAATGTGTTTTATTGAGCTGTGATGAAAACAACATGGGAACTGCCTGTAACTTGGTCGACCGATGCCTTCTACAGGAGGTCAGCAGAGTTATGACGTCATGCCTACTTAAAAATCCACATCCCTTTACTGAACGTGGCCACTGGTCAATGGAGGACACGTGTTAGAATTATTAGAAAAAATGGTTAAAGCGTAGCTCAGCCTGTCTGCAAGAGCTTTAATAAAAACAAGTTTTATTTATTTATTTATTTTTATTTATTCATTTATTTATTCATTTTTAATTACAAGCAGTTTGTTTTCATTTCCAATCATAGACACGAACGTTTACAGTATCTATGGTACATGTAATTCTTTTAACTTATCGTTGATTTATTTTATTTTGTTTATTGTTTATTTATATATTTATTTGTCTACTTTGACACAGGTGTCAGTACATAAAGGCAGTGTGCGCAGGCGCAGCGACAGGAAAGATCAATTATGAGTGCAGCACACCTGCAGGCGACAAAATCAACCATCCCTTCTCTTACTTCTCTTTCAGTGTATTCAGGCCCTTATTTGACTCGAGGTCCTCTTCTTCAGTGGCCCTACACTCCTCTCCCTCCTCCCTTTCCTCCTCCCCCTCCCCCATCCCTCCCTCTTCTATCTTTTTGTTCCAGCACAAGGCCCAAAAGCAGAACCAAAACACTATAAAGTATCCCAGCATCCCTTGCGTCAACAAAACAATCTCTCGTTTGCCAAGCACTGTTCCCGAACTGAAACCGTTCTTTGCGAAATATCTCAACGTATTTGGCGTGTATATTGTCGCAACTGCTGGATTCCCGGATGTTAAGATGATCCATGCTGCTGGAGTGATGGCCCAGTACCTGGATAACAATGGTGACGGTCTTGTGGATAGTCCAGCTGTGATCAAGAACATGGTGAAACGAAGGGCTACGTTGATCATGTTCAGGTTGATATTTTTGTCATTGTAAATGAAGAATAAAGTTCAGCGTTATGATAATACTAAAGTACCTGTACTAGGTCGTTAATGTTGATAAAAAGGGTATTCCTGTCTCTGTAGGTTAAAAACATGGTTGAAAAATAAGATTGACCTAATAAAAGTATTATTATTATTATTCCAACAAGCATCGTTTAATGACACTGTATATATACAACCTGCCCCCCGGAGCTCTCTTGTACGTGTTATTGAGAGTATGAATATTGCCTTATATTCGGATTAAGAGACAACAAATATACCGCATTCATGTAAGTTGCCAGTGTTCAAGGGGATATTGCTCTTCGTTGTGGATTGGTATTCAGTTGATTAGCATACGGCTCTACAGGCCCATACACATTGTGTATTGTGCTACATGTATACGAGGTAGCGACGCAAGCAATTAATTAAATACTGTCGCTGTTTCAGAGACCAAGCGGAAATGAACGCCAAGATTGAACAAGTCGAGAAAGCAACGGAAGGGTATGTGGATGCGAAAACACACTACAAATAATTTTTCAAGCACTGATGTGCTTTGACCTATGGATTAATCTTATGTCCCAAGATATCTCTTAAAATACACATTAAAATACAATAGAAGTCCCGCTATGAAATAGGAGAATAATCATAGCGGATTTATAGCAAGTCTAATGAATTCCTTAAAGTTATTTATCAAATGTCAACAAGTCAGTGGTACTTTTCGCTTTGATTTAACTTTTTATTTTCTCTCAGGAAATACATGTTCCAAGACCTGGAGGCCAATGAAATCCATCCACCAGAGGAACATAGTTCTGAGTTCGACGAATCTCTTGAAGAGATTCTCCACCTCATCCAAGATATTGGCATAACATATGCTTTCCCTGAACAGTTTGCACAGAATGACACATCTCTTCTGGGCAAGGCTATGCTCAAGGCTATAAAGGACTGTGGCTTTGCATTCAATCATACATTCAGGTAAATGATTTTCCCTCAAATCAGGTTTCATATTTTGGTACTTGTACTAGGTAGGCCCTACAACACGAGTCGTCCGCTGTGCGCTGTAAAATGAATACAAGTCCCCTAATACCGCAAACACTGAATACATGTATATTCCCAGCGGAGATTACGCAACAAGCATTCAACTGGGTCGGCAAACTTTGATCCGCGGACTTGTTAGTCCGCTGTTGGGAAAGCGGCCATATACTTGATCACAACATTTGAATACCGACAAGCAAATTACTTCTATGCACAAACTACATCAAAAACATATTTTGGAAGAATAAGTTTATTATTTTTTTTATTATTTTTAACCTTCATGAGGTACTTAAAGCATAATCCCGTGACGAAACAGGTGCTGTAGGTCCCATTGACATGAAAACTCATGCGTTTATTCATGACACTCTCAAAAGCTTAGGTTAGAAAAATAAGAGAAAAACGAAAAGCTAATCAACCGTGACACATTTTAATTAAAAAAGTACAATTTACCCATGGCGACACAATCAAACAGAACACTACGATATTCACAATTCCTGATTTAAATAAATTCTCACAAAACATCGTTTTGATAATTTCGATGATTTTGTTCTCAACACAATTTTCAGATATCCAAACTGCACTGGCCTGTATCACTTTGGAGATCCAACCTGTGATTTTGAATGTCTTCTTACGGAATTCTTTTACTGGGGCCTCACGTCCATCCTTGGAGCACAGAGGAAAAGATGCAAGACCATTTCCGACGAGTGGGAATTGTGTACAAAGAAGCTGGTGAGGACCAAACTCCCTGAACTTTACTTTCTCTTGACCAACCCCAGGTATAAACTGCCATCTGTTTTACCGAACGGGGACTACGTTCACTTCTGCTAGCCCAACTGTATATCTTCGTAATTTAAGTGTAATAATTCACAATTAAATATTAACTTTGCATTACGCTATCCAGCTGGAGGCCCCATCACAAGAAGGGCTAATTATATTTTGTGAAAGCACGTTTAGCGGCTGCACTCATAAAATTAACATTATCATTTTACAAGAGGAATATAACTCGTAAATTTTACAATATTTAAAGACACATAACTACAGTGCACAAATTTATTTTATACTGATAGTGTGTAAGCTCAGTGGAAATTAGCTGTTGGGAAATGAACTACTGGAAACTAGCACACATGCATGTACATCCGGGTCTTGAAAAGAGAGAGGGATTTGATTTAATTTTACCGTATCCGATATACATACAGATGGATTAAGAACTACGTTGGCCTATGCCATTTGCTAATGCATTCACGTATTGTACAGACCTATACTAGTGTGCCGAAATACATCTTATAGTAAAATGATTTTTAATTCTCTTAACTATTCTAAGTAAGCAGCTTTATAAAACAGTTATTGTTCCCATTTCATAAATTCGAGTCATACAGTTACATGTAAGTGTGTTTACTTCCCAGCAGAAGAACAGAACGTTTTGTAACATTAACGTTATGATATTGTATGTGTTTTCTGGGTAGCTGACGTATATAATAAGAGACCTCTCCATGTAGCCTACTGGTAGACCTACTGTATAGGGCCTAATGCGTTGGATCTACATGTACGTGAAGCTTATATAATTTTTCTCCAGTGGATAAAATACTGTACTGTACTGTACTGTACTGTGGCAAACACACTGTCACTTATTTCTGGCTCAAGATCTTCATTCCCAAGGTTATCACAAAATCCATTATTTACGACACAAAGTCTTCATCTTCAGTGCCATCACAGAGCCCATTAGTTCTGACACAGAATCTTCACCCCTAGTGTTATCACAAAGCTCTTCATTTCTTACAGACAATCTTTATTTCTGATACAAAATGTCCATCCCCATTGCTATCACAAAGTCCATTATTTCGGCCCCGGTCATCAGGGTACTGCCCAATACTAGTCCCAGAGCGCCACCTATATCTGCGAAAAGAGCCAGTCCCTCGTATCCGACCTGCTGCTCTATTAGCTGATAATTCAACTCCGTGTAATACAGAGATAACATGAGGTAGTTTTCCAAAAAATACTCCTTGGTATATGTCGGGTAAGTTGCGGATAAAACTTGTGAGAAAGCATTTGACATTTTTGAGTGGGAAATCGTGTATCCATAATCGTATGAAAGGCACGGGACAGAGCATGCGCAGTTGATATATTCATCGGCAAGTTCCGATATGGCGCCCACAATACAGCCCCAATACTGGAGTGGAGAGCATTCAGGCACGTCGTCTACCGGGACCATGTGTGTCTCTCGGCAACCACATCTTCTTATCGTGAAATTCAACCTTAAAAAAAAGCTGTGAAGTTATTATAATGAATCAGAATTTAGATGTATTGAATTCCATTCGCACATGGTATTTTTTTTTTTTTTTTAACCAGAAATTTTGATATCTGTAATCCACATGATCATCTTGGTTTTAGGCATAGTCTTTAGAAGCAGTGAAGATGCAGTGCACAAACATATCTGGTGAATAAAGGCGTTCAGAGAGCACCCAAAATATTAGAGGAAGTGTTTTACTTGAGTACATTTATAGTCAAACTGACTAAAAATAGAAAAACAACTGTTTATGTTGATTCTGCGTCTAATAATGTAAAAAAAATCATTAGTGGAAATGTAACCTGTTCAGTGTGACTACGCTTATTTTACCTGCATTCAGTCAAGCAGTGGGTAGTTGTGTAGGGAGAATAATACGCCAGATGTTTGTCCGTACACTTTCCGTAAGGTGGAGGCAAATTCTGTATCTGTAAAAATGTTTTAAGAAATGCAGTATGTAAAAACACGAACATAAATACTGGCACACAGACAAAGGTCAGAAATGCATACCTTCACTAAAATATGTAAACTAGGCGGCGCATCTAGTATGTTTGTCAGTAATGTACACTCTATGATAATTCGAAGGAAAAAAGCGCATCACAAATGCCTCACCTGGTACTAAGGTTTTATTGTAAAAGGCATAACACATGCATACGTCTCCAAACATTTCAAAGAATAGGTGTAGAGATACGAGGGGAAATTAAAACTGAAAGCATTCCTTTTTTTTTTTTTTTTTTTTTTTTTTTTTTTTTTTTTTTTTTTTTTTTTTTTTTGTTATGTTTCTTTAACATTTTAAGTAAAAATAAGTGAGACTCAAGAACACATAATTCAGAACTAAAAAAGTAGTTATGGATCCTAATTTTGTGAAGGGTTTTGTATCCTGTCTGTGGTGTTCCACAGTTAACAAAGTAAAAGCGATGCAATATCCATCATTTATGGACTAACGATTGTACATGCTGTTTGCCTTTATGGACTCCAAACCCACGCACCTTAGTCTGTGACAAGCCAACGCTCACAAATTCTCCTGGTGCGATCTGAAACCCTAGGTTATCAACATAGGGGGTGTTGTCAGGGTGATGAGGAAGAATCTGAAACGAAAACGAGGCTCCATAGGGTCGCAAGGTTTATAATCTTGACACGAGATTTTAAATCGAATTTTGAAACAAATTCATGTTGTTTATGTCTTGTTTTTATTTAAGTATTTATTAATTTATTTATGTTATAAGGCAAACTCAGATGGGCAAGTGAAGATGCCTACGCAATAATCAAGCATATATCCAATCCAAATCTGCGTTTGCAAAGTATTAACATGTAGTGAGCCATGCATAAGGTGGAAAAGCTACGGACGATATTCCAGCTGTAGTGCACCTCACATCTTGCGGTACTTTGGTAATGACATTTTCGCGGTTTAAGAACATCCCGGGCCAATACAACGTTGACTTTCGTTGAAAATCAGTTTTGTAAAAACATTCACATACCTTGCTGAAATTCTTCACACTTTGAACAGTATATACTCACTGTGAATCCGGCGTTAAACGTCGTATCCAGATAGTCATACTGTTCAGTGTTCAGAATCAACGTGAGACCAAACGTTGACCCAATGATTTTGGTTTGCAGACCAGTGTCCCCTGAAAATAATGCTTAGCTAAATAAGTTCAAATCACTGAAAGGGACAATAAAAATGCTTGCAATCGGACTACGAAAATTTCACGGACAGGCCGCTGAAAATACGTCTATTTTATGTAGTAGCCATGGGGCCATTGACTATTTTGTCATAACGGCAGACAAGTAGATAGATCAGTAGCAGTCCATTTAAACCCAATGTAACTCCAATTTTATAAATGGGAAGATGTCGTTATTGTTTCCCGTTGATAACTTGTTTAATTACAGTGGAAAACTATGGTCTTATAATTCACTGAAGTAGATCATATTTAACGTCCGAAAAAAAACACAGTAAACTTCTAGTTTCGTGCTCCTAGAGGCTTTTTTGAAACTTACAATACAACAAAGTAGGCTTGCGACACGCCTGGCTGTTTAATGTAATTGATTGTCGATTAATTAGCTGTACTTAAACTTATACCCTACTCACGTATGTGTTTAGTGTAGTTATCTGAATATTGAAATGTATGTGACTTAAGCCATTAGTGTTGGATTAAAGCGATAACCTATAACTTCAAGTTGATGGTCTATTACAGTATTGAAATCTGGTGTTTAAGCCTGGGTATTTGATATGTGCATTATGTACCTGAAAAGATTTGAATGTGGACAAATCTTTTGCAAAAGTGAAGTACATTATGGAGGATATGGTTCATACTGATTAAGCTTGTGCATGTATTGATAAATTTCAACTAGTTGGAAACGACATTTGTAAAACATACAATAAATGTAAAGCTGTCACAAAATCAAGAAAACACAAAGAAATAGCGTTTGATACCAATTTAATTTCATCTCCGTTATTTCTCAGCTATTCCACCGTACAATAACGTCTACGGTTGCACGCCTCTTCACTTATCTCCTCTATTTCGCGTTAAGTTTGGTGACCTACACTTTGTCTATCATTTCGTGCGTGTCTACCGTTACACCCAATAGTGTTTACGTTGGAGAGTGCCAAGACAAAATCACACGGCTGTACGCCTCTTCAATTATCTCCTCTATTTCACGTTAAGTTCGGTGACATGCACTTTATCTATCATTTCGTGCGTGTCTACCGTTACACCCAATAGTGTTTACGTTGGAGAGTGCCAAGACAAAATCACACGGCTGTACGCCTCTTCAATTATCTCCTCTATTTCGCGTTAAGTTTGGTGACCTACACTTTGTCTATCATTTCGTGCGTGTGATGTATCTACCGTTACATCCAAGGGGTTTATGCTGGGAAGTGCCAAGACAGGATCAGCACAGGAGACTTTAAATATATTATTTAGGTCTTCGCTGGTCTTGACATCAAAGATATAATAGTAATACGCATGCATGCATGCATGTGGTCGATTAAATTTTTGCAAAATCACGAGGATTGCTTTGCTTGGTTTTGTGTTATTGCATTAGTCATAGAAAGCGGTAAAATATTTAACTACCTACTTAACTTTTACAAAATAATGTAATCATAGCATAATCTAACTAATTACCTTATTCTTACATTATAATCAACTGGGTAAGCAAAGCATGATTAAACTAGCCACCCTACCCTTAGAGTGCATTCCATAGATTTAGATCGATCCATCTAGATCGACCTAACTCCCTGGGGGTTCACGCTAAATTGCTGTCAGCCAAGCGCGCACGGTAATTAATTACCCCCTTACAGCTTTAAGTAGGCGGGACGGACATTTAAGCCGGCTAAGGTGACAGTAATATAGTGAGACTCCCCACAGGGATGGATCGATCTAAAATCTGTGGGAATGGGGTCTTAGAAAATATCCGGACCATACATAGCAAGCATAAAAAATGGCAATACTTAAAGGATAACTTACCGTGATTAAATGTAAAACATAAGCCCAAATCTGTGATGACTTCAGTGAACTGTGAGGGGGAGCAATATCTTCCGTTCCACCGGCAGGCCTGAGTAAAAAAAATAGAAAAATGATTATAATAATAATAATAATATAATATTGTGTGTGTGTGTGTGTGTGTGTGTGTGTGTGTGTGTGGATTCGCCAGTTCACATCATATGAACTGTTTCGACCACTGTTCACCTTCGCCAAGGACGTTATGTTTTCACCACCGTTTGCCTGTCTTTCTGTCTATATGTCTGTTTGTTCGTCACCGGTGTAATGGGTTTTGTTGAAATGTCCAGGATACCTCAAGAAGAAATGGGCGAATTTAAAAGTTATTCGATTTTAGAGATGATCCATTAATCCATTAATGATTGATCATTAGTCAACGAGAGCGCAGACCTCCGCCAAGGCAGCAAAGTCTACACCCAATGCCGTTTCACCCCTAAATTTTCATTCTATAATAATTTTTTTATTATTGATTTATCCGGATCACCACAAAAAACTAATCATCTGTTTATTGGCCCATATGTTGATGACAGACAGACAGACAGTCAGTCAGACAGACAAACAAACAAACAAACAAGCAAACAAACAGGGGTGAATACATAACCTCCTTGTTGGAGGTAATTATATTTCTTGGTGGAGGTCTGGGCTCTCTGAGTACTTTTCTAGTTGCATGTATGATATAGTCCTACATGATTTAGTCATACATGCAACTGCGTTTGAAATGATCCATGTATGTATCACATAAATCTGTTAATATGTGTACAGGTAAAAAAAGCCTGTTACAACGGGATTGCGACCGCTAGGAGAACCTCGATTGGCCAACTCTCATTAATGTGTATATAAAAAAGGCTGCAATATAAAAAGTTCACCCCCACAGATGTATGAATTTGATGTTAGCTATCAAATATTTGTAAAGTACCAAACATCCGTTCTCCACGTGGTCGCACGACCGGTGTGACGTGACAGAGAGTCCCAAATGATAGAGAGTTCGGTTTCCAACAATTTTCACAGGTAAGCCTCACCTTAGATTTTGACACACTTACGTCAGGTTAACCCTAACCTGTATAATTAAATGGAACTCTCTGTTACACGAACCCTCAGTTTCGTCAGACCGGTGTTAGAGGAGGTGCCTTACCCCAGGGGCCCCTAACATCTGCTCTGCTTGATGACCATGGGTCCGGTAAAATTCCGTCCAGTTATAACCGGTCAGATTTCGTGTGGTTTGCGTATTGGGTGTCGTATACAGGTACCCTACGTCCAATTCCCCAGAAGCGTTTAAACTACTCTTTCGGAACCTGTTATTATTGCAAATGGTCACAGACGGAAACGGGATGGAATCCGGGTAATTCAGTTCGATATTGACTGATGAGGGATATCGGTAAAAGTACGAAATCCGGTTGTGAAGGTGGTAGATCAAGAAGCCGAAACCAGCCAGAACGAAGCAGAGCCAGATAATTCTTCGAAGCAAAGCGAGGTTTTGATTGGTGACATATTTGACGCCAAGGATGCTGACTTCGTTGACGAAAGTCAAGCAGTGGGATTTTGCATCCGGGCCTTCTTTCTCACTATCCACGTTGGCTTGCGCGGTGGAGATGTCGTGCACTTTTGTCATTGTGCTCTTGGTGGTTTTACTTTTTTTCGCGTCCATTTTGAATCCAAGTATCCTTGCGCTATATGAATCCAACTGGCTTTCATGTGCACGCATTGCAACTGTCTTTATTCCCGATAAAGCGACTATCAAATGTTCATTCAGTCAGTCAAATAATTTGATAACCAGTTTTATTTTAATCCTTGCAGCTTTTTGTGTGTAGAGCAGGCTCTATGGCAATCTTTGTTCCTTATTTTTTGTCCAGTTTAGGTATAAAACACAAAATGGTTTGTGACGTTAGATTGTCTGTCCCTTTTTTAGCAACTATGGGTTCTTAGATTTGCCGCACAACAATTATATTTTTTCTGACAACCAAGCAAAGTCCATCAAGAGTTTGCCTCGGCTCCAGAGAAAATAACGGACTGAAAATATGTCACAGTACTTGAGATTGCCTCAATACGTGATTTACTAACTTTTGCTCTTCTCCCAATTGCTTTCCTCTTAGCTGAGAAAAGAAATCTATCGCTCAGTTTTTATGACAATATTAATTTGCAGTTCATCGATTTTGTAACACAAAGTACAGACGGCAGATTGCCCCGTCTAACTTGTTTCACATGGGTGATTTCACTATCGGCTGAACCAAAATGACGTTTAAATCTGATGCCGCACAAAGTAGTTGTAACGATGTAATTCCTTGTGAAGAGGGCCTTACTAATTAAAACTTACCTCAAGGTCTAAATCACATTCCCCGAGACAGATCTGAAAGCATTCTACGCGTGGCTGGTGGGTAGCGCATTAAATACTCAATGAGCGGTTTTATTTTATCTTAATTTTTACAATATCGATTTGACGAGCTCAGTTACCAACGACACATTGATCAGTGGTGTTACTTAATACATTGATTGGCTATTGTCACTTTGTTTCACAAACATTAACCCTATTTATTCTGTTGACCAATTAAGCACGATTAGCCGGTAATGGCACGTTGTCGTCTCCGTGAGTTTGTTTGATAGATAATATTTAGTTTTTAATAGTCATCGACCGGACTTAATGGCACACCCAAAGGTGGGCGCAGGGTGCACGTGGGCGTCACTTAACTGGACATGTGGGGCAACAAACACTGCTTTTTTATTTTCATTTTTATTTTTGTTTTAATTTTATTTTTACTTATTTATTTAACTATTTATTTATTTATTTATTATTATTATCATTATTATCATTATTATTATTATTATTATTTTGCAGCAGTGTCATTGTTTAACATTGCAGTGTACTGTTTTTGGCCATTCCTTAAAAAAACACAACACCTCCCATACTGTAGACCAGTTTTAGGCCGTCTCAAATAACATATTGCTTTACCAAATAAACAATATATACATACATGTACCTGGATGTAATCAATACCAGCAATATGGCACCAACAGTCTTTTTGACTGGCTGGCACCGTGCCATATAAACTTAAAGTGTATCATTTCGACCAACAGATCCCACAGTGGTGACCACCATAAGGGGTAACATTCTATCAGGCAATGGTGCCGAGCGAATTATGAAATATATATGTGTGTGTCCTTGCCTTAGTAAAAAATTGAATCCCTCCGTGTTTGCTCATGAGCCAAATGCATAAATTACATATTCAGGGACAAGACAGCTTTTGCTTCTGCTACTGTTGTGGCACCAAAATAGTGGAAAAAATTAAATTTCAACTTATTTAATAATACAATAGGTTTGTTTTAGTATTATTGGTGTCTGACAATTGTTCTCTTGAATGCTTGATTAACATTTTTTTTCAGAAAGCGATTATCATATCATATTATTAACATTAAAAGTGCCGTTGAAGATGGTCGGTATCCTCTTGCTCAATCCTGAAACATACATGAAGTACTCTCAACCAACATTGTGACTGAGTCGAAAAGCAAATATATCTAAAAGAAATAGATAAAGCCATAAATGAAAAAAATTAACAAATAAATTAGGTTTATCTCTCTCATTTGATCTCACTTTCTATCTTTTCACTACAGTTGCCAGACTGTGAAGTGCACTTAATTAGTCATAGTAGCGGTACGGCAAGCATGACATGTAACCTGGTCACAATAAATCAGATGTCCTATCTGGCGTCATGTTTATTCTGGCTTCTTCTGGCAGCGGATCGTGACGGTAACCGGACCATTGTAGCGAGGCGTCAAGTCGGTGACGTTACCGGTGTGGACGTCCTTGACCCACTTTTCTATCGGGCAGATGCTGTCACGGGGGCACCTGTGGAAAATGTTCATATATTTAAACCGGAAGTACGTTAATTAGGTTAGTGATTCTTGAAAGAAAAACAAAAAGAGAAGATGATATTTACATCAAGTTGAATGTATAAATTGTCTATACTTACATACAGTCTTGCTCGGCTTTGGCGAACTCCCAGGCAGGTTTCTGAGTGGTGACGTAAAGATGTTGGTAGTTAAGGGTAACTGTCCCACAGACGTCAGACTCCTTCTTGTAACGGCAGTGGTTCACCTGGCAGTACAGAAAAGTTTGAATTATAAGATTATATAAAATAATACAAATAATCAAAAAGTAAATTAAAGAAAAATTCGGGGCTCATTCCCGATGAAACTTTTGCTCTACGTAGATCGATCCAACTCCGCGGAGTTACAAAATGCGATCAGGTTAACAGATTAACACTCCTCCTCTTGCTTCCAAAACATTCGTACAATTACGAGTTTTTCTGTATTCTACTCAACACTGAGAGGAAGCACGTCAATCTGTTAATCGGATTGAATTCAGCAAGAGTACACGGGAAGTTGGTTCGATCTACGTAGAACTATAGCGTAATTGGCAATGAGCCCTAAGGAATGTTAATTTGTAAAACTCACCGATATGTAATCAGTTTTACGGGACGTTGTTAATGTCAGATTTCCGTCGACGCCTGCCATTCCAGCCCCATATCTGCTGAGCTCTCCTGTGCGAAAGGTGGCCCCGTACCTACTCCCCTGTGGTCTGAAATGATCAGAGATAAAACAAAAAGGTGCTGTTACCTTTGCCACGATGGAGAGAGAGAGGGAGAGAGAGAGAGAAATCATATTTTGAGGAAGGGCAGAGTTTTCTTTTTCATTGAAATTATAACATGCATTTATAAAAAATGTGTGACGAGAGAAAAAGAATAAGAAGAAAAAAATAAAAAAAAGGGTAAAAGAAGAAGAAAGGAGGTGCTAGTAGGATTATTATAAGCATTTTGCGCAAATGATACGAAAGCTGTCTCCATTTGTTACTGTCCAAGTCTTCGAATATTTCTGCATGCTCTATAATTTAACATTATTGAAAACAACCCCTTACCAGACAAAAAAATACTACTAATAAAACCACTACCACACCCCTTTACGATCCCGAAACAAGATATGACGTCAAATCTTACTTGCAGTCTAGCGTGACGTATTTGCTGACGTCATAAGGTTTAAGTTGGTCACTGGATAGGCCGGCCCTGGCCTCCGTCCACGTAAACTCGGTGTTTGGGTAGACTGTTTTCACTTCACATACCATGGCTACGTAAGATCATAAACATTTTTATTCGTGATAAAAACGTTAGGCCTTTTTCGCATCGAGCGATGTACCATATGTAAATCAATAAAGTATTTTAAAAAGCTCAAAGGTCCGTGTTTAAAAATGTTCTAAAGTCATATTTTTTATGTGAAAATATCTTGCAAAGAAACTTTTCTTTCCCAATGTTGACGTCAAATCTATCAAACTTCTAAGATAATTGTATCTCTCTTTCCAAATGGTAGGTAGGCCTACATGTAGCATCAATCTACGTACTTTTGATATGAGACCAGTCAGTCACGTGATCAATGTCATTTGATGAAGGATCAAAACGTTAAAAAATCTAAGAACGTTAAATCTCTTTCATATTTTTGTAATGTTTTTATACTAGAGACAATGAAATGTGTAATATAGGGCCTACTCATACTTCTAAATAAATTAAATGGCGCAAATAGAAGTTAAACGTGGGAATCAGATCTCAGTGATGTTGTATTCCATTTCCAACCCCTTTAACATTCGGAATTTTTATTAATAATTCTCCTAGCATTCAATTCGTTAATATTTCGATATATTTGTATATTTACACTTGCAGTTTCCGCGTCGCACCTGATGTCACGTGATACGTGTCACATAACACATCGCAGGATATTACATATTTTCTGGTACATGAAAACCCTATATAAAATGTCTCAGTTTTCGACAATAAAGACACCGATCTCACAACAGGTGCTACACATAGCAGGGGCGGATTCAGAGATATTTTCTGACAGTCTTCCAAATAATCTTTGTTGATCCATCCATTTTTGACCGTCTTCCGACAGAAAAAATTAGATAGGCCTACCCGTCAATTTAAACTTGAAAATATGGCCGTCTTCCGGAAGACCCAGAAGACGGCTTCAATCCGCCCCTGCATAGACGCGGAGACCTACCCTGATAAGGCCTCTCCTCAGAAGGCACACCAGCGTTGCCTTCGCAGGTGTGATATTGTTTACCCCCGATTATCAGACTCCTGACAGGATCTGGGGTGAAATCGTCACGGCAAGGTTTGTCCCCACTGCAGCGACAATATTTGGTGACTGTTTTGGTCATTGTTTTTCTCTGAAATTGGAAATTATTAATTAAGTTATTCATTTAATATATAAATTAATAATATAATTATTATTGTTCATTTGTCGGTTTGCTTGTTTGTTTGTTTGTTTGCTTGTTTATCTATTCTAAACAATTAAGATACCGATCACATTGTTGTGTTCCATTGCCACTCCACAATCGATCCGGATGAATCAGTGTACAATGTACGAATGGGGAAATTTAAAGCAACTGTGCCGGAGAGACGCAATGTAATAGAAGCTTTGCGCTCGTACCCCTAATACCAAGGAATGCGGCTTCACCACACTGCACAGCTGGTTAGGATGGGAACACTGAGGCAACTGATCATCGGAGTTTACGCCCTGGAAATAAAGGTCACGCCCTTGGTAGACTCATGCAACAAAAATAAATAAATATAATGAATAAATAAGTGAACGAATGAATAAAATAAACAAATAACTTTAAAATTAGAAAAGCACTCAGAGAGCGCAGACCTCCGCCAAGGCAGCTAAGTCTCCATCCAATGCCGTTTCACCCCGACATTTTCTATATTTTTGTTTTTTTTGATTGATTATTGATCCGGATCACTACCAAAAACTAATCATCTGTTCCTTGGCCCACTTCTGACAGTTCCAGAAAATTTCATCAAAATCGGTACTTAACTTAGCTTTTTTTTATTTTTGATTATTGTTTATTGATTGATTATTGATCCGGATCACCACCAAAAACTAATCACTTCTAAGTTAACCCATTTCTGACCTTCCCTGAAAACTCCATCGAAATTCATCCAAACATTTTGAGTTATGTTGATGACAAACAAACAAACAAACATGGGTGAAAACATAACCTCTTTGAAGTAATCAGCAGAGCTTTTCAAATACTTCATTGTCGCACACGTTTTGTTCAGTATTTGCAAAAATCGACTTGTCCATTCGTTATTTTTTCTTTTAAAATATAGTGTCCTTCAATATGAAAAACAAATGAACAGGAAGAAATATAGAGAGTTATGCACGCAATACAACAAATAGCCAAGAGGATCCGCTCATGCGCACAAAGTGCAGGCAAATCTGAGAGACTTCCGGCGTGTACAGTCCGTCTCTAGCGAGTCATCTATACATTCTTAGCCTTCAATAAACATGCACTGTTGAGAACAAACTGCAAATTCAAACATAATCTTTAGAAGTATTCATATCTTTTAGTTTTTTACCTCTACTGCGATTTCCCTCAGGTGGCCATATCAACACACTAGCCTATAAAATAAAAGTAAAATCAATACTAAAATAGCTGGCCAACAGCTGAATAACGACGGCTCGTCCACGGTAGGTTCATCCATGCGTCGAACTGTAATTTGACGCTGATTAAAATATTCTCTATCAGAATTATCAATTAACACGCGAATTTTACCTAGAAATATTCCCATCATAGCTAGTTAATTTATAATGAGGTAGGAAATGAACTAGCCGAATATAACAGTACAGGTGAATAACAACGGATCATTCACGGAACGGCTCATACACGCGTCTGCTGTGTATGCAATCAGTCAGGACGGATGGTTCACGCAGAACGGACCGTACACGTGACACCCGGTTTAAACAGTGCAGATTCACGGAAAGTGTTATCCGGGTTCCCAGTTTCCGCCACGGAAAGTGTTACATCAATGTCATTACACTTCAAAGTGTAATTTAAAGTGTAATCAGGGTTATGACCATAAGCTCCTACAACATTATTTCATGATTTAAACCATGAACATAAGTGATAACACTCTGAAATAATGCATATTCCTATCAAACGTTCAATTAATCAAAGTACAATTTCTTTTCTTCTATCTGGTGTAAATGCAAAAGGGATTCAACGTACCTCGTTGAAATATTCAGTCGAGTTTTCGAGACTTCCCTGCAAAACATAAAATAAATAAATAAATAAATAAATAAATAAATAAATAAATAAATAAAAGTGTGTGCATTTTTATTTGATCATTTTTCTGTTAAAAAATTGCCGTAACAAAATATTCTATAGGCCTACAGATTTATAGAAAAATAGAATTGATTAATGGAAGCTCTAATTTCAATTATTAAATATGAATTCAAATTATCAAAATAAGATACTTACAGGAAAACATAATGGCAACAGCTCTTTTCTCTTTACACGATAATTAAATCTCTGCATCATGCTAGGTGAAATTGTCTTGCGGTTCCGTCTTATGGCAGTTCTTGCTTCTTGCATTAACCGAGACCAATGGCGATAATACTGTAAACAAGTGTTCCCACCGGGACACCTAGAAACGTTAACAGAAAGAAAAATCGAGAGATTCTGAAAGTATTTGAGTTTCCAGTCCTAAAGAGGAAGACTACTTCATTATCACCATCCAAATATGTTGATCACAACTGAAGAATGCAGATATTTAACGTCATTATTTGGTTACGTCACAGGTCAGGTTATATTCACTGACGAGTCTTGGAGATAACATAAATTGCGAGTTGACATTCGTATTTCATCATTCATTTTTTATGACACAAAGAACGAATCACCACGTCATTTTCCTATTACGTTTACGTCATTATATAGCGGTAAGTCATCACGTTACCCATAACATTACCTGCAAGGCCTTGAAACATCTCCCAGTACGATTTGGCTCTCGTCCCCGTACTCGTAAGACACGTCCAAACATTGAGGAGACTCAGCATCGTTTTCAATGCTACAAATTTCTGACACCTGACAACGGTAAGATGCTTGACAAAACTGTTGCATTCAGAACAACTGACTAACAGACCTGCAGATCAAGTAAAGCGACTCACTAAAAAGCTTGCCGGTTAATTTCCGGTTAGACACTGAATACGCAACAAGCATTCAAGTGGATCGGCCATATTTGATCCGCGGGTCTGTTCGTCCGCTGTTCTGAATGCTCTTACAGTGGGCTCAAAACATCAGCGGGTAATCCCCTAACGGTACTCCGCAAGTATAAAATTCGACGAAAATATTCTAACTACAAGTATAATAAGAAGGCCACTCCCTGGATCTGCCATTGTAACGGCACCCTCGCTTTTATCGCAACATTGAGGGTTTCAAATTAACACCTTAGAAACTGGCTTTTAAATGTATTTTAAGTTTGTTTCCTTGTTTATTTGTCAGTTTTACCCTTTAGAGCATCCACTCGTTTCGTCATTGAAGGAATAAACCCTCCCCCCCCCCCAATGCCTCCTAAATTTATACCATTCATACATTATTAATAATAAAAGATAAGTTTTCATTTTCATTTATAGGAAAATGTTTATATATTTACCCTTTCACACGAGATATCCACAGTCTTTATCTCGTTTTCAAATGTCGTGATTTCCAGCTTTGGATCTGAAAACACGGCTCTGCTGTCGCCGGGGCACCTACAGCTCAATTCAATTTTCACCGTATCCTTCCCTGCAGCGTTTTTAACAGGTTCTTTCTTTAGAACTCCCGGGGTTGAAAAGGCGCAGTAGGGCACAGGAGACGGTGCTCCACACGTGTGCAACTTGGCGCCATTATATATTTGCCCTGAGAGTGAGTCAAACCCAAACGAAGTCGCACAGGGCGAGGCTTCATCCGGGCACTTACAGAACAGGGTAGCGTTGCGTGGCAACCATGTGACGTCTCTCATTTGTGAAGATCTGGCGGTGGAGAGCCACGCCGGGAGATACGGACGCACCTCGCTGCATACTTGTGTAGGAGTACATGTTGGGAGGTCGGTTTGACTGTCAACACCCTGAATACATGAATGACAACTGACAAAGATAATGATAACCAAAGCATTTTCGAATTCCTTCTATTTTATGATTTCCATATACATGTATTTTTTTTATAAATAACCTATATAGGCGCACGAAATTACTACTACTACTACTACCACTACTACTACTACTACTACTACTACTACTACTACTACTACTACTTATAATGATAATAATAATAATAAGTCTTACCCTTGTAAGTTTTAATGAAAATTTAATGCTATTAAAATGAGAAGGATCAAACAACGCTGAAAAATGATCAACACGAGCGTTAATTTTGGAGCTGTTTTTCTTCAAAATCCGCCTATTTCATTTTCAGAGTAATATACGAAAATATAGTTTTAAAAATGCAGTTGCCCTGTTGCTCCTGGCGTTTCAAAATTATCCCAGAAATACAAACCTCTGGCAGAACTATCGTCAGGGGATTACGACTTGTGGTTGCTCCGTATGCGCTGTGGGAGACAGCAAGAAGCAGAAATACCAAAACTCTTGAAAAGACCATCATGAGCTAACTTCGCAAAATGAGACTTTTGCGTGTCGCTGGCTAAAGTATCCTTAAATATGCCACGATTCTTGGTTTATATGCACAGCTATGGATTAATTTGGACACCGTAAAATGCATTTGTTTTTGTTACATATATTTTGTACTTGTTTAAAATGTTGAGCATTTTTGTCTCATCTGTGAAGGGAATACGAACAGATAGTGCAACGCCTTGTTATTCACGCTTCAATGTGTCATTCAAAACGAGATAAAGACAACCTGCCGACATCAAAATAAAGCGTCATGTTTCAAAGATTTACAGGTTCACGTTTAAATTTACTCAACTTGCCTCGCAATTGCAGTGCTCCTTAGTCCAACGGAAATCACACAATTTTGCCATTTTTGATTGATTAATAAGCTAATGTACGGATATTAATGTGGTGTCTGTCACGCACGTGATCGGATATAGGTTTTCATTGTCTGTGAGATGATGTCCGTTGAAGTTACGTGGTAGAGTGGGTAGGCTTGGGTGAAAAAAATGATGTGTGTGTGTGTGCGTGCTTTCTTTCTCTCTCTGTAGCTCTTTTTCTTTTTTTTTCTCTCTCTCTCTTTCTCTTCCTTTCTCTCTCTGTCTCGCTCGCTCAGGAACACGTGTTATCACTAAGTCACGTACAATTTTGTATATGGACCTGTCATGCCGAATCATACAAGGGAGATGGGGCAGGACAGCCCCCCCCCCCCTTCAGATTTCCGAAACTAACATTTTGATGTTATTTTTATAAAGTTAAACCCTATTCCTTTCCCTCTTACAAGTATAAAATGAAAATAAATATGATCTGTTGATAAGATTTAATAAAATAAGATCAAGCCTGCTCATTAAAAATACCTGGTGATCACGTATAGGACTAGAAAGTGCTTTAGTATGTGGTGGGTAACCCAACAAGGCGTCAGTTCTTCAATTTCTGTTTACTTTGAGATCTTACTTTTGACATGGGGAGTGCAAAAGAAGATATTTGTGTCTCCAGAATCAAAACCCTTTAAAACGCGATAAATTAACTTATAAATACGTGCTCTGGTCGGCAGCGGTTTCTCAAACAAAACGTTCGATTCTGTGTATTTGCCAACATTAGAATATAGTTGCAGATATTATCTGCTGTTATAGAATGAAACTGTCCGCTTGCACTCTGCGTGACACTTGTTAATAAGCTGTGTTATAAATGGATTCTATTCTCTTTCTCTCTCTCCACTCTCAGTGAGTGCATCATTATAGGCCCGTAGCCAGTAATTTCAAAAGGGGGGTTCTTTTTTTTTTTGAAAAAGTGGACCTTTTCCCATAAAAACGTCATGTACCTAGATCAATTTTTACCTAGAGTGGACCTTTTCCCTACGGGCCAGCATTATGATGTTTGCCATTCAGTCATGACTCAACTTCTCTTTGATGAACAAAACAGGAAAATGTGTATTTAATTTCATACACTTCGTGAGTCATCTGTGTATTGGCCGCGGATACTGCCCTCTCTCTCTCTCTCTCTTTCTCCCTTCCCCTTTCCCTCTTTCCATTTTACCCCTCTCACTCTCTCACTCTCTCCCTCACTCTTCTCTCTCCATTTTATCTTTGAAAGAAAGAAAGAAAGAAAGAGAAAAAGAGAGGACTACATATTCACTTAATTCGGTTCAAATAAAGTCAATGGTATACGCGTCCCTGATACTGCCTTGATCACCGTCCGTGGAATGGTCAGACACCATAGGTGTCACCCTGGACGCCTGACCGATCAAGTCACCGATAGAGCAGACAGCTGGGCCTCGACAGCACCTGTTACACAAAAGAAGCATAGTCCGAAATTTGGCCCAAACATTTAAATAATATTTTTGACTTTGAGAAAAGAAGTACATCCGTTGCATGACAATAAAACAAAAGCACTGCCAGTTTTATAACAAAAGACATGAATAATGTACCACGCCATTACGCTACATTAGGCTACATTTTCGATCTAAAAATTTGGAACAAACTTCGGGCTAAATATGCCTTGTGTAAATCGAGCCGCGGTGTCCACCTTACACGACTTTGAGCACGATTCGATTAAGATACCCTGGCACATGTACGACCCTGTTTGACGTCTTCAACGTGAAGGTTGTTTTGATGAGTTTTATTCTATGTACTGCGACCTTTTGTGTTCAAGGTGTAAAAAGATTTAAACAAGTTTGATGTAAATAATACGATGTATCGTATTAAAATGTATCAGTCGAATACATTGACTAATTAATGCATGGAAATAGACTTATGGGATTTGCACTGGGGCTTAAACTGATACAAGATGGATAAGATCGACATCCTTCGTTAACTGGTTGTCTGGGTTGTACATCGTACTGAAAAGGTACATTAAACAGGGATACACGTCAAAGATTTAAATTGCCAACGAAACCATCCCTTCTGCCACCTAAGAAAAATTTATTTCGAAATTATTCAGATTTCTTTCCATTAATGTGTAATGTCTAGAAGTTGGATGGCGCGGGGGGGGGGGGGGGGGGGTGCTCACAACAAAATGATGCTGGTTTTAATATGGATAAGCAAGATCAGTATAAATTGGGTATCGGTAATACAATCGAGTATTGCCTGTCAAACAACAACATTAAATTTTTTGTCTTTAACTACATGTACCTGTTAATATGACGTGTTCCATTCCTCCTTTTAAGTACTGAAGTTCACTGGTTTTCCTTGTTTTGTTACTAAGCACGTCGTCGCTTTTGAGGGAATTGCTTATGAGATTTACGTCAATGAGTCCAAAAGTTTGTTGTCTAAAAGAAAGCGAGTCTTGAATACGATGCTTTCACCTCAAGAATAGAACAAAATGTGGCTTTATTTGCCAAATGACTATTCATAGGTGAATATATCAAACGCTTATTCAATTGATACAATAATATTCACGCCAACAATGGTAACACTCCGACAACAGAGGGATTATTGTGGCACCTAGTACGTTTAATTTCAAGGCTAAGTAACTTTTAGAGTAATATTGTAAGCATAAATTTAATAACGTCGTGACGCGATGACAACGTACTCAAGCTCCGTAACGCTGTCATTTCAAGGTTGAGTGTCCTTAACATACCACAGGCATCATTGTTAAAACCTGGCTTATACTGGAGAAAGCAGGACGCTCCTAGGTCGGATTCTTTTGCTTTTAAAGGATGTACGTGTAACTATGGCAAATTGATTGATTAATTACCTAAAGTAGAAAAACTTCGTCTAGCTGAAGCTTTAGGACGACTTCGGGGTAAACGTAAGTCTTTGGGTGTGGCTCGGATAGGTGTTGAGCGGGATCGGACTGCATCAGAGTTAACGTGTAAACCTGCCTTGGTTGAATAAGATATCTTCCAATAAAAACTGGACAAAGGATACTCGCCAGGTACAAAACTATCCATTGAGTATGAAGCCTTCATAACAGACAGCGAGAAGTGTTGCGCTACACTCTACTTTGGCCGAAGATGCTGCGAGTACTGATCGTCTCGGCCGCCCTCTGTGCAGTGGCGGTGCACGGTCTCACCAGAGCCGAATACGACCGTGCCAAGTCCTTGCTAACTGACCTCATCAACGGAACTTTCAACAGAAACCCCGACGGTGGCCTCCAGCGTCCTCTGGTCGCGTCCGCCATCCGCTTGGCCTTCCATGACTGCGTGAGCGAGAGGTGCGACGGGTGCATAAACCTGGACGACCCGTCCAACCTCGGCCTCGGAAACATCCATCGGCGAATTGAGAACGTTTACGATCGAAACAGACTGACCGGTGTGATATCCAGGGCCGATTTCTGGGCCCTTGCTGGCGTGGTGGCAACAGAGATGGGCCGGGGAGACACAGTCACGACCCCCTTTCGCTGGGGCCGCGAGGATTGCGCCACGTCCCCTACCACGAGTGCGATGGACAACTTCCCCAGCTCTCTGGAAGGAATTGAGAACACCTTGGGGTACTTCAAGGACAATTTCGACATGGAGGCTCGCGATGTTGTTGCCCTGATGGGTGCCCACACGGTTGGCCGCGCCGATCCCACTCAGTCCGGTTTTAGTGGACGGTGGACAACGGTACGAGACCTTTTCGACAACGAGTATTACCGCAATCTCAAAGAGATGTCATTCAGTCAGATGGACGCTGGCGATAACCACTGGCAGTGGACAACAGTAAGAAGGAGACAACAAGACTCGACTCAACAACGTACCGCGACAGCACAAGACTTTGATAGGGACTCTACAGGTCCTAACCCCTCGTCTCTCCTACGTGAAATCCTACGCAAGCTCGCCGACGTCGACGAACAAGCGGAAATGGCCAGCAACCATCGCCAAAAACGACAAGGCGGCGGCGGGGGCGGCGGCAGGGGTTTTATGCTGAACTCCGATATGTGTCTGTATCGCGATATCAAACCGGACGAAAACGGAGAGGAGACCTCGTGTAAGACCCTGAACACCGACTGCCCCAGGACAACGTACATGTCCACCGCCGACATTGTAGACGAGTACATTGCCGATAATGCTGCCTTTCTACGGGATTACGACGCTGCGTACGCTAAAATGACGCACAGAGGCTACGAGGCGCAGACGTTGTTTGAAGTGCCCGAGGAGTGAAGTGAATACACACGTGCAGTTTCCACAGTTGCAGCCGTTATGGCAATACTGTAGGTCAAACGTCAAGTGTATATGACTAACCGCCCTCAATCGTTTTCTATTTAAAGGACTTTGCATCACAAAATGTTGACTTCTGGTAAGATTTAAAAGAACGTATATATATGTGTACACATGTGCATCTTTTGGTACGTGTAAGCAGTTGTAGTTCTAAAATAGCGTGAAACTTTACTTTGAAACCGTGACTTGCTGTACGCCTTGTTTTTATTAAAGCACCTGTCTTGTCAGTTAGCTTTATGTCAAATCAGTGACGAAGTAGTACTCTGATTTAGATAGTGCTAGTCCAATAAGAAATATGTCTCAATCTTCATTGCGGCATTAATCATTCAAATGAAAGTAGTTGGTGACAAAAGTTACATATATAGAGCACGGAAACGTCTACATTAAATGTCTCCTAAATATCTTGATTTGTACCGCCATGTACGAGTTACATCGTGTTCAAATTGATACTTCAAGCAAAATAAATCCTTTTTACATAACTGCACAGTAAGTTTACATTGTTTGTTTCCTTACATTATATCTGCACGAAATATTAAAGGTTCGGATGCATCGTCATCCGTAGTTCGATTTAGGAACAATTTATTTTCGCGCAACGTTTCCGGTAAAATATGATGTATATTTATGCAATATAATAATAATAATAATAATAATAATAATAATAACTCGACCGCCGATCTGATTATTCAAATGTTTGATCCATTTATTTCATCACTACATGCTATCAACACTTAGCACCAAAAACAAACACAATCACCTTAAATATACAGTACAGACGCACGCTCCAAGTGCAACCTGAACACATTATCTGCGCCGTTATCCTCATATCAGTTATGTCTGGCAAATCCCATTATAACGCAGATAAAATCACACCGCTCATAACTTCTCCGGGAAGTTTTAAATAGTTGCTCCATTCCTCTTACGGTCAAATAATAATTGCTTATGTACAATGAAAACGCACACCATGTTCGATGTAGTACTTCGCTAGGAAAACGTATTTCCGCGTGCTGCCATATCTCCATGAATAAAAGACGCACTGCCAGCTATCGACAAATCAAGTTCATTACTAAATGCCCTTTTTTCTGAGTTCAAATCTTATCCGATTAATATCCCATTAATTTTATATCCTGGCACTTACGCTTGACAGCGCTCCTGGCAGTAAAATATGATTACTAACTGCCAATTAAAATATGGCCAATAAAATATTTATAAGTATTCTGATTGGACAAATACGGCTGCTTAAGTGTTACGCTATTTTCATTTGGCGTCACCGGCTCTTTATCAATTTCAGGAGCAGATATACAAATATTCAAATACAATATACTTGTTTAGTATATCTTTCATGTTTTGTAACTTGCTTTCTTCTACTTACGGGATCCCATAATACTGGAAAAATATCAGAACATACCCTATAATTTTAAATGCATATTCAATGTTCATAATTTTACATAATTCATTTACTGATGAGAAATTCCCCGCATCCGTTATGCGTCTACCGTCTTCTTCTCATCAATTTTGCATTGTTGTGCCAATAATTAAACCAGATAATACCTTATAATATACTAAATAATTAATTAACTAAATGTTACCTACTTCCGCCTGCTTCAACTAACCAAAAGTCTACTGAACTGGCTGAACCAATGGTTGAATGCTGAACTTTGAAGTTACCTCTATACCTTATCCTCTTTCTAAATCTAAATTAAGCATGGACCACGTTCTGCAACACGACATAACAGGGTAAACTGTTCAAGCAGCCATAAACTCTGCACTCATCTAAATAATTGTGCAGAGATCACAGTCAAACTAGGCATGCCTACACTGTATTAGCTCTAGACCTCTTCATATCGATGCAAGAGAATTAACAACTGGTCACCAAACATAACTCTCTAGAAAATCTCTAATTATAGCATTATGTTATTTTTCTTTCTTTTTTTTTTATGACCCAGAAGTCTACCTAGAGTACTGTATCTTTAATGCTGAAAATAAGTAGACATTGCATGTCCTGTTTTCATTCAATGTACAAAAATATGACCTCATTAAAATAGCATTTTTTGTTTTATCAAATTTTAATTCACAAACCTCACCACTGCTACACATTCAGTTTGCCCTAAGTACCTTTCTTACAGCCGCATTCACACAGGGACTTACTTAAACCAGAAATAGTCAGACAACCATCCTGTCTAATACTAAAGGTTAATTCTACCTTCCACCAAATTGTATAGCTGTCAATTTTAAATTAAAACATTACTCAGTCTTTGGAACTTTTACCTTTTTTTGTAAAACAGTACAAACTCTGTCATCTAAGAGGGGTGCTACACTTCTGTTTTGGATCTAGGATGCTTAATTTTTTTTTTTAATTTATGTCTTTAGGCTAGAATACTTTTTTAGGTGCAAACCAAATCTTGGCCCAAGTAAGTCTGTGAACATGCCTCAGTTTTGAAAAGAAGGGGTTAGTTTGACATAATTTATCCCAATAATTGGTCTAACCTTCTTGACGAAAATTTGTGACCCTAGTTAAACCAATAAAAGTCCAAATTAACCAAATATTATGTCCATTTTATGACAAGAAAGATTTGGCTATGATAACTTAAGTGCAGTGAAGATATCTTGAACTCAAAGTATTGCCTAAGTTTTTGTCTTAAATTTTAAACCAAATTCTGGGCTTATTTTCTTTGCTGGAGCCAATCACAAAAAGAAAGCTTAACTGCCAATAAGTGCAGCCACTCTTGCAATCTATCCTTTTCCTAGAAGTCTGTCAATCAATGGCACATCATAAAATAAAGGCTGGACTAGGACATTTTTCTTTCTCTCTTTTCTTTTGTATCTTTTTTAAATCTCAAAAATATCTCTTGAATCCAGATTTTGAATCCTATTATGTTCAAAGGTGAAAATATGTGCAGAACAAAAAGCCAATTAAGAGGCTCGTACAACTGAGCCTTTGAACTACTGAGATGTATCTATTATAATCAAATTATACCCTAATTTAGAGCTTTTAAAATAGCCTAAGAATCTTGACCTCATCTTTGAATTCTCAATAACATGAACCATTTTATATCACTGATGAAATACAACCTCCCTTTGAGTTAGACTTCTTGCTCCATTCCTCAAATTTACACAAGGGATAAGTTTACATAGGATAAGCTGGCAGACACAGACTTTCCTTTTTTTTTTTTTTTGTTCATTTTTTTTTTCTTTAATTTTATAGAATCCCATTAGTGATATACTGGAACCCGTCGTAGAGTTTAGTGGTCAGGGAGTGGAGACTGGATTCCACCATGTTGTCCACCAGGAGTTGCAGTTGCTCCTCCGTCAGATTGAGGTGAAAACGTTCCTTCAGAGCACGGATTGTGCTGATACCCTTACCAAAACAGGGAAGCTGAGAACCTGGAAGTGAGAACATTAATAAACCGATGTGGAAAATGTTTCTATAAATATAACAGAACAGTTGAAAACATGCAAACAATGATATTTGTGCAAAAATTGTACATAAAAAAGAGATCAGAAATGAAGAGATGAACAACATTTTAATTTTAAACAGAACAAACATTTTTATTTGATAAGACTTACACTCTAAACTTAGGTCCATAAGAAATAATGGTTTAATGAAGGGTATTAATATAATTCAATATTCAATGTGCACACATAAAACAGATAAAACTTTAATTTTATTCTTCGTTTCACATTTTTTTACCTGTCTGCATTATCTCCACCATGTTTAATATTTTCTCCAGATGTTTTCTTGTCACCACAAAACCTTGCAGCATCAGAATCTTGAAATACTCAAACATGTCACTGCCATAACCACCCATGACCTAGAAATATTTTACCAATCATGTTATCCTTAAATGTTTGCTGCTGATCACAATAACTGGAAGAAACACAATCCACAATTTGCAACCCATTACTTTTTGCTCTTGACTAATAACTACTTAGAACAATCTTAAGCAATAATGTAGACCACAAATATTTGCTGCTGATCAATACCTTTCATACATGTTTTTGTAACTTTTTGTTTTGATATTATATTATCTGCCATCATGGTAGAGGATTAAACAATTATTAATGTACCACTGTCTGACAAAAAATCACCTTAATTAGAACTTTTATTGTAAACATATTCTTCAAGTAGGACTAAACTATATTATCACAAAATGATCAAAGATTCACAAAGTACCTCCACAAATTCATAAGTGAGCTTGAAAGGGGAGTTCTCAAAGCCTAGGTTCTTCCCGGGAGAGCTGGAGAGGATAAAACCAAAGTCTATGTGGATGATGTGTCCCTCTGCATCCAGGAGGATGTTGCCATTGTGCCTGAAGTAGAAATGAGAAAGAAAGATGATGATTACATTAACGTGAAAGTTCCATTTTTTGTATCCATTAATTTGTGATGATATCAGTATTTTGTAGTAAAAAGTAGGTATTTCAATTGGGAAAGGTGAGATTTTGTTTTGATGTACAGCCAATAATGCATTGCTACACCCTCATCTGGAATACATGACAGCATCCCTTGCTAGCTCTTGGCATGATATGGAGTCTACTGGCCTTGTAACTTCGTAACTTATGCACTACTTACCTGTCCTTCACCTGCATTAGGTAACACACAAGGGCATAACCAGCGCAACTTGAGACAAAATTCCTCTGGGCTTCCAGAAACTCTTCACTATTAGGAGGTCCATATTCATGCACAAAGTATTCCATTAGAGACATTTTGCTCTGTTTCTTAATCTGGTGTAGCGAGACTGCGTTGACGATAGGCTCGATCATGCCAGAGTCGTTGGAAAGCACCAGGATGTTGTAGGGTTTCACCCACAGAGGAATTCGTTCCTGCGTCCAGATGTTCTAGAAGGCAAATGATAAACATCATGTGAGTTTAAAAAGCCAAACAAAACAAACATCGTAGTATTTATATTATTCCTCTAAATATGTTCATGTTCAATCTACTTGGACACACACACACGTGCATAAACATATGGAACAGTTAATATTAGTGTCCAGACAACAGACACACATGGATATATACACACGTATCCTGCACATTACAGTTAAAAATGAAACCACACATATGTATGCAAACACATACACAAAAGTGATACCAAAGATGCTTTTGCCCTTTACCATACAGTGAAAGTGTGTGCAAACCTGTTACTGTGTAAGAACTTAAAATACCCCAGGCACACAGGCACACAGTCTCTCTCTCTCATGCACACACACACACACACGTGCGTGCTGGCATATCAGATGCTAGTAACTGTGTCAGAACTTAAAATACCCCAAGTATATATAAACAGGCGCTCTCTCTCTCTCGTACACACACACGCACGCACGCACGCACGCACGCACGCACGCACGCACGCACGCACGCACGCACGCACACACACACACACACACACACACACACACACACACAGATATAACAGATGCCTATGTATACAAACCTGTAACTGTGTCAGAACTTGGAATGCCAGTAACTCCTGCCTCAGGTCATCTCCACACTTGATAATGGCCGACAGCAGCCTCCAGTTTGGGAGGTGACCATAAGGGGACGACTCCTTAATTCTTCGCTCCTTTTCGTGCCATGGTTCTTTAAGGGCAGCCGCAGACGGGTCTTCAGGGTCCCGCTGGAACATCAGAGAGTTAAACGATTAATCATTCATCTTAAATAAACACATACGAGTGACATTTTCTCCAGTGAGTGATCATTAAATCTGACAGAGACCAATACACCAAAGCCACCTCATCCGCCACCACAAACGTGATGATTCAGAATTTTATTTTCACCTGCCCAGGTAGGTTTATAGACAACAAGGTGAAACTTTGTAAACTATGGATAAAAGATGGAAAAGTAGAAAGCTTTCAGGACTTTTTATCAAGAGTTTACAGTTTCACCTTGTTCCTTGTGATTCAGAATGTTTGCATATTTTTATAAGAATGTATGTATTTTACAACACCCAAATGCAACTGGAGCTTTTTAACAAAAGTTAGTAACAAAAGTTTCTTTTGGAGGCAAGATTCCAATTGGAGAATACTAAAATGTTTTTTTTTTCTTTTTTTCCCTTCTGAATCACTTGTGTTGGTAACAGCCACCACAATCATGTATCCCACCACTTTACAGTCCTGCTCAGACATCTTCATATTTTTAGTAAAAAGATGGACAGTAGATGACGAAAACCAAGTTATCTTAGACATCTACTATTTAAGTTTCTAATACCATCCATTCGTTCCATTTTTAATTTTTTTTTTTTTTGTTTTTTTTTTTGTTTTTTTTTTTTGTGAAAATCATGCTATGTGGTCACAACATAAAAGAACAACAGGGAATTGGTATGAATGTTACTATCTGGATTAAATACTGATTAAGAGGAAAGAACTCGGAAAAGGCACATATTTCAAGAAAAGCAGAGTCCAAACCCAGGAGCATGAGAGACATCCAATGTTAGTGTTAACATGAACCCTTGGGTGCTTATATGTGGATGGTCAATAGAGGGACACATTTCAAGACAAGCCTAATTCCATGCCTTACTCCACACACACGTTAACTTTCAATTTTGAATGTCTTTTTTAAGATTTTGTGTGAGCAGCTCTGTACTACCTCAAATTTAGTCTTTGGGGCAGCAATGTTCTCTGTAAGCCTCCTGCGAATGTCACCAGCTGCAATATAAACAGGTTCCTTGCTGTCCACGCTATTGCTGCTCTCCATGGAGAATTGAGACAGCGTGTCGCTGGACCTAGACCTTGCTGCAAACTGGAAAGAAAAGTGGCAAAAATTGCTACAAAACACCTTCCCATACATCCCCTTATTTTGTGCAGAGCTGGGGGGAAAAAGGTGAGGGAAAGACAAAATAGGTAAAGTCCTAAAAGCCCACTCATAACCGTGTAAAGTAAATGAAAATAATATTAAGGTGATTATGATTTGGAGTTGTAATAGGTACTGAATTTGTTCTTGCCTTGAGATTGCTTCTTACTTTTAATTTTTTCATATATGTACTTGAAACCAGCATGTTGGGAATCTAATAGTTAACTTAAAAACATGTCAAACTTATCAATGTGAGACAAACATGAAGCAACAAATTATGAAGGATTTTTTTCTTCTCTGTTCAGTGGACAAATAACTTCCCTAAAAAGTGTGTGTGACTGCATGGACACTCCATACCATTCCAGCTCCAGATGACCTTCACCTTACCTGTAAAATATCATCATCTTCCTGCGACCAGCAGTCTGCGTCATCAAAATCATTGGACATTCCGTACAGGTTAAAGTCAGACCTGGGGGAACAGTTGGCGTAGTGCAGGGTGAGATCCTCCTCTGACTTGGTAAACCTCAGTGTGTTCTCCAGGATCTTAGAGGGCACTGGGGCTGTGTGGGAGTTCTCACACTCCAGGACTTCTACATACACTAGGTATGGGGCCTGTTTGGAATAGAGAGAAAACTGTATTGTATTGTATTGTATACTTCTACATACACTAGGTATGGCGCCTGTGTGGAATAGAGAGAGAAAACTATATTGTATTGTATTGTAGACTTCTACATATACTAGGTATGGTGCCTGTGGGGAATAGAGAGAAAACTGTATTGTATTGTATACTTCTACATAAACTAGGTATGGCGCCTGTGGGGAACAGAGAAAACTGTATTGTGTTGTATTGCATTGCATTGCATTATATTGTATTGTATTATATCCATAAGAGAAAGAACAGGTTACATTCATGTATACATGAGGTGTTTTTAAAAACTTTTCATTCACATAATTTTGATTTTATTAGTCAATCATTTTATTTACCTTTTGTGTGTGTTTGCATGTGTGTGTGTGTGTGTGTGTGTGTGGTGAAGAGGAACAGAAAGGAGCTTTAAAATGCAACATAAACCTCAACACTGAGTTCACCACTGTAACAACCACAACTCAACCACATCTTACCTTCTCCTTGGAGTTGAGGACCACAGCAAATGTCTGTGGGATCCTGACAACATGGTGGTTGGTGTTGGAGTGGATGGGGAGCCAGATACGCGCGGGCAAGTTCAAGTTCATTGAGGCCAAGTCTGCTATGAGGCGAGCAGCTGGGAGGTGGGAAAAAGAGAAAAGTGAATTATTAAAGTCAGAAGTTTTCCTTCTGCTAATAACTGTCAGGGGTGGTTCCAGAGATACTTTCTGAAAGTCTTCCAAATTCTCTTTGAAAATTGGAAAATTCTGATCATCTTCCAGAAGACCCAGAAGACGGTTTCTGTCCACCCCTGCTAGTATCCAAAATTTGTACTCCAAAGATGAAAACTATAAATAGCGAGAAAATTCAAAACAACTAATAACATTTCCAACTTTCCTCCTTTACTGTCCAGTAACTTTTTAAAATTAAGTTTACGATTGGCTCAGACAGTGGCTAAGGTCATAGACTATAGCCCAGGCACTTACTTCTCATCTCTTTTGTCTGTAATGTTTGTAACTTCTTCCCAATATTGATGAAGGCTTTGACAAACTCCAGTTCTGGGAGCAGGCGTGGGGCCTAAACATATTAATAATAATAATAAAAATAATAATAATAATTATAATAACATTCTACTCAATAATACAAATTAATGATTCTGAATCAATTCAAAGAGAAGAATTCTGTTTCTGAGTCGATACAAAGAGTTCAAAAATATCTGAAGTTAACAGTTTGAGTGTCATTAGAACTGAGCAGTTTATGACAGAAGTTTGCACATCATAGCTTTACTCTAACTAGTCCTCATTCATAAGTTTTTTTAAAAAATTAATACTGAAGTCCAACTAATCACAAACCTTATCATAAACTAACAGCCAAGAACTTACATCACAATGGCACTCTGTCATCTTCCCAATGAGGTCATTAAACACACCCTCGGAACTCTCGTGGCACTTGCAGCCGCTGTCGAAAGCGCGACCTGACGAGAGATCTCCCAACATACTGCGCATGCTGGTCAGACTGCTGCTCCTCTTCAGGGGTGTGGGCTGCAGACTACATCCTGGGGGAGAAATAACAAAATATATACACCAAATCATAATTAACACACTTAAAACAGTAGAGAGCCCCCAACATACGACACCCTTGTGGAGAAGTTATAAACAAACAAATCAACACAAATCAGTGGTGCAATCAGCAGTAATAATCTAACTTAATGGTCAAGACAAAAAAAGTGACAGTGGGGAAAAATTTCAGATAAGTTCACCATTCTTACCAGTGACATCAGACACGGCTCTCTTATGTGTTTTCTTAGACGGTGTCCCCGGGGAGCCAGCCTGGTGGTGATGGTGGTGATGTAGGGGATACAGGGGGTGGGTGTGGCTGTGGGAGGGACTAGGGAGGTCAGACTGAGCCTTAGGGTGGCGCGGCCTGGAATGAAAGATGAACATTTTATTAAAAAGAAAAAAAAATTGCTTTATTTAAAAATCTTGTTTAGAATATGAGAGAGAGAGAGAGAGAGAGAGAGAGAGAGAGAGAGAATCATTAATTAAACCTGCAATAATATGGAAAGCATGTTATTCTGACTTGTAGTTGTGTTAATAACCTAAATTGACTCAATACAATGTATAGGAGTTAGTGAGATTGACTAAGTGAACAGTTTTAGCAGTCAATCACACCAAAAGCAATATGTGTGCGCGCGCACGCGCGCGACAGAGAGAGAGAGAGAGAGAGGGACCAACCTAATTTCCTCATTCATAATCATGTTTTTCAGCTTCACGCCCTGAGAGTTCCGCCATGATGGTTTCCCAATGACATCAGCACAGTAGGCTGTTAATAACCACGCTGCCTTCAGTGAGAAATCAACACTCTCTCTGCACCTGTCAACAAATCAATAACAGCGACGTTGTCACAGATTCCAATACACAGTAATCTAAAAAAGTACTCAGAGAGAGTGCATACATCTCAATTTTCATTATTATCAATTAACTAATTTATGGAACACATGATAAATCTTATAAATTTATTCAAAAGCTAGCCATTTTTGTTCCATGGTGCTTATTTCACCAAACCTATCCATAACTTTTTGGGTTAGGCAATTAAATGTATAATATGTCAACAAAAAAAAAAAGGCAAAAGCATAATCCCCTTGGAAGAGGCACGTACATCAAGTAACTCAACACAGATGCAAATGAATAATACTAATTTTAGAACACAGCATGCACTGAAGAAATGTAGACAACAGGTTCATTTACCAGAATCAGAAAAACTATAAATCTGACACCATTAGACTTCCTAGTGCAGATCGTTCTAGGGGTACATGCTTTTAGAGTCAACTTTAAATTACAATGTAAAATTTTCCTAACTAGGATGAATTCTGAACTAAGATGAAATTCAAATTCTGTGAATTTTTAATTCCCCCCCCCCCCCCCACCCTTTTACTTCTTTCAAAATAAAAATCATTAAACAAGGATTTTTTAGCTCCACAAAGTAAGAAGAAAATTCTTTAGCAAGAATTAATGTCCTCCTATCTACCTGTGTATGATATAAGGATGAATAGCCTCCGCCACATCCCTCATGTGGATGTACATGTTAAGTAGCTGTGGCAGATATAGGTCAACATTCTCTGGGGGAAAGCTGAACATCCGGTTGCCTGAGAGGGAAAAATATCAAATTAATTTGACACATAATTTTAAACAACTTGCCTCTTACAAACATTAATAATAATGATAATAATAATATAGTAAAAGCAAGCAAAAATTGGGCAAAAACATACCTATATAAGACTGTACCCCTGGCTCCTTCGAGTTGAACAAGTATGTGATGGCAATCGACATGTCAAACAGTTTGGACTCAAAGAGCCTCAGTAGCCAGGACTGCTTGCCCTGCGCCTTTTTTAGTTTTGTCTTTTGGCCATGTGACTGTGGTGACCTCTGGTGTTGGTGATGGGGATGATGGTGGTGATGATGGTGATGGTGAAGGGTATCTTGCTTGCTCCCATGACTTTTATCATTTTGCACCAAGGCGTTCTCGTCCTTGGGGTTTAATTCCAATGTTTCTAAATTCAATTTTAAGTGGTCTTTGCTTGGAGAAGTCTGAGAAGGCTTGTGATTGGTCAGGGCTGCACTGTTTAAGTGTCCCTCATCTTGTGGTCCCGCTGAATCGTTTGACTCCCGTTTCCTCGGCCGTTGCACGTCGTCGTCAAGACTGAAGCTCACCCTCCTAGTGACTGGGGGAGGGGATTTCAAGTTACAAGCACAGTGCACCTGAGGCTCACATTCTGTGCACATCTGCCTGGGCGTGGCTACGCCAATGACATTGTCACTACTTCTTTCCAGGTTTTGATCCTTGCTTATATGTAAATCTGCATTTTCTGGATAACTAACAGGAGGGGTGGCATTGCCGTTACCATGAGTGGTACTATCTCTAGACTGCTCTTTTGCGAGAGCCAGATTAACCGGATTGTCCGAGATCATCTTTGAGCAAGGTTTAATAGTCGTATTGCACTGTACATCATATCCATTGACCTTTTCACCTTTGACCTCTGAGGTCATGACATGGCCTTGAACCTCTTGAGACTTGACCTCCAGACAGGTGGTTCTGATCATGGTGCCACCTAGTGGTGTGTTTGAGTTAATACAATCGTGGGCCCCACACTTTCGGCAAGTTAGATGAACTGTGGCATGGTTGTCTATGATGACATCGTCTTCATTGTCTGACATTGTAATTACAGCTATTACCGCTGTTGTTGGTGTGACTGATATTGCTATGGCACACTGGTAATGCAGTTACTGTATCAGGCATCACTTTAATCTTTGACATTCGTTTTCTGAAATAGAAATGATATTTCTGATTACCTTCACAGTGATGAAAATAAATTCTCTTTCTTCACAGTTTACAACTTCACATGTCTAACTCTCTCATGGGTCATTGCTCCCCCCCCCCCAACAATAAATAAATAAATAAATAAATAAATAAATAAATAAAATAACATTTGGTCCTGTCAATGAAATTCACACACTATATTTGCACATAGAAGTAGTCTCTACTTCTATGATTTGCATAATTTTCACTTGTTCCATTTTTCCCTCCATGTTTTATACTTTGGGACCCTTTCATGAGGAGAGAAATCAACAGTAAGTAAAAAAGTGATACATAGCAGTTATATGTAAACATCAGACATGTGTGCAACATTGAACCAAATATTCACTATTTATGTAACGTCCCAATGTGCCTTGTCCAATGTTGCTTCCCTCAATAAAGCAGCTAAAGCTAATTTGGCCTGTACCTTGTAGCAGACCTTATTGTTCCTTTACAAGTCACAGTGATCAACATCTCAATGCTATAATAAATGACCAAGGTGATACTTCAACTGCCTGATATTTCCAGAAGAAGTATTCAAGCATTCCACCTTCAGAATACCATAGTTTCTTGCGTCACAGTGCAGGCATACCATAGCATGCATTCCTAGGCGTCATTCCTCAGAATCCTGGAGTTATTTTCTTTTCTAGGAAACATATTAACTCATCCTACATGCAAACATGACGTTGTTAAGAAATCCTAGAAATACAGCAGTTACAGTAATTTCAGTTAAATGAAATATATTGTGTGATTTACAGCAAGAAAGAAGGGTCATAATCTCATTTCAGAGAAAGAGAAAGAGAGAGAGCTGACACTAGTATACAAAACTCAATATTAATTATGAAGCAAAGATCATATGATTATTCATATAAACAATACCAAGATATGTGGCATGCAACTTTAACAGTCAGTATTTTGAGATAACCCCTGACATACCAATTGAATTTCCATGTCACACTTTTTGACACTACTGCATGTACTAGTACTAGTACCCCTATCTTCCTCCAATGTATACACTGATTTTGCAATTATCTTTGTTTTAAAATCCCTAACTGCAGATAAATATTAATAGTTATGTAGTTTATCATGGTCTGTGAGGTCCTTTCCCCTGCAAATAATACTAGCTATAGTCTCCTGTAGTAGCTACATGTACAATACAGATCCTTTAAATATATCCTGGCCCAAAATTCGATAGGTTATGCTAGTATCTTTAAAAATACTTCCTCAGTTGATGCACTAGTACCTGATGAAGATGAGTCACTCTGATATAAAAACCTCTCCTCTTCATACCTGAAAGTAAACTATTACCTAACACTCAATGTCTTTGTTACCTATCAGAGGGCACAAGTCCTGTTCCATCAGGTTGTGGTATTTGTGGAATGCTATACATTGGGGAGAACCATTAACTTGGTATCCTGAACTGACCACAGTTTACTGTGGAATATGGCTGCAATGTTTAAGGGTGGCGTGTTTCCAGTGAACTTGGGTGAACCGGACTCAAGTGAGAATTCTCTGACTGTGAAACTCATATATATTCCTTTTGAGAACTCCTATACACAATAGAGAAAGCCATTAACTAACCACAGTTTCCTGTGCAATATGGCTTCAGAATGTTCTAAGGAATCACAAAAGCCATGTTTCTTTCCAGTTTCCAGCTTGTTGCAAACTCCTTTCTACTCTGATTCTTATGAATGCAATACTGCTTAAATATCATTTGCATATCAAATGCAATTTGTAATAGCTAATCCAAACAGTTACCTCTACTACCTGTCAGACTTCATAAACTACACATCAAACTCAATAGATCTATAAAGTCCATGTGTTTAAGTTCAAAAATGAAATATATACATACTAGTAAAGTAAATGATCTAAAAGTAAGGGTACATTTTCCAGTCAAAAATAAAATGAAACTAAATCAATGTTCAGGGCTAGACACTAACTTTTGTGAGCAACTGTCCTTCGGACAGGTGCTCATATATTTGACCTGTCCGATTTTCAATCCAACCTGTCCACAAAACCAATATTTTTTTCTATTCATACCTTTGAACTTTGTCAATTAATACGTGTAGTCATACATTTAAATTAATGTATATATTACCAAAACATTCAGTCATATGAGCCCCGAAAATGCACCTTAAAGTGAATTTATGTTCAGATAAAAAGTTGTTTTTTCATACTTGTGAACTCCTGAAGATTTAATCTTGCATATAAGTCTGATATTTAACATCAGGGCTTCTCCTAGGGTTTGGGGTACAGGGTCTACTAATTTAAGTCTGCAATTTGATAACTGATTCACATGAAGTTTAACCAAAGCTAAAAAAAAAAAAAAAAAACCTGAGCGGGAAGTGGGGAGGTGGTACTGTTAAAATAATTTTATAAAAATATTCAAATTTTATAATATTTGAATAAAGTTCAATGAAAATTATATATATTATTTTATTTATTCATTATTTTATATTCATTTTATAATACTTTACTTATATTTATGTCAACAATTTAACTTCTTAAGGGGTTATCACATGTTTGATTTTTTAAAAATATATGAATTAAATAAAATCAGCATAAAAAGGTTCCCCTTCTTTCTATTTAAATTCTCATATTTGTTATTACTTATTTCTTCCTTACATCAGTATAACACTGGTATATGAGAGCAATGTTAATTTATCATATTCCAGCACTAAATTTTAAACTGTAAATAACAGAGGTGATGCTAGAGTCATTAAAGAAAGCATCATACAAAATTTCAGGTTATATTTTGGCAAATAAACAACATTTCAACAAGATCTTCAGTCCCAAAGATTTCACTTTCTATAGTGAGTAGATAGCATACCACGTGCTTGATTGACAGGCAGTATGTTGCCTTGACAACGAACTAGATATAGCCAGTTCATCCAGTCCAATCTGGCTCCAGCACAGTACTTGTGTAGTTTCTGTTTTTGGAAGTGTCTTTATTACTAGAGCACGTAGATTTTAACAAAATAAATGTTCAGTAGTGAACCTGATATGTGAATAAATTTTGTCTGATGAAGTTCTGGAGGGTGTTCACTTTCATAATTTGGCGGTAAGTTTGCTCAGAATTCGTTTTGCGACTGCGTGTGTTTTGTGCCAAAAGTAGGTCACTCTTTTCAATGTTGTCTAGGAAGAGGCAAAAAGACGTTAGTATGCAACAAAAAATGATTTTTTAAAGATTTTTGATCCAAATTTCTCATAAAACATGACCTGTCCGTCGGACAGCCAACCCTGCAACTTCACCTGTCCGAACTGAATTTTTACCTGTCCCGGACAGGCGGACAGGCGCTAATGTCGAGCCCTGATGTTTTACCTCTGTGAACCACGTTTTGTTGCACGCTCATTTGTAACAGGTGATTCCTAGAAATGGGCCTCAGAATGGCAGAATGTTACCCAGCAGATCAATAGAAAAACTTTATTTATAGCCAGCTTTATTGATTATCTTTTCATTCTGTTTGACAGAGTGGGTGGAAGTGGGTGAGGAGGGGAGGATGAGTAGTTGGTTTTCATTGTTCTCTCTCTCTCTCTCTATATATATATATAAATGCAGCTCAAATTATGACGCGACATAAACAGATAGGAGAAAAAACAATTTAGTAACTTTTTTTTTTAAAGTAGCTTCCCTCTTCACAAAGTATAGGGAAAGCAATGTACTAGTACATCCTTACAAGTACTAGTTGTCTTATCAATTAATGACACAGTTTGACTTGATTTAATGCTAACTGTATGGCAAAAAAAATAAGCTGGCCTTCTGAGAAGGTTCCAGCTCTGCCACAGGCAACTCCCAAGTATCCATAATCCTAATATATAATGCTAGTTTGACTGAAGAAATTGTGAAATATTTTACTTTTTTTAATCAATATATTTGACAAAATTGTTTATGTGGATAATCACTTGATAATTTTACTTTGAGTTGGAATTCAGCCAATACTTCATGGCAGAGTCAACTGTAAGTCAACAACTCATTTCATTATCACAGACAGGGCTCTCTAAGACCCCATTCCCATAGATTTTAGATCGATCTATCCCTGTGGGGAGTCTCACTAGATTACTGTCAGCTTAGTCAGCTTAAGCATCTGTCCCGCCTACTAAAAGCTGTAAGGGGGTAATTAACTATGGTTTGCGCTAGCTTAGGCTGACTGCAATTTAGCGTGAACCCCCAGGGAGTTAGGTCGATCTAAATCTAAATCTCTGGATTGATCTAAATCTTGGAATGCATCCTAAGCATATATTTCAAATTAAAATCAAATTAAAAATTTTATAACACTGAAAAATGAGTGCAAAACACAGTTAAAACATACATTGCACATCTCTACTGAACCTGCCCAATCTCAAATCATCACCACCTTTGACTTATAATTACTAGTATAGAAATGAAGACACATACTGAGTCTTGTTAAATAATTATATTACTGGTTACACTCGTAGGTCAGTTGTAATATAAGGGGTCACTCAGAATGAGTCAGGACGCAATAGCTACTGCACACTAACTCCAAGGGGACTCTTGTTAAATACAATCAGATTAACAAACTAACACACCTCCTCTTGTTACCAACTTCACAATCACCAGCTTTCTTGTATTTCACTCAACATCAGGGGGAGGTGGGTTAGTCTGTTAATCAGACAGCATTCAAGGAGAGTCCCCATATAGTAAGTGCACAGTAGCTATTGCGAGCTAATTCATTCTGAACGAACCCTAAGAGTGAAGTCTATGCAATGAAGTGACACTGCTTACTCCAGTATTCACATATGCTCTCTTCACATACATAGTAGTATGCCCTCTAATATTAATTAGCATATTAATTATGGTTATTATGTATGATAGGCTATATTTTTCTCCTCACACAGGCTCTAAGGGAGGGACCAAGTTTATTTTCTCTGGATTTTCACAATCTGATATTCAAATTAGAATGTTTTAAACAATTGGCTCCTACATTTATTTTCTTTCTTTATAGATTGACCGTCTTATGGGGAAAAACCTGCAATCTCTCTCTCTCCCCAATTCTCTGTCTCTCTCTCTCTCTCTCTCTCTCTCTCTCTCTGGTCAAGGTCAGGTCAAATGGATCTTAATTTAGTGATCTTATCTGATTTCCCTTATAATCTACTTTTAATCCAAGATTATCCTATTGATTATAAGTTTACTAATATGCGTGGTAAGGCAGCTTAAAAGATAGGATTCCCAAGGCCACATCTGCTTCTGCTGCATTTCACTGATCATGAGGAAGCAGAAAGATGAGCTGCACACTAAGGTCAGTAGCAGTACTTGATGACTGAATTCACATCAGGTTTCTGTTCATAGTTTTTTTTTTTTTTCTAAACAATCATCAACATTAATATCCAACAACAAAAATCAATAATTTTATACATGAAATAACTTGATAAATTAATAAACAAAAGTACAATTAAATAAAATTTGTGCACAATTAAGTGTTCAAATTCAATATATTATCATTATCATTATTTAGCATTATTATTATTATTATCAACAATAATACTAATGATCATATTCACAATAACAGTCACAGTTCTAATTTTAAAAATTTATAATAACAAGAATGACTTTTACCATGCTTTTCTAAACATTACCCCCCCCCCCCCCCCAATAAAAAAATTAACCAAACACAGTCCACTTGCTCAAATGAATATGCTTTCATTCTGACAGGCTCAGCTGCCACAAGTACAGGCTACGTGTGTGTATGTAACACAATATGTCTGGGAAGTAACAACACAAGGCTGCACTGAGTCATCAGCTCTACATGTGACTCTGAACACTGCGCTAAAAATGAAATAAAAAACTGCTTACACAGTTGCAAGGTTCACTACAGAATACAATTTCCTCTGGCTAAACAAAGTGAAATTCAACTGAAATCTTAGTTTTAAATCAAAGTTAAACGCAATGAAGAACTGGGCAATTTGGTGCATGTCCAAAGCTGGGTCTTGGATTTAATATTCTAGGTTTGAATTGACAATGAAGGAATCAGGTCAGGCCCCCATTTCATAAAACAAACTAGAGGTCATTTTTGTTCGGGAGGGGGAGGGCAGGGGTGAGAGAGCTAAAAGGGGGCCAGGCTGCACTAAAATTAGAAACACTGTGCATTCTAAAGTAGGTACAGCACTACTTCATTTTCCATCATTTCAGATTATGGTGACATGCATCACATTAAACACTGCTCCCACCCCACACCACCTCACCCTACCCCCCCCCCCCCCCCCAAAAAAAAAAAAAAAAAAAAAAAACGTGTGTGCATTTTCCCTTCATCAAATCTACTCTCAAATATTTGCTTATATCTGCAGTTCCATTAGAAATTATCTAATCCGGATTGTGATGCTACATACCATTTGGTTTTGAATTCCAAATATACATCCCAGTTATCAATATTTTCACTTTCGGTCACCGTCCACACAGATAACAACTGCAGAGTCCATTCATAATTTCAACTTAATGAACTGAAAATAAATATCTAACATGCCCACACTGCCTCCTGAATCTGGATTTAATAAAGCTGTGTGTGATACTAACATGTATTTATATTCAAAACTTCATTTCATGTTATAAATAGCCATTACTAAGCAACCAAAGTGATATTATAGGTAAGCTGGATATAAATCATTTACAGCACACTATTTAAATCAAATCAAAATGAAGAATTGCCAGATTTATTATTATTTTACTTAAAATTTTAGCCATTTTTTTTCCTTTCATCCTATCTGTGAAACAGGCCCAACATCAACATGTAAGAGATAATTACTGATTTGTTTTGTGTTGAGGTAGTCAGAAAGCTTTGGTCTTAAACACAATTAATCATTTTTCCTCAACATTTCATATCTAGTCACAAACATGAACAAGTAGATCGCCAACAGACTGACTGAATCACTGGATCACAAAGCACATCATATATCTCCATTAATCATGACCCTATTCCTCCTATATTATTTCTTCCCTATGATATATAAATGGGGGTTAGGTACAAATAAACTAGAGGCACACTGTAGTGAGGAGTGAAGGTCTGAATGTCTTGACTAGTAATTTATCTTCACTGACTTCAGATTAGAAAAAAAATGCAGCATATGCAACAGATGATAACTGGTAAAATCATGACTTAAACCATTACGCTCATTAGGCTTTTCCAGCGTATTGTCGAAAAGGGAAAAACGAAATTAGATCGCAAACCATGTTTCTGTTTTGTGTTACAACCTCTGACTTGGCAGTAATCCTGACTGTGGAAATGATCTTGAAAACTTGGACCCAAGTTTTGTCAAAGTTGTCCAGCTGAACACGAAGAAATACGGCTATCACTCAACCAACTATCATCAACTGAAGTATTACACTTACCCCATATCTCTGCATCTTAAATCTTGCTCAAGTTCAGAGTTAACAAACACCAATCAACCTACCATTTGTACTCGTAAATGTCCATCTAACTGCAGCCATCGGTGGGTTTTTCTTCCTTTGACAGCGTATGAGGAGACCGCAGTGGAACTATAAATTCCGATCTTGCATCCCTGAAAATGTTTCACTCCAATGATTATTTTCGAATTCAGCTTGCATAACTCAAAGTCCTGTGCTATCAAATTTCACTTTGTATGTTAAACATGAAAAGAATAACATATAAATGCCAAACTACAGTAAAGTTCAACACTTGATGTCTGTCTCTTCGCCTTAGCCTCGCAATCGATATCATTTCACGTCATTTCCTTCGTGTTCTCCATTCTTCCCTCTATTCCAAAATGGCGGCTTTCAGGAAGGCCAGATTGTTTTTTAGTTCCGTTATTTGCTTCACTTGCCGTGAACTAACCGCCTGAAAGAATAGGACAACTGAACATTTTATGCAATGGTAAGTGAAGCATAATATTACAAATAAGTGCAGGACTGTCAAGTAGCATTTTAACCTTTCCGACTCAATTTGAGGGAATATGCTCCCCTGACCCTGTTCTTGCCAAGTAAACTGGTAATAAGATTTGCTAGGCCATGCTAAGTAATAGTGGTAGTAAAAGGGTGGATGTTTTTATCCATGCAATAGAATAAGAATCAAAAATTTGTATAAATCAAATTCCAGAACCTGCATTACATTACATTACATTACATTACAGTCGTTGCTGAAGTTACTGTAAGTTCCAGAAATTATATTACCAACCGGAATCAATTTGATTTATACACACTTCTGACGATAACAATAGTAATTCAAAACTTGTAGTTCTAGTGGTGATTTTCCATGTATAATATAAATGTGTTAATAAATTATCTAGCTATTTTAACTAAATTTGATTATGGACTCCATTTAGACATCAGCTAGTACTAAAACTAAGGGAATCAAGAGGATACAGGTGCTGCTTTCAAAATAAACTTTAACTCACTTCCTATGAGACATCCCATATTTAAAACACCAGTGTGTACCAGTATTCCCCCTTTTCTTGCAGGATGAAAATGCCATACGAACAGCTGGGTCTGATTCTTCTTCAGAGGATGAGGAACAAGAGGAGTCGGAGGAATCGTCTAATATTCAAGATCAGCTGCACAAATTCAGATCACAGTGGCAGCAAGAGTTGAAAAAAGGTCAGGGTCAGAAGGGTGTCAGGTCAGGTCAAGGTCAAGATAATGGCCCAGGAAAAAAGTCAACAGAGGATGTGAATGTAAATGATTTTGAGAAGGTAGGGCTTACGTATAGCTGGTCTCTGAGATTTTGATATTAAAAGCAAAATGTTTATCCATATTAATATTCCAAGTATCAGAATATATAAGATATGAAATAAAGTTTTAAGTCCAGTGATCGAGTCAGTTACAGTACGGGAAAGTTTCTTTCGGGCAAACATTTTAAATTTGTTATAGTGGCTATGTTATTTTAGACATATTGGAAATTTGAAATTAGTCAAGGTAAATGTTGGAAAAAATAATGAAACATTTTCAATTTCTTTAGCCGGTCAGTAAGAATATGTTAAGCAATTGTCTAAACTTTACTATGTTGAATTTATACACTTTATGTTATCAGAATAATATTATTTTTCGTTTAGGCTAGACGTCTGTTTTTGGTGGGAGTGAATGCTGAAAAGTCAGGAATGTTGTTTGAAGGTAATTGTCCCAGACATCCATAGTAAGAGGCCATTCAGAATGGGAAGAGCTGAGTGCTAGCTGGTCTACAGCCTGAATATGGCAGACCTACATGAAAGGAAGACCTCTTAATCGTGTAATGGTCTCTCTCCGCCTCTTGCACGCCCCCACGCATCATCCCTGCAGGGGCACTAATTAAATCTCGGCTCAATTTTACTGGTTGTGGGCCAGCTAGCACTTAGCTCTTCTCATTCTGAATGTTCTCTAACAATGCTGTTTGGACTGTAGGTAGATTCTATAAGAGGTGTTTGTGTTGGGGGGGTTCTTCTCAACCAGTGCTTTGACCAGAAGAATATAATTAGATGCAAAACTTGTTACATAGCACAGGAGGAGTGAAGACTTTCTTTACTTGGAAATATGCATATTCATGTCACCCCTCTGATCCTATAGCATGATGAGCTGTTTATAATTTCTATTTAGCTGTCAGGTATTACCAACAGGCCGTCCAGCTGGTGGTACATACTAAGGGAGAGGTAACACCTCTCGGATTCTATAGTCTTATCTATTTATAATTTTTATTTAGCTGTCAGGTATTACCGCCAGGCCATCCAGCTGGTGGTACAAACCCAGGGGATGGTATCACCTCTCTTATTCTATAGTCTGATCTATTTATAATTTCTATTTAGCTGTCAGGTATTACCGCCAGGCCATCCAGTTGGTACCAGACATAGAGTTCAGGATAGAGGAGCTGAGAAAAAACAAAGTCCGGAAAAGAGGTAAGTACTAGCCCAGCAGGGGAATGTTTCACATAAGTATTTTACCCAAAAAAACTGAAAATAGGTGCATACTTTAAGATCAAAGTTGTGTCCTTTTATTTTATGAAAAAGCAGTTGTCTGATAAAATGAAAGTGTCGCCCAGATTTTGCTGATAAAGTCGTTCCTGAACACTGTGATGTATTCTAACCTCAAGTGAACGTAATGAATATGATCGCTAAATGCAGGGCTACGTAACTTGAAAGCATCGCGCATTGCGACCGAGCGCAAGAGTCTCAATTCCATAACCCCCTTATGGGGCAAGTATGGGCAAGTTAGGGAATCGTGACGCTAACGCTCGGTCACAACGCGCTTTTGAGTTACGGGGCCAAGATGAACAGATCAACACCCCTCTTCCTGGTGTTGACTACAATGCAGAAGAACTGGTACCTAAAACATAAGTTACATTGGGAAAGAGCCCTCAGGAAACAGTGCCAGTGGTGAAAGTGAAAGCATCGGAAAACACCAACAATATATGCATGTTTGCAACAATAATTTAATATTCGTTTTGCAATATTAATTTTTATAAGATAAAGATTATTACTTAATAATATTTTGCTTTTTTCCCCTCAGAGAGATTAGAAAGCAGTAGTTCCATTGGAAGTGCAAGGTAGGTTGACTAATTACGTGTATCCAAAGGGTGATACATTTCACCCAGACTAATAGACCCCAACCTTAACTTTATTTAACTTGATTAACTACCAAATATGTACATGATTTACTTTGGAATATTAAATATTATGTCACTGTTTATTTATTTATTATTATTATTTGTTTGTTTGTTTTTCATTCTCCTGTAAGTGGCCAGACTGAAGATGAGGAGGAGGCAGACTTGGACGATCTTGTGCAGCATTTTCAGAAACTGCGTGTGCGTCGTGATGTGAAGCACGTGTGCGAGGCAGAGTACGAGCAGCAAGTATGTGTGTGACAATTTTCATTAATAACAGAAGTCATTTGAGTTGGACTTTCTAAGCTTTTGCTTTTGAATGTGGCATTAAATCAATAGTCAACATGTTATAATATTTGGCAATAGAATTTAGATTAAGATTAAATTATACCAAATTCTTTGATTGGTAATTATGTATGTGTATAATGTTGAATATTTGTTCTTTTAATTCTAAAGCTATTTACCTTGTATAAAGAAATTCACCACTCACATGAAATTATAAAATCTGCATATAAGTTCATTTTTTTTCCAGAAAACCCACATCTCTGTTTTACCAGTGGAAGTATTAATGTACATATTTAAATGGGTCGTATCAGATCAATTAGATATGAGATCCTTGGAACAACTCTCTATGGTAAGGACACTTTTTCTGAAGTTCTGATATTTATTTATTCATATAGTTATTTATTTATTTATTTATTTATTTTCACCTAAGGGGCATGATGGCTCAACTCTTCATTAAGGGGTGTACAACTTGCCTTTTACCAGCAGCTCTCATACAAAAGACGCTGAAAAACATATTTTAAAGGCTATGACTACGTAATTACAAATTACTATACTGTGTATGTGTATACTATATTGATTGTGTATACTATACTGATGGGAATATAATGTGGGATTATTGTGTACATTACAGGTGTGTCGAGGGTTTTACCTGTGTGCCAGAGATGATGAACTCTGGAGGCTAGCCAGTCTCAGGTAATATATAAGAGACCAATCTTTTTAACTTTTTATAAGGGTATGAATATCAGTGATCTCCACCACATGTCATGTTATTTTAAGCTTGACTAGTGTATTACTTACAGAAAAAAAGAATAAATAGATGATAAAAGACTAGACATTTTACGAGATAATTGAATAATTGAATGAAGAGTGACATTACTAGTACCTAGCAGTTTTATTTATTTATTTATTTATTTATTTATTTATTTATTTATTTTATTCAATTATTTATTTGGCAGAACCTGGGGTTTGAACTGTGAGCACACTGAAAGTGAAGGTTCCTGGAGACTGCTGTACCTCAACAAGCCTCACGTCCATGTTCACGGTAATATTGTGTCATGTTCAGACAAGTTAAAAGTTCAAACAATTTTGGTCCTGAATTCTGTAGTCATGTTGGTGTATTACAGAATGATAGCACTTGCCCCGCATTATGTTTTGCCATTCTGATTTAATGTACAAAATTATGACACTTTGAAATTTCAATTTTTTGTTAAAAGGGACTTTTCAATTAATGGTTTTTGTTCACATTTATTTGAAATACATATTGTAAACCCTAATACTTTATCTTAGGATGTTATATCAGTAAGACTGTATACTATCGCCCTGGGGAACCCAGTTTAGACAGCTTCTACAGACCCTGGCACTCTGTGGAGTACTACAGATATGCAAGATTCTTTGCTGATGGTGAGATTCAGGGTGATCTCTCTCTCTCTCTCTCTCTTCATTCAGACCTGTATAGATTAAAAAAAACATCATCAAAAGATCACACTGTTATGACTGAATAGTATGGAAATATGATGATATGTGTTACTGTTAGGCTTATTTGTTTGGTCAGAACACGACCCTTTTCTGATGTGTTAGTTGTAGTCTCTCTCTCTCTCTCTCTCTCTCTCTCTCTCTCTCTCTCTCTCTCTCTCTCTCTCTCTCTCTCTCTCTCTCTCTCTCTCTCTCTCTCTCTCATTAATGCATACAATAATATAAATACATACAAACACTTCTTAAACATGCTACAAGTAAAAACTATCTGCATATATACTCCAGCATTGAAATGCATATGAATGCATTTAACAAGTGACCTTCACCTTGGTCTTCATGACCCCTGACCTAATGACCTTTCAGGCAACATGCTGCTCCTAACCACAGCTGATGACCCCCACACAGTGCTCCCCAAACTGGTCTCCAAGCACTACAGGACCTCTGGCATCATGTACGGCTACTACAGACTAGTTGGGAACAAGGTGAGATTTTAAATATGTTTTCTCAATCAGTTTTAGGCCCCATTCAGAATAGGGGACTAACTAGTTCGAGGGTCAAATGTGGCCGACCCACTTGAATACTTCCCCACAGGATATCTATTCAGTGTCTACTAGTGGATTATATGGCAAGCTTTAGGCCGCGTTTCTAAAAATCTAAAAATTTATTTGCGGTATCTTGTGATCACGGTCTGTGCCCTGAATACCCGCGGCGTAATTACGGGCAGCGCGAGCCAGTTACTTCCAAAGCTGTAATTAATTCTCTGCGCTGCCAGTAATTACGCCGTGGGGTATTCAGGGCACAGACCATGATCACAAGATACTGCAAATAGATTTTTAGAAAATAGATTTTTCATGTGAACGCAGCCTTATAGTGGGTCGCCATATTTGACCCTCGGACTAGTTAGTCCCCTATTCTGAATGGCACTTTAATCTTATACCCTTAGATAGAACCAAGCAATTTTGTTGTCCTTAAAGATACTATTAAAATTATACTTATTACTGATGAAATGGTCTGTACTATCTGTACTAGTTGCTATCTAGATTGAAATTCCTGGCTCATGGTTGTGGGTTGTGGTATCTTGTTTAGGTTACTGGGGTACTGAGGAGAAGCAACAATGCCGATACAATTGTCAGCAAGTATAGACGCAGAAAACAAGAAGCACAGCAAGAGCATGAGGAACGTGTATTTCATGTGGTACGTTCTCTCTCTCTCTCTCTATTTCAATTTATCTTTTTCTTTCTCCCTTACCATTACCATTTTACAAAGTAATGAGTATAGCTATGAAATAACTGGCTCATTCAAATTACTGGTTTTTTTAGAAAGTAAATGTCAGCCAGAGGCTCAGAAGAGGCCAGATCAGGCCCACTGCTGTACAGATCTAAATTATGTCCCAGAAAACATATTAATTTATTTAACTGGCAATGTACAAATGGGAAAGTTGTGAATTGATATTTTTTGCCTTCTCTGGCATCTTACAAAGTGCTGGAAAATAGGTATTATTTAATCATCACATCCTCTTCAGTGTATGAATTAAATAGGAACTAAAAGAGAATACAACATCTCTATTTTTTTTTTTTTTTTTTTTTTTTTTTTTTTTTTTTTTTTTTTTTTTTTTTGTTTCAGGATTTCATTCTGAGGGATCGTGGTGGAAGGCATCGTAACACACAGCTGGTGTGGGAGCACTATTCTGTTCATTCTGAAGACAGGTAGGAGACAAAAGTATTCACATTGAAAACCACATAATCTCTCTGGTACAGCACACACTATGTGCTTGTGATTAACAGATTACTAAGAGTGCTTTGTATGTATAATTTGATAATTTTTGTTTATTTTTTAATTTATTTGTTAATGAGAAGACAGATGCAGGTAAAAGGAGAAAGATATTGATATTTTAAGTTGGAACCAAATCTGGCAAATACATGTATATTCAAGGGTACATAGTAACAATGACAAACAAGTAAAACTACTATTATATTTAAGAATAACAAACATTTTAGCTTTTTTTATTCATTACTATTATTTTTTCAAAGCCTGTCATGATTGAAAACTCAATTTTACTTAAAAGGAATTGTCCTCTTAGGAATTTATTTTTCCTTATTTTCAGATCTGTTCACCATGAATTTGATGTGAACAATGAAAACCAGTACCCCAATTTTTATTACTCCAGAGTGAAGAGTTTCACACAATCCTCCAATAGACCATTAGAATGATATGCAAGCACACATTACATTGGATGATACAGCTTATTTGCTTGTAACTGATTCGCTGATTGGACAACAGAGAAGTTGGGCAATGCAGCTTTAATACAATCTGTTGACTATCCAAGAGTTCATATAGATATTATTGCCAAGACTTTTTTCCTTTGTTAAGAAAGAGATTATTTTACCTTTTTATACAGGTTTCCTGTGACTCATGTCTGACGCCTTCAGTAGAATACATTTGAGAAGAGGTCTTTCTCTCTTTCTTTCTTCCAGCAAACGGAGTTGTAAAGAAAATGCTGAAAAAGAAATAATATTATTAATATGAATTGTTTTCGGTTTTCCTTATAAATCTTTTATTTGAATTTTTTTTAAAAGTACATTGATACATTTTATGGTAAGATCTTCCGGTGCAGTATGCTCCATTTTCAAAATTTACAAGAGCCTAAAATAGGGATAGTCTATAGCTAATTATGATTCCCAAGATTTTAGTCTTGACTTGCCTTTTATGACTGTGAAATGTTTATTGTCCAATATAGATTGAGAGAGATTAGACACCTGCTATGAAAATATCTGGAATTTTTCAATTTTTCAGTAAGATGGAGAAGGAGGGTGCTGTAGTGTTTGATTTCATATTAACACAAATAATTCAGTTTTCTTTGAAGTAGTTAATTTAGCCATGTAACGTTGAAAGATAGGAATGCACATTCTGTTTTGTTGTTTTAAATAATGTACTTGGACTTTTTGTTCTCTTATGCAACTTTTTATCCTTTTCAATTAAGGTCGGTTTAATCTAGAATTAATTAAGATGCAGAATTCTAATGCAAGTAGTTTTATTATTTTGAATCACTTTGTAGTGCTGTTATTTTTTTATTATGTTCAGGTATTGTGAAGTCTGCTGGTTTCTGATATGGTGCAATGGGTAAAGACTGTAATGAAATAAAATTTTGGCTTTGGAATCTAGGCTTTGTAGAACTATTTTTAAATATGTGTACTTTTTTGAGTGGTTGTGCTCTTGTAAGTTGTGAATATGATTTCATTGAAGTGATTATTTTTCTTTTCTTGAAAAAAGTGCAAGAGTTAGCACTTTGAGTGATGTGATATTAAAGATTGTGGAAGACAACTCTCTAATGTTAAGAAGTTTTGCTTTCAACTACATTTACTTTCATTTTTTTTACATGATTTTAGGTTTGTCTGAATATCTCTAGAAGCACAATTTACAATTTGTAAATCAAGAATGAACGATTTTCTTATCTAGTGCATATAGCACAATTGAGGTCGATTCTAACACAGTAAGAGATTTTATTTCATTCACTGTAACAGTTTAGAAATGATGGACTGAAAATAAAGACAAGCCTATATTCTGGATTTATTGTCATGAAGCACATTCCCCAATTCGTAAAATGTCCAAATTGAGTTCTTATGCATATTGAACTGCAAGCATAAAATACAGCATGGGTTTAAAAAGGGAAAAAAAGGATAACATGCCTTTAATCCCTGCAAAACATATTCTGTCGTGAAATGGATTGTGTGTGTGTGTGTGTGTGTGTGTGTACGTGCGCACGTGTGAGCTACATGTATATAGACAAGTATAAGAATCTTGATTTTTTTTTTTTTTTTTTTTTTTTTGTGGGGGTGGGGAGGGGTAGGGCATGGGAGGAAATATTAGTAGCGGAAAACAAATTATTATATGATTTACTTAACTGCAGTCAACATAATACTTTTTTCATCTTTTTTTTTCTTTGGGGGGGGGGGTGCACTCAAAGAAGTTATTATGTACATTTCATAATTTGTAGAAAAATGGCCTTCATTCTGGTGCAGTTTATTGATGGAGGAATAATATCTGAAAAGTGGATAATGGATGACTGCTTTATGGCCTCCATTTAGAAAGGAAAAGAGCCCTCTCTGCCATCAAATCACACGTACAGCCAGACAAGTCGACATGGACAAGGTATGCAGTGAGAGTGCTGTATGAACATGGTAAGCATGCTATCAATCTCTGATACCCTTTCATTATTTAACTGTAAACTACTCTACCATGTAATTACATGAAATTGCACTAATTGTCATAACATCTTTTTTGAAATACACTTCTTTTGAAATACACTGAAGTAAGCATGAGTGGTAGATTTTTTTTTACTCATTATTATCATTATTATTATTATTATTATTATTATTATTATTATTATTATTTATTTATTTATTTATTTTGTTATTATTATTATTTATTTTTTTAATGAGAGGTAGAAAGTATCTGGATTGATTGAGCACTGTGACAGAATGTTTAAACTTTTGCCTAAATTAATTAAAAAATTTAATTGGGACTTTTGTCCTGCTATTGAAATACTAGTTAACTATTGCAAAAAGTGCTTAAAAGGCTCCAAGAAACAACTCAGTATCAAGAACAACAGAACGATAATGATGATGAAGTCCCTTCCTTTTTATCAATTTCCACCCTGGAACAGCTGACATCTATTGAGGAACACATCAAGAAAGGTTAAGAAAGATGGTAAATATTTATAATATACATGATTTTTCATTTGAAATTCAATGTAGAATTATTCATGTAAGTTCACTTTTAATCACTGTGCTTTGAATGATGCAAAATATTTGTACATTTAAGCAATAAACCAGATGATATAAAGTTATCTTAATTAATACCAAATGAAAATTTACAGAGATTTTATTTACTAAATTGGTGTGGACAGTTTTGTCGAAATGCATAAAGCATTATATTACAAATATATATATAAGAAAGTGTACATCAATCCTTTTTGTAATGGATTCACAATAGTTATCTGTGACAATGATGAATTTCATTGTAAAACATTTTTCCATCTTGCAGGTGGACTTATGAAAGAGCATAGCAGGATCAGATTATAAGTTCACTGTAAGAAAGTTGCAAAGCCACTTATTCAGCTCCTCTGTGGCTCTGCAAGTTAACTGGTTGGGGAAAGGGGGAAAAGTGACGTTTTCAGAGCTGAAACAAACCAAACATCTCATTGCAATTAAGTAGATATTTATAAGTGTTCAAATAAAATGTACTAGAAAATATTATCTAAATCTGCACTTTGCTTCTTTTCTTTAAATTCATTAAATTGTATATCGTTATTGAATCTAATATGATGATGGTTAAATCGTTGCTAATCATTCCTTGTTTTCTTTTCTTCCAGCTACTGTAAGGAAGAAAAGGCTGTGTCATGTGGTAACAGAAGCTGATATAAATGAGTCTATCAAATTTCTGTATGCAGGGGACAGAAACAGCATGGTGCCATCAACATGTGTGCTTCAATGCTAACTGGTTCATTTTTGATTAGTGACTTTGTTGGGTTAAACAACAGGTCCCCTTTAAAAGTCAGCTTGATTGAAATATTTTAAAATATATTTTAAAATAGTTACAGATTTACTTATATGTGTATTTTGGCAATGCTCACTCCGTAAGTGCCAAACTGTATTACTCAGTGTTACTTCAGATTCTATGAGCAACTTCGTTTTATAAAAAAAGTATGTTCAACATGTTCTTACATTTTTCTTTGCATGTAAGTGACATTTCCCCCTGTTTAGTGTCTGTATATTAGCCTTTTTTGCTGTGTAGTTTTTTCTAACATACATTATTCTGTACAAAATCCAGTAATGTGCAGGTTTCTTTATTCTTAATTTACTAACACTGCATTTACTGTTGATTTGGTTACATATATATATGGGCCATTTCTTGGTATTTGACATGCTATTGCAACAAACATCTGGTTATTACAAGAATCCAAATGCATCTAGCATGCTTTGGTTTTCAAAATTATCCAATCATTAATTGTTTCTATTATAACTTAGGTTAAAATCAGCCATCTAGCTGTGTTTTAAAAATAAATGAAAAAAAAAAAAGTTTCACATATCGGGCATACAGTGTAGCTGTCAAACTTGGCACACGAGAAGCAAGGGCCCAATATAGGAAAGGAGGGGCATAAAAAGACAAAACGTGTGCCTGATAAAAGGAGTAGAGGTGACGCGACTTTTGTAAAAAATCAAAAGTTTTCTCTCTGATAATCCCACCAAAAGGATACATGTATCACATCAGGGCTGTAGCCTCCGGGGGGGGGGCAGGGGGGGCAGCTGCCCCCCCCCCCCCCCCCCCTGGGATTTGAGGTGCAAAAAAAAAATAATCGCAAAGGTGGAAAGAAATTGCAAAGTTGGTATCAATTCTGTGAGAAAATGCACTCATGGACACTAGACAATCATCCACCTCCCACACCCTCCCCCACCGGGGGCTTCGCCCCCTCGTGTCCGCTTACTGCCCCCCCTGGCATTTTGCTCAGGCTACGGCCCTGCACATTTTGATGCAATGCAAGCCATACGGGGTTGGTTATAGCAAGGAGTTATAACTCCTTGGTTATAGCTCAGTTTAAGTTCCAGATCTGTGGCACCAATATAAGGGCTTTTAACTGAAGAGAAAGAAAATACAATTGCCGACGCAGATGCAAACTTTCAAAAGTATACCGTATTATTATGCAAAAGGTAATTTGCTAAGACCCACGAGCGCCCTCATTCGTTCTCGTCTCGTGACATCCCGATTCAGGGGCCAGGTCGTTGTAGTGATGGACTGACGTGCTTCATCCGGGACTCGAACCCGTGACTTTGCGTTACCAAGGTTGAAGACGCTTTGGATGTCTCATTTGCATCCATGCACTACCGACTGCTCCGTGACTGACCCGCCCACCCTCCGTACGTGCGATTTTCCTCTTATAGTAATCAATCGCAATTTCTAAAAATTAACTCTGGCAAAAAAAAATGACACAGCAGCTGCTGTGACTCGATCCCGCGTCCGGATGTGTGCCTGTTTGCAAGACAGCAGAGTTACCACGCAGCCACGACAGCTCCGTCGATACCGAGTGATCAGATGGAAACTTTCAACCTCGTCACGGAGAGCGCCAGATTGGAAGTACATGTGTAGACCTGCTGTCCCAATCCATAATCCGGGTGCCGCATTTCAGTCCACGCAACCCCAGTCCTTGACATGAACGGTTAAGTTCATGGTGTACACGAAGTCGTGTTTGACAACCCGACTCGGAGCTAGGACTTGGTTTTATACTAAGATTGATTTAGGCTTTACCCATGATATTCAATAGTAGGCCTACAGTGGGGTCAGAGGCGGTTCACAACCGGTGGGGTTTACTTTTAGCGAGACCATAAGAGGCGAGAATAAATTTAAAAAAAAAAAAAACAAAAAACATCCAAGTGTTCAAATACTGGTGCGATTGCATTCAAGGGAATTTTGAGTAAAACACATTTGGCAAATAATTCCGCCGAGGAGATATCGTTTTTCTACCGAACACGGTTAACAGGTGGTATGACGTGCTGTTATGCTGGAAAAGCTACAGAATCAAAACAAGTTGGGTCATATTCATTGATAGTGATGCTCTGTACGTTCCTTGTCAGATGAATTCGGATGCTTTTATTTTCTTTTGGTTTTGCACTGAGATAACTTTCGGTTTCACCTTTGAGGTTGTAGAGCGCGATGACGTCCACAGCTGTTCACACCTCGGCGGTTTTAGTTTTGAGTAGTCTTTACACTTTCCAGTGTCGACTGCGGACTTGCCCCGGGTACTTTATGAACATATGAACAGTCTTGAGAAGCAAGGGCCCAATATAGGAAAGGAGGGGCACAAAAAGACAAAACGTGTGCCTGATAAAAGGAGTAGAGGTGACGCGACTTTTGTAAAAAATCAAAAGTTTTCTCTCTGATAATCCCACGAAAAAGATACATGTAGCACATTTTGATGAAATGCAAGCCATACGGAGTTGATTATAGCTCAATTTAAGTTCCAGATCTGTGGCACCAATATAAGGGCTTTTCACTGAAGAGAAAGAAAATACAATTGCCGACGCAGATGCAAACTTTTTAAAGTATACCGTATTATTATGCAAAAGGTAATTTGCTAAGTCCCACGAGCGCCCTCGTTTGTTCTCGTCTGTTGACAGGGGCCAGGTCGTTGTAGTGATGGACTGACGTGCCTCATCCGGGACTCGAACCCGTGACTTTGCGTTACCAAGGTTGAAGACGCTTTGGATGTCTCATTTGCATCCATGCACGCTACCGACTGCTCCGTGACTGACCCACCCACCCTCCCTACGTGCTAGTTTCCTCTTATAGTAATCAATCGCAATTTCTAAAAATTAACTCTGGCAAAAAACATGTCACGGCAGCTGCTGTGACTCGAACCAGCGTCCGGGTGTGTGCCTGTTTGCAAGACAGCAGAATTACCACGCAGCCACGACAGCTCCGTCGATACCGAGTGATCAGATGGAAACTTTCAACCTTGTCACGGAGAGCGCCAGATTGGAAGTACATGTGTAGACCTGCTGTCCCAATCCATAATCCGGGTGCCGCATTTCAGTCCACGCAACCACAGTCCCCGACATGAACGGTTAAGTTCATGGTGTACACGAAGTCGTGTTTGACAACCCGACTCGGAGCTAGGACTTGGTTTTATACTAAGATTGATTTAGGCTTTACCCATGATATTCAATAGTAGGCCTACAGTGGGGTCAGAGGCGGCTCACAACAGGTGGGGTTTACTTTTAGCGAGACCATAAGAGGCGAGAATAAATTAAAAAAAAAAAAAAAAAAAAAAAAAAAAAAAACATCCAAGTGTTCAAATACTGGTGCGATTGCATTCAAGGGAATTTTGAGTAAAACACATTTGGCAAATAATTCCGCCGAGGAGATATCGTTTTTCTACCGAACACGGTTAACAGGTGGTATGACGTGCTGTTATGCTGGAAAAGCTACAGAATCAAAACAAGTTGGGTCATATTCATTGATAGTGATGCTCTGTACGTTCCTTGTCAGATGAATTCGGATGCTTTTATTTTCTTTTGGTTTTGCACTGAGATAACTTTCGGTTTCACCTTTGAGGTTGTAGAGCGCGATGACGTCCACAGCTGTTCACACCTCGGCGGTTTTAGTTTTGAGTAGTCTTTACACTTTCCAGTGTCGACTGCGGACTTGCCCCGGGTACTTTATGAACATATGAACAGTCTTGAGAAGCAAGGGCCCAATATAGGAAAGGAGGGGCACAAAAAGACAAAACGTGTGCCTGATAAAAGGAGTAGAGGTGACGCGACTTTTGTAAAAAATCAAAAGTTTTCTCTCTGATAATCCCACGAAAAAGATACATGTAGCACATTTTGATGAAATGCAAGCCATACGGAGTTGATTATAGCTCAATTTAAGTTCCAGATCTGTGGCACCAATATAAGGGCTTTTCACTGAAGAGAAAGAAAATACAATTGCCGACGCAGATGCAAACTTTTTAAAGTATACCGTATTATTATGCAAAAGGTAATTTGCTAAGTCCCACGAGCGCCCTCGTTTGTTCTCGTCTGTTGACAGGGGCCAGGTCGTTGTAGTGATGGACTGACGTGCCTCATCCGGGACTCGAACCCGTGACTTTGCGTTACCAAGGTTGAAGACGCTTTGGATGTCTCATTTGCATCCATGCACGCTACCGACTGCTCCGTGACTGACCCACCCACCCTCCCTACGTGCTAGTTTCCTCTTATAGTAATCAATCGCAATTTCTAAAAATTAACTCTGGCAAAAAACATGTCACGGCAGCTGCTGTGACTCGAACCAGCGTCCGGGTGTGTGCCTGTTTGCAAGACAGCAGAATTACCACGCAGCCACGACAGCTCCGTCGATACCGAGTGATCAGATGGAAACTTTCAACCTTGTCACGGAGAGCGCCAGATTGGAAGTACATGTGTAGACCTGCTGTCCCAATCCATAATCCGGGTGCCGCATTTCAGTCCACGCAACCACAGTCCCCGACATGAACGGTTAAGTTCATGGTGTACACGAAGTCGTGTTTGACAACCCGACTCGGAGCTAGGACTTGGTTTTATACTAAGATTGATTTAGGCTTTACCCATGATATTCAATAGTAGGCCTACAGTGGGGTCAGAGGCGGCTCACAACAGGTGGGGTTTACTTTTAGCGAGACCATAAGAGGCGAGAATAAATAAAAAAAAAAAAAAAAAAAAAAAAAAAAAAAACGTCCAAGTGTTCAAATACTGGTGCGATTGCATTCAAGGGAATTTTGAGTAAAACACATTTGGCAAATAATTCCGCCGAGGAGATATCGTTTTTCTACCGAACACGGTTAACAGGTGGTATGACGTGCTGTTATGCTGGAAAAGCTACAGAATCAAAACAAGTTGGGTCATATTCATTGATAGTGATGCTCTGTACGTTCCTTGTCAGATGAATTCGGATGCTTTTATTTTCTTTTGGTTTTGCACTGAGATAACTTTCGGTTTCACCTTTGAGGTTGTAGAGCGCGATGACGTCCACAGCTGTTCACACCTCGGCGGTTTTAGTTTTGAGTAGTCTTTACACTTTCCAGTGTCGACTGCGGACTTGCCCGGGTACTTTATGAACATATGAACAGTCTTGAGAAGCAAGGGCCCAATATAGGAAAGGAGGGGCACAAAAAGACAAAACGTGTGCCTGATAAAAGGAGTAGAGGTGACGCTACTTTTGTAAAAAATCAAAAGTTTTCTCTCTGATAATACCACGAAAAAGATACATGTAGCACATTTTGATGAAATGCAAGTCATACGGAGTTGGTTATAGCTCAATTTAAGTTCCAGATCTGTGGCACCAATATAAGGGCTTTTAACTGAAGAGAAAGAAAATACAATTGCCGACGCAGATGCAAACTTTTTAAGTATACCGTATTATTATGCAAAAGGTAATTTGCTATGTCCCACGAGCGCCCTCATTCGTTCTCGTCTCGTGACATCCCGATTCAGGGGCCAGGTCGTTGTAGTGATGGACTGACGTGCCTCATCCGGGACTCGAACCCGTGACTTTGCGTTACCAAGGTTGAAGACGCTTTGGATGTCTCATTTGCATCCATGCACGCTACCGACTGCTCCGTGACTGACCCGCCCACCCTCCCTACGTGCGAGTTTCCTCTTATAGTAATCAATCGCAATTTCTAAAAATTAACTCTGGCAAAAAAAAAAAATGACACAGCAGCTGCTGTGACTCGAACCAGCGTCCGGGTGTGTGCCTGTTTGCAAGACAGCAGAATTACCACGCAGCCACGACAGCTCCGTTGATACCGAGTGATCAGATGGAAACTTTCAACCTCGTCACGGAGAGCGCCAGATTGGAAGTACATGTGTAGACCTGCTGTCCCAATCCATAATCCGGGTGCCGCATTTCAGTCCACGCAACCCCAGTCCCCGACATGAACGGTTAAGTTCATGGTGTACACGAAGTCGTGTTTGACAACACGACTCGGAGCTAGGACTTGGTTTTATACTAAGATTGATTTAGGCTTTACCCATGATATTCAATAGTAGGCCTACAGTGGGGTCAGAGGCGGTTCACAACAGGCGGGGTTTACTTTTAGCGAGACCATAAGAGGCGAGAATAAATTAAAAAAAAAAAAAAAACATCCAAGTGTTCAAATACTGGTGCGATTGCATTCAAGGAAATTTTGATAAAACACATTTGGCAAATAATTCCGCCGAGGAGATATCGTTTTTCTACCGAACACGGTTAACAGGTGGTATGACGTGCTGTTATGCCGGAAAAGCTACAGAATCAAAACAAGTTGGGTCGTATTCATTGATAGTGATGCTCTGTACGTTCCTTGTAAGATGAATTCGGATGCTTTTATTTTCTTTTGGTATATATATATATATATATATATATATATATATATATATATATATATATATATATATATATATATATATATATATTTCTTAGTTATGAAACAAATTGCAAGAAGACTTTAATAAATTGAAATATTTATTTATTAATAGTTAATACGAAAATACGGTATGTATAGGATAAAAAAAAAAAAAAAAAAAGAAATGCCTTGTAGTAACGTACAGGGACCTATGTACCAACATACTACATATATATATAATAGGTCCCTGTTAGTACAAGGCTGGAAACTATGCTTTTAGAAAATGTATATCTGGCTATCTTTATATTTCACTGAGTATTTAAAAACACATTTCTTCGTTTTTACCTTAAAATTATGCCTCAATATTGACCAAAACATATATGTTACTAAGAGAGCTTGCATTCACACCGAGAAGAGCCGAGGTCAAGTAAGGCCGAGACCTAAATATGGCAGACCTTTATGAAAGGAAGACCGCATATAATCCCTTAATGGTCTATCCGCCTCTCACACGGATCCCCACGCATCGTCCCTCGACCGGTTGAATTGGACCGAGATTAAATAACTGTGCGAGACATCCGAGCAGTTAGTGGCGTATTACATTGGCATGACGATGGCCCAATGCCTTTGACCAACGTTGGCTGGTTGGAAAGATGACGTTGGCCAATGCCTGTACAACGTTGAGCTGGTGAGCACCCATACGTTATGCAACGTCGGTAGTTGGCTTTCCAACGTTGAGCCAATATTGGTCGTACAACCAACCTTGCGTTGGGCCAATGTTGGGCTAATGCTGTCCTGCTATCTGGGATACAAGTTTAAAATAAATACATGTGTTTCAAATTGAAAAATCCATATTAAATACCAAGTATGTTTATCTATATATTCATATATCAAAAATAAAGCTAATTTATGTACAAAAACCTAGACATACCGTGTATGTGCTAGTTCTTCATGTATGATTCATACAGATGGCAAAATTCTACACGTTCATTGATTATTCAGCTGGCAGCCACGATGACTGTCTGTGAAAGTCACTTGGTAGATCCCTTTATGATACACATTCATATCTCCACCCATGAAAAGAATCTAAAAACTGATGGTTTGAAATGCCTAGACATATGAGGTTTTTACTATAAAAGCGTCTCAAACATCTGTTATTGAAAACGCACATTACAATACTGGTGTTAAAATCAAATTGAAGATGATGTCGACGTTTTGTGTGAAATGTGAACAATTCTGCTTCCTTAGTAGAAAGCTCACATAACTTTTATAACTTTAAAGCAGATTTTACAAAGTTTGACAACCTTCCCATCCATATATTTGCCAAAATAAAAAAAAAATCAGTTAAACTGACGGAGTGAATGTCTAGACATATGAGTTGCATCTGTAACTGAAAACGCACATTACAATACTGGTACTAACAACTTTTGATGCAGAAGCTACCTGTGCTTTGATCTAATGTATACGGGAATGCAAGGCAGAACGAATGGAGAATCGCGATGAATATGTGATATACATTCATAGGGTGAGATGTGTGAAAATTAAAAGTTACGATGAACTACTTATAAAGTTTAATTCGTTCTAGTATATCATAGGACTACTTGCATCAAATGAAACCCGAGCAATACATCTCTCTCTCTCTCTCGCTCTCTCTCTCCAGCAGTATCCAAGACATATGGTCTCATGCCGATAGTCTTGAAAAGTTTATAAACTTTCATTTGAAAATTCTGTTCCTAAAAATAGATCCAAATAATCAACGAACTTTCAAGAATTCGAACCCGCGACCAAATATCAAATGTGCACCAGCTCCTCAAATGTTCCCTGTGATTTTATTTGTTGTACGTTAAGAAGCAACATATGTTCCACTCCACCGGCGTAACTAAACAGAATACAGTGTCACCACTTTTTCAAACCTAACATAGGGGGTTTTCAGTAAAAATTTGTCACCAGACCTCTGAATCCTTTAATTCGTTGATAATTCGATGATGTTATAATATATTAGATGTCTAATGACCACATTCAACCAGATAAAACTAGATTTTAAAATGCGCATGCGTATAACCTAAAGATAAATTGTCTTTCTGATGAAAATGATTTCAACCAATGAAAATCAGTCTCGAACACACATTATCTTTCTACGCATTGCCGAACCAATCGGTAAATGATAATCCAGACTTAAGTAAATCATAGTGAAATACCTGTACCAGTACATAACTTTGATATCCGTTTCACATGCTTTTGTCTCTTCAGATGACAGGCCTGTACTCCACTTCAAAAATCGATGCCTTGACGAAGCTTGCGCTGCTGATGAAAACGGTATAAGTAGTTCAAACTGTCGACGTTTTCAATCATTTCGAGACTGAGAGAGGTAATCAAGGATTACTAAGGTAAAAAATTCTGTCCAAGAAATTTTCTTAAATTGCTGCATATTACGACGCCGATTGCCTTTGTGCGCATTGGGTTTTAGAGAACATCGTATGAAATCTCACGTCTTTACTGTCAGCGTGCCTCTGAAAGTTTAGACTTTAGCATAGCTGCTGTCAGAAGAGATTTGAGCTCGACTGTCCTCTGAAATTCCTTTTGCCTTTGTGTCAACTCCATGTTGTCACTTCACATTTCAGAAGATGACTACCTTTGCCATTTTTGCCTTAGTTGCGTTGGGTCTGGCAGCTGTAATGCAGGAAGCTGAATCTATCTGCTGCCATGAGAAAGGTTATAGGTTCTGCGCAGACTGCACGGTGGTGAGTCTACTAGTACCAGGGTATTTCCTCGGGAAATGCATCCAGAACACATTACAACACATGTTTGGTATCAGGCGAACTTAGCATTACAGGGGGAAAATGATACCGTACATTTTTGTTGTAAATGTAGAACAAAGCTAGAGGTACATTTTTATATTGTTTACTGAAATTCGATAAGTAAATGGTCGTAAGGAAATAATTCTGTACATATGCGGGTTTGTATGCGTGTGCAGTGTCGGTGCGCGTGTGTTGGAGGGGGAAAGAGAGAGTGAGAGATAGTTATTAATTCCCTATTTATATTACAGAGAACCCCTTACTGTTCATATGGGAAATGTAACATATTTGGCTGCGCATGTAAAAATTCATGTAGAGAGGACTGCGGCTCGTACATATAGTACGTAAGAAAAACTCTCTCTCTCTCTCTCTCTCTCTCTCTCTCTCTCTCTCTTGCCCCATTCAGAATTAGTGACTTACTAGTCCAAGTGTCAAATATGGCGACCCACCACAAAACTTGCCGTCTACTCCACTAAAAAGGGACTGTTCAGAATAGATGGTCCGGGTACTAACTGACCGACCGACTAAATATGGCCGACCCATTTCAAAACCGATACCGTAAGTTCCATGATGGTCTCCGCGCCTCCACACGTGCTGTCGCTGCAGGGGCCTAGGAATGAAACCTCGGAGACGAGATTTAATCCCTTTAATGGCGCGTGTGTAGGCGAAGAGACCATCGGGAATCAGCGGTATCGCATTTGCAATGTGGTCGGCCATATTTAGTCGGTGCATCAGTTTGTATCCATATTTGACCTTTGGACTAATTAGTCTCCTATTTTGAATGGCCCCCCTCTCTCTATCGTAGATAGATAGTTCGCATTCAGAACAGATGGTAGATAGGCTTTCTCTTTCTCGGGGCCGAGATTTATTCCGTTTAATGGCGCGTGTGCACGTAAAGACGGGAGACAGTCGGGGCTTGCATTCAAGTGGGGTCGGCCATATTTTGTCGGCGAAGCCGTTAGAACGCATTTAGAACAGATTATCTGCCGGCTTACTGATCCGCGGACTAAATAAGGTCAACCCCATTAAAAAACAAAATATCCCATTAAAAAAACTTGGAGCCGAGATTTAATTTTTTGTTTTCGACTTTGGTCAACATTTCTTAACGCATATAACAGTTTATGACTTGAAATTATATTTCAAAAATACGCCGCAACAATATATAGAGAATGTGCTTATGTAGTTTTTGAAGTTTAAAAGGGTGATATGTTTTACATATCATCTGGCCAATTTGAAAAGCAGTGGTGTACGCATAAACCTTCTATATCCAAAAACGTTCGTGGTGGACGTATTATTTCTTACAGGTCTCCCTATCAATCAAAACATCCACCAGGGTCCTGTGATAATTTTCACCAGATATTCACGAGTATTTCTGGCTTTCCTGTACACATTCCTCTTTTGCAATAATAATAATAATTATTATTATTATTATAATTATAGTAATAACAATGGTGATGAAATAAATGATTGAGAAAAATAACGAATTACTAATTTTAGAATAATGACAAAGGGACCATTCCCACAGATATTTGGATCGATCTATCTCCCTGGGGAGTCTCACTTAATTGCTGTCAATTTGGTTGGCTTAAATGTCTGTCACATCTAATAAAGATGTAAGGGGGTAATTGTCTTTACAACCTAGCTGATTCGGTAGGCGTGGCAGACATTTAAGCCGGTTATTTGATAGCCATTTAGTGAGACTATCCAGGGAGTTACAGTAGATCGATCCAGATGGATCGATCTAGGCATGGGAACCCAGTCAAAAAATATATATTTATAATAAGGTCATCGCTGAGCAGGTATATGGTAGATATCTAAAAAGTAATATGTTCACAAGAATTCAAGAAGATGTTTACATTATTTGTTCAGTGTAAAAACGAGTGGGTGGTTCTTGACGGAAAAATATGACGTCACCTGTACTTGCACGAACGGGAAAAGGGCCGCCAAGGACGCCGTGTTTGACGACAAAGACGCCGATGATGACGACAAGATTGACCAACTGGAGTTCGATCCTGATCTGCAGTAGCTTTGATATACGAGGATGCAGAGCGCAGCACTTTTTCCACCCTTTACTGAATCGATCTTTCCCAAGAAATTAACTTTCGAAATTCTTTGAAATTATGTAAAACGATATTGCTGTTTATATGAAATTCAGATAGCATAGCAACAGTGTCGTTGTGTTTCGTTTACCTCCTTAAATATGATTTTGGCACGAAAATCCTCATTTGTGTACCTTTAAGTTGAAATGCCTATTTAGCTTTGTTTTAACACATATTAGCCAGTACAAACGAACTAAATCAAGGGTCCCACTGGGTATTTTCTATACCCGGGAAAGCCACTTTTTATTTTCCCGAAATACTTGAAACGTTCACGTTATCCGTGAAGCCCCCCCCCATTCCCCTGCCCTGACTCGTAAATGCAGCCTTTTATTCCCCGTTCTTCCTGAAACGAAGTCATTGTTGTTGTACTCGGTGATCCGTTACTTTCAACTCGCCAGACTCGCATTTTGAATAAGATACCAATAAAGTTTTATTTACTAGGATTTAATGATTTTATTTTCAGTGAACTGTTACCCCCCCCCCCCCCCACACACACACACACACGCACACACAAGAAATGGGACCTCCTAAAATGCTACATGTACCAAGTCCGGTCAATTTAAGCCGGAAGTGACACATGAGATTGAGCCTTAAAAGAAAAACCTTTTAAAGAAAGTGGTCTATCAGTAATTCTGCATACAATACTCAAAATCTGAAATATAAATATGCTTGAGTGGTTGCTCACAGAACTTGCACACGAATGGAATTAAATCACATGAAAAGTAAAAATAAAAAATAATCTAGTAAAAGACTTATAACTACAAAATATAATAAGTAATATTATGCTGTGACAGATTCAGGGGGTGTCAGGGGGGTTCTAACCCCCCCCCTTTTAATTTCTGAAAAAAATCACACCAGTGGTCCCTCTTTGGAATTTTAGCTGGCTGAATCATTGAACCGTACCGTACCGTTTGATAACATTGACATATACCAGCATCTATGAGAAAAAATGCAATAAGGGTTTCTTCTTCTTGACATTTCATAATTATAGTAAATTTTTCATCAGTTGTTTTGAGGCCAAAATATGTATAGTGTTTTGTAAATACCTTATATAATATTGTTCGCAGGTCGTTGTATAGGGGGCATGTTGTGAGAAAGTGTTTTTCATCTTCTATTTTGTCTTTAGAACAGTAATGGCATATATATTCTGTCGGTCCGAGGAGTGTTGTGTATCTGCCTATTTCAATGTGGAGTTTATGTCCACTGATGCGAATACGACTTAGATTGTTTTTTATTTTTTATCGGTATTATGAAGCACGTCTGGATATTTTTTTCTTTTTTAAATGTATTTTTGAATTGCCAATAGGCTCTGGATTTAGATTTTTCCTCAAGCTCACTGTGCGAGTTTTGTATGTACCCACTGATGGTGTGTTCTCTGAACATGCTTAGGAAGTTTATGTGAGGATTCTGTTTTAGCCATACATCTCCAAATCCGTATTATGAAAGCGTCTCAAACATCTGTTAATGAAAACGCACATTACAATACTGGTACTAACAACTATTGATACAGAAACTACTTTGATCTACTGTATACGGGAATACAATGCAGAATGAATGGAGAATCGTGATGAATAATTGATATACATTTTAAGCGAAAAGAGTGCGAAAATAAAAAAATGTTAAAGTTAAAAGTTACCATAAAATATAATCGTTCTCGTATATCATAGGACTACTTGTATCAAATGGAATCCGTGCAAATACGATGATCTTTCTCTCCCTCTCTTTCTCTCCGGCAGTACACTGTGACTGACTCGCCCACTCTGTTTGTACGTTTTTCCTGTAATGGTAATCAAACGCAATCTTTAGAAATCTTTTCTAGCAAAAAACCGATGTTCTCTCAAGAATTTGATCGAGGGTTCAAATGTGCATCAGCTTCTTAAATGTTCCCTGTGATTTCCCTGTGATATTCCATTTCACCGGCGCAACTCAACAGAATATAGTACCGTCACCCTTTTTTAAACCTAGCTTTGGGGGTTTTCAGTAAAAAATTAGTCACCAGACCTCTGAATCCTTTGATTCGTTGATGAATCGATAATGTCATGTCTTATGATTCCTTTCAACCGGATAAAGCTAGATTTTTAAAATGCGCATGCGTAAAACTTAAAGATTTGTCTTTCTGACGAAAATAATTTCCACAGAAAAAATCAGTCTCAAACATACATAATCTTTCTACGCATTGCCGAACCAGTCGGTGAATGATAATTTAGACTTTGGTAAAATCATTGTGAAATACCTGTACCAGTACATAACTTTGATGTCCGTTCCACATGCTTTGATCTCTTCTGAATACAGGTGCATGTGTACTCTACTTTAAAAGACGATTCCTTGGCGGAGCTTGCGCTGTATTTGAAAACGGGATTAATAGTTCAAAATAGGGAAGTTTTTCAATCATTTCGAGACTTAGAGACAAGTAATCAAGGATTACTCGGGTAAAAATGCTTTCCAAGATATTTTCTTAAATGGCTACATAGTTTTCCACGTTGCCGATTGTCTTTTTGCACTTTGGGTTTTAGAGAACACCGTATGACATCTCGAGTCTTTACTGTCAGAGTGCCTATAAAAGTTTAGTATAGCTGCTGATAGAAGAGATGTGAGCTCCACTGTCCTCTGATATTCCTTTTGCCTTTGTGTCAACTCCATGTTGTCACTTCACATTTCAGAAGATGAATACCTTTGCCATTTTTGCGTTAGTTGCTTTGGGTCTGGCAGCTGTAATGCAGGAAGCTGAATCTGTCTGCTGCTATGAGAAAGGGTATAGGTTCTGCGCAGAAAAAAAAACAACAAAAAACAAAACAACACCTTTGTTTAATGAAAACCTGTAGTTAGGGGCTCATGACTCCATAACAAAGACATTTAAACCAAAATGACGGTACAGGATTATAGTTTATGGTCTCCTGGACAACTCCGGAATTTAAAATAAAACCTTGTTCAAGGATGAAGTTATGCCCCATAACGATTGCTATTTCACTTCAAAATAGAAAGGTGTTGAACTGACGACTATAGCTTTGAATTGCCTATGCTTATACTTTGCAACGAAAAATATAAACGCCTATAGTTTATATTTTCAAGGACCTTTACATTGTTTAAAATCAGCACAAAGGCAGATGGATTATAGAATAATTATATGCAGGAAAAAAAAAACTATTTTGGTATTAGGCTTAATAATTTAAGCCAGCTACAAAGCGGACGTATGTACCGACTGCCTGTATCTGCTTAAAACTAATAGCTGGCAAATGATACAGCGATGCTCAAACTGCAAACCAAATCCTTTGACTTCCGCTGTAAACACAAGGTGACAATTATTAAAACATAACTTACCTTAGTTACATCCAACTTCCGGAATACGGGTGTTCTGGGTCTCAAAATAACACCGTCCTGTGGGCCAATTATGTCCCTTAATCAAGGGAGTTGTTTCTGGAATACATATTCTAGGATATCCCAATCCCCCTACGACAGCAACTATCAGCGAATTCATTGGACCTAATTGTGACCCTGTCCAAATAGAGTGGAGTTCAAAATACTGAGTTAATTTGCAAGGATCAGGTGGCATTAGGCCAGCCTATACAAATTACGTGTGTGTCCAGGTTATTTCTCTTATAGCCTCGCAAAACAACACCTTTTTGCATTTCATCTTTTGGAATATGATTTGAGAAAAAAATGGGCTCTTAAGTTTAATGATTACGGATCTTATTTCGTGGTAATGAAGAAAACTATGTGACGTCCAAGTAAACCAACATTTTATTACATATGGCCTGCACATCAGATTAATAACGTTTGGCACGTACACCGAGTATGCTTACTGCTAGATCTACACACATGCGACCTCTGTATGCAGTTATAAACGAACCTTAAGTCCAAGGAAATTTAGTTCCATGCCATTGTACCAGCGGACTTACAGTTAAGGTGGGCATCAATTTATACAAGAGTAGGGAGTGATTTTACGAAAAAATCTAAAAAGATAGTTTCCAAAACCTTATTAGTCAAAACTCGATATGCTTATAACCGGGTAGTTTCTAACGAAGCTATTGCTCTATGATGCCGAGTGGGTGTTGAGATAGGTAGCAAGCTGCGGAAAATATTGTGTTGGTTTTGTCCCAGGTGAAATGCGCATAAGTTTAATATCATGTAGCACACAAAACCTATCAGAGAAGCAATTTAGCCTGACTAAAATGTCAGTAAATATTATATATATTATTATGTAACTACTTCCCAGAAAAATGCTTACACAAGTTTCAGTTCAAACGCTAACTTATAGAATTAAGTACGTAACATTTCAATAAAAAATTCCACGGTTATAGTAAAAATAATAAGAAAAATTAAAAAGGAAAGACACAAAGATAATGTAAGAAAGTAAGCAAATAGCAAAGAGCGACAACCAAAAGGTCTAGGTTTAACACTACTGGTGGCTGCAGCAGCAACGCAAGTCAAGTGGAATAAGGAAAAAAGTGAAAGAAAATGAAAAAAAATAAAGAAAGAAAGAAAGAAAGAAGGGAAAAATAATTGGATTAATTAATGTATTTAAAAATCATATCTAAAGGATTAAAACCGATGCTCACGGCTCACTATGGCGGGGAAAATAGTATACATGCCTAAACCCAAAGATATTCACCTAACTCGTGTACACTGAAACGGAACCCTTCAAACGTTTTACACAGTCGCTGGGCAATGGTTTTCATTCCCGAGTATACGTAAGTCGGTTCCATGCCAACACGGCGACTCCAAAGCTGAATTGCGTGTCTCTGACACCTCCCTTGCTTATCCTCCCACATAAGTACCAAGAAATAATTGGTGTAATCCGTGCCGATAATCTTGAAGTGGTTGTTGCCTGCAAAGGAATGATATTCAAGTATAAAGTCTGAAATGCGACTTAGCAAGATCTCCAAATTATATCGACCGATTCAAAAGCTGTTGTACCATTAAAAAAAAACATCATTTCGGTTATTTTATTTTTTAGCTGTTATATTGAACTTAAGCCCTTAGACGGTATTCTGATCTATTGCGTCTCTTATGTTGTGATCATAGACAACATTGCATCTATTTGGGATGGATAGCTAGTGGAACGCTCCAATACCAATATTGCAAAGCCATCTGTCATAGTTTCAAAAAGGCTTAGGGCTCATTCCCTTAGATAGTAGAATACACAGAAAGCTGCTGATTATATGGGTGTTGGCAGCATCAGGAGACGTGTTACTCTGTTTATCTGATTGCATTCAGGAGAGTTCACGCCCAGTTTGATCTACGTAGAACAATAGGGGAGACCGGGGCTAGTTGGCCGAGTTACTAACTTTTAATTTGGCCTTGTAGAGCCAACTGGGAATGGGTTAGAGCAACGAAACTGGTTTTCTGTTTCCAAAATGTTTATGCATTTGTTCACTCAAACTTATTTGGATAGAACAGCAGTACATTTGGCCTGGCTGATTATACGATTGCTTGTCTAATTGTGCAACATCCCAGTCCGCCTAAGCTGCCTGACCTTTGACTTAAACCAGTGAACCTTGGTGAATAATTCATATTATATAAGATTTATTTCAGTGGATATGTCCTTTTAAAGGTACATACGAACCGAGCATCAGTGGAGCGTGGATTCCCAGTAACACATGTAAACCACTTCTACTATTTTCTTATACGACTCACATAAATTCGACATGCCAAGGGATAAACTGAATAGATCACTCGATCAGCCATAAATAGCTTTAGACTGCTCCTTTCTTTAAATTTTTGGTCGGAAATTTAACCTACTTTCGTGACCTACTTTTCTGCCCCATTGACATACAGCATAGAATGCTGGCAGAAAAATCCTTTCAAACATCATTTTAGGGTAAAATTAAATAATGCCTTTTGGTAATTCTCTTAGTTATACTACTTGAAACTATATCCTGGCATTTGGTCGGTTTTTGTGACAAAAAATTGACTTTGTATGCATCTTTAATTTAACTTTATTTCATTTCTTTAACTTTGTGTATATTTTAAGGTTTTACCTTCATTTATTTTAGCAAAATACTACCTAAATTGGACGGCACCATTTACTTGCAGTGACACAATATAATGGTGGCCATCTTGGAAAAAGCTGCCTTGAAAACCTTTTTCTATCACTTAGCTTTTTCAAGATTTTTAATATGTTTAAATCTGTATATTAAGCTTTCTAAAATACCTCATTACACTTTTTTGGCGATAAGTCCCTACTGAAAAACAAACTGTTTAAAAAATTAGGTATTATAAAACCCAATTATAAAGACCACCCTTTACCTACAGTGACATAATATATTGGCGGCCATCTTGAAAAAAACTGCCTTAGGAACCACTACTTAGATTTTTCTAGATTTTTAATATGTTAAAATTTGGATATTTAGCTTTCTTAAAAACGTCATTACAATTTTTGCAATTAGTCCTGGGTTAGGCCAATTTTTTCGCTCAGTTTACTAGTCTAAGAGCGCATTCCCAGATATTTAGATCGATCCAACTAGATCGACCAAACTCCCTGGGTGTTCACGTTAAATTGCTGTTAGCCGACCGCGCACGGAAGTTAATTACCCCGGGGCAGCCATTTAAGCCGGTTAGCAGGCAGTAATCTAGTGAGACTCCCAACAGGGATAGATCGATCTAAAATCTGTAAGAATGGGTTCTTAGAGTGCATTTCCATAGATTTAGATCGATCCATCAGCCATCTAGATCGACCTAACTCCCTGGGGGTTCACGCTAAATTGAAAAAAAGTTACGATGAACCGCTTATACAACTTAATTCGTTTTCTTAGATCATAGGACTACATTGTACTTGTATTAAATGAAACCAGTGCAATAAAGATAATAGTCCCCCACCTGATATGCATAAAAGCGTTTAGAAAAGCTCTTTCCTTCAATATGTGATGTGGCCAAACAATTTTCACGGTGCATTAAGATAAACAGTAAAAGAATATCCACAATAAATTCGGCAACCGAGAGGTGCGGCAACATAAAGATAATTGCGGTAGTATTTATGCCGAAACATCAAAATGAATAGCCCCGCCGTTCGAGCCTTTTAATCAGATTCAGATCAGATTAACCAATCAAAGCAACGGAAAGGGGGTCACTTCACCTTCCCACCAGGCCATGCCATGTAAACAAAGCAGCATGGTCGGCTGTAATGAAGAGTCTGAGGAGGGACACGCGAAATCTTCGCCTAATTCTCATCTTTCGTGTTGCATGCACATAGAAGAAGGTAGCTAATTAAGAGACTCTAGATACCATCACACGTGTTCGCTGGGAAAATTTTAGAGTCTCAGCGAAACAATGGCGGAAATTTGGCAGCAGAGAAGCCGCTGCTGTTCAGTGGATCCGTACAGTACGGATTTAGATAAAGGATTCGACGATTTGGAAGCCAAACCACGATGTCACTTTTCTTGCTACAGAAAGCTAACTAACAAGAAGGGGCTATCTCAGGCGGCAAAGAAGTATGAGAAAGCTGAGAAACAAGGCAGTCCTGCTGAAGAAGGTATGTCAACATATTGTAATTTGTTTTTAAATCAGCCCTGATCGTGTGATGTTTACATTGTACGTGGCTGATGTTACATAACAATATGTGACTGATAAAAGTGATATGAAAGAAAGAAAAAAAAAAGAAAATGATAAGAAAGTTTATTAGTGTTATTATTATTTTATTTGTAAATACTTAGAGGTTTTAAGATATGAAACAACTCATTCTCTGTTGAATAAGACCCCATTTCCAGAGATTAGATATATCTACTTTAGGGGTTCAAGCTAAACAGCTGTCAGTGGGGCGGACACGAAAGTTAAATACCCCCTTACAGCTTGTAGTAGGCGGGACGGACATTTAAGCCGGATTATCTGACAGTAATCTAGTGAGACTCCCCGCGGGGACAGATCAATCTAAAAGCTCTGGGAATACAGCCTAAGCTAGCTGTATGTTCTTGCCATGATTAACATCTCATTATTAGTTCATCCATATTAGCATTGCATTTACACAAAATAATGTAAGGCTTCACACAACAAGATATACAAACAAATGTTATGGTGGGATTTTATGAGACAGAGGCTTAAGTATCATGGTAGAATCTTTTATGTTATTTGTGGAGTGTTCCTCCCCCCAGTTACATTGCTGCACATGTGCAACCATTAGTGAATATAAATATGTATAGGCTAAGCCCAACTTCAATGAGGATGTATTTTAGGGAATATTTACTGTATCTTGTGAGCCAGAAAAAGTAGGATAGCTTTTCACAGAACAAGCTGCAATGTGATTAATTTAATTAGGACTGTTAGGAATAATCCTTGTAACTTTCCCTTATGAATAAAATCAGTAAAGGTATACATAAATAGTATCAATAAAGAAATACGTTGACAAACAGTATCAATTAAGGAATAATTATAATGAGTAGGGTGACTGGTAGATGTAGTTCAGTTTAAAGAGAAGAGTCACTTTTATTCAAGGCATCTGATATTAATCTGGGCAGCAGAATGCTAGTGGGCTCCCTATTAATTATTAGATCTTAAACTTGATTTATTTGTCTTAGTTGCAACAAATATTAAACAGTGGGTCTCATTTGCCTATAGTTTGTTACAGCTTAGTTCCTCATAAAAGGAACATGCTGAGCCACTAATACATTGAATCCTATACCTACCCTATGCCCTTTGAATCATGAGGATATATGTAATTATAGTTGTTAATATCACTTGGTGTCAATCATGTGATAAACTCACATGCGACTGTCTTATCTTATTTCATTATTATTTATTTATTTTATAGTTAAATCATAGTGATTGTATATACAATTGCACTTGCAACAATCAAGGATTTGCGGTCTGCTCTGTATTTGCTAAATCATTTGTGTATCCAGGTATCCAGATGTTTTTATTTGAAATATGTATTCTATGTTGTCTTTTTATTTATACAGGGCAACTGTTTTTATAACTGAATTTTGAGCACATTACTATTTTTACATATCTTTGTTACACCCACTTGGATATTTATCCAACGTTAAAGCTGTTTCTGTAGTAGTCAGTATCTGCACATTATAATGCACTAATATATATGGTATGAAAAGTAAAATGTTATTTTGCTTCTTTTACAGAACCATCAACCAGTTGTACTTTCCAAAATACAAGGTCCATCTCCCAAGAAATTGAGATCAGTCTCAGGGCTTGGTATTTCAAAGTCACCAGTGCTGCCAGCTATCTGCATTATTTGTAAAAAAAAAAAAAGTTGTGGTCACTTAGTCTAATTTTTGCAAGTGTTTTGATATTTAATGGGGAGACACTCATTTTGATGTAATTTTCACATTCATAACATTTTTTTATTGTTTTGTATGTCCTTAATTTGTTTGAGATTGAGCTATTTAATTCCTGCCAGAAGTGTTTTTCGATTTTTATGTTCAATATTTCTAAAAGGTTTTCTATTTGATATAATTTCTTTGGTGGGTTGTTATCTTCGGATAGATTCTGTCCATGTGTTTCCCTTTGTATCTTGCTCAAGACTGTGCACCTGATTTACAGTTCTATTATCTACTAGTAGTTGTTCCAGTCTAAGACTAATCTTTAGACAGGTTTAGTTATAGTTGAAATAATAGGGTAACTGCCAAGCTTAGCTCTAAAAATGGTATTGCTAGCCTGCTTTCTTAGACCTAAAATCCATTTGCAAAACTTTAAGTGTACCTGTTCGAATGGCATTTTATTAATCTTTTTCAGATATGCACAAGTAATGTAGAAAGTTATAATTTCACAGTTGAAATAATTAAGTTGGAAAAATATATTATATATATCATAAAAGCCTTGTTAAATGTGAGCTGTTATTTCTTTTAATTTGCTGTTATTACTAGACAATGCTGCAATTAATTGCAACAATTAAACTTCTTTAAAAATTGTACCTCTGCAATTTAAAGATAAACTTGAACATAAAAAACTCAATTATTCTACCTAGTGAAGCACTTATATATTTTTGAAATAATTTTTTGAGCACTTGCCAGCTTCATAAACAGACAGTCCGCATGATACCTACAGTACATGTAGTTTGTAACTCTACACAAGGATTTATACTATTTATCAGTGTAAAATATTGAGTCAAATAATTTTAAGTGATTATATGCGCTTTAACACAACTGAAAATTTAAAATGCATTCAATGTAACATTACTGAACATACATGCAAGTGATTATATGATCACTATACTGGGTAATAGTGTGACCTGTGTGCGATTGTAGAAGTGGTACAGTGCACAGTCTACGGGCTATACTACATACCTTTTTGCCGTGAATTCACGTCATCATTTAGCCAATTATATAAATACACCTAAAATACACGTATTTTCCAACTATTTAAATCTTTCTCTCGATATTGACATCGATTTTAAAAACCTAGGACGTATTTTTTTTATTGAAACAACGCATGGGAATCATCTATTAAATGTGCAAGCTTCGCATGGAAATTCATTGTTTACATCGATCAGATGTAGGTCAAGTGATCACGTGACCCCTTTCCGTTGCTTTGATTGGTTTAAAGGGTAGAACGGCAGCACTTGGAACTACTCGGATGTCTCCGCACTCGACAGTCGATGATTACCGATTGGAACGGCAGGGCTATTCATTTTGATGTTTTGGCATAAATACTATCGCAATTATCTATATGTTGGCGCATCCTACGGTTGCCGAATTTATTGTGGATATTTTTTAACTGTTTATCTTCATGGCACCCTGAAAATTGTCTGGCCACTGGAGCTTTTCACACAATGAAACGATAGACCAGTGTAGGTAAGGGACTATAATCTCTCTCTCCACCAGTAGACATATGGTCTCATACCGGTAGTCTTGAAAAGTTTATACACTTTCATTTGAAAACTTATTACTAAAAAAAAAGATCCATGTCGTCTTTCGATTCTGATTAAAACTATCGTCAATCTCATCATGCAGACCAGCAGCCGCTTTATGTGTCTCTTGGAGACAATTTGTATTTGTCTTCCTTCATAGATGCTAGTATGTGCGAAGGTTATCAAACGGTACGGTTTAGAACAATGGTTCAGCTAGCGTAAATTATAATTTTAAGAGGGACCACTAGTGTGATTTTTTCAGAAATTGAAGGGGGATGGTTAGGAACCCCCTGACACACCCTAAATCTGACACTGCTTGATATTACCTATTATATTAAGTATTTTGCTAAATCATTTTTTTTATTTTCACTTTTCATATAATTTAATACCATTCGTGTGCAAGTTATGTGAGCAACCACTCAGACATAATATTTATATTTCAGATACTGTGTAGTGCATGCAGAATTCCTGATAGACCACTTTGTTCAAAAGGTTAGTTTTTTTGGCTCAATCTTGTGTGTCACTTCCAGCTTAAATTGACCGTACTTGGTACCAGTTAAGGAGGTCTCAATTATTATCATTTTCATTTATTTATTATTATTATTATTTTTATTTTTATTATTTTTATTTATTTATTTATTTATTTATTTTTTTTTGGGGGGGGGTGTTTACAGTTCAAATTCCCGGCAATAAAAACTTAATTCGTATCTCATTGAAAGTGCAAGTGTGGCGAGTTGAAAGAAACGAATCTCCGACTAAAACAACAATGCCTTCGTTTGAATAAGGACGAAAAATAAAGGCCGCATTTACAAGTCAGGGCAGGGGAATGGGGGTCTTCAATGATCACGCTGTGAACGTTTCACGTATTTCGGAAAATAAAACAGTGGCTTTCACGGGTAACTATAATACCCAACAGGCCATTAATATGCTTTAACTGTTTGGTTTCTTTGCTTAACCAAGGACTTCTATTCTACAACTGCTTGGTTTAACTCATGCATTGATTTTGTGTAACATTCCGCCGCTTGAAAATTGGTGCTTATTTTAGAATGCTGTGTCGTGGAATCGAGTATTTATTTATTTATTTATTTATTTATTTAAATTTTTTATCTCACCCATCTTAATGCTATAAAATGTCTATTCACTTATATACTATCGATTGGGCATATGCATATGATGTGATAAAATTGAGAGATATTATAAAAAGCAAGAGAGGATAGTTTGCTGTTTTTTGAAGAGGACATACAGCCGATGGAAAAGGACCACGTTTAGATACTGTGTGATAAGGGAGGTGGAGCCTGGCGGAGATGGAGGTCGCAGACGTGCCCATATCGTTTTTCGATCAAAATAGCTAGAAATACATGTAAGATTGTGTGTCAAAACCCAGTAAATAATAATAATAATAATAAGTAAATGAAACACAACAACACCTTGTAAAATACCACTTTGGGTATTTTATGATTGATATAAATAATTAATTAAAATAATATTCATATCCTAAGATAAGCTTAGAAGGGGGCAGTCAATAGACATTCGGGAATGATCGTGACCGGGGCACATGGCACGAGATAAAATTTAGAAATGCCTTTGAAGGCTAGGGCGGATAATGATGATCCAGGAATCACGGTGACTGAGTTGGGGCAAAGCCTGAGACAAAAGGACTGCGCTCAGTCAAGTGTTATTTCTTCCTGGTTATTAAAATTCCTGAATGATCTATAAAGGCTGCCCTGTTTTAAGGTAATATCATATCGTATTTTGGCTCTGGCGATATCCTTATACATTTTGGACTGACAGTTAATATGTAGAAGAAACCTCTGTATATTTTCCAAAAAACAGTATTAAATTTCCACTTGCGTCAAATGAGAATCTTGTTCATTTTATTGGATCAGCTGGGCGCACAACACTAAGGCCCAAGAACCAGCGCGTTATCTAACGTGACATTATTTTAACGTAAAGTCTGACTGACGAAGTCTGGGACTTAACAACCTGTTGCGATGCTATCTGAATTTCATATAAACAGCAATATTGTTTTACATAATTTCAATTCCTAATTAACAAAAAAGAATTTCGAAAGTTAATTTCTTGAGAAAGATCGATTCCCAATGATTTTCCAAATGTCAGTAAAGGATGGAAAAAGTGCTGCGCTTTTCATCCTCGTATATCAGAGCTACTGCAGATCAGGATCGAATTCCTGTCGCTCAATCTTGCCGTCATCGTTGGCGTCTTTGTCGTCAAACACGGCATCCTCGGCGACCCTTTTCCCGTGCGTGCAAGTACAGGTAACTTCATATTTTGCCGTCAAGAGCCACCCACTTATTTTTCTTGCTCTGAACAAATAATGTAAACATCTTCTTGAATTCTTGTGAACATATTACTTTTCAGATATCTAGCATATACCAGCTCAGCGATGACCTTATTATTAATATCGATTCTTTGACTGGGATCCCATGCCTAGATCGAACCATTTGGATCGATCTACTCTAACTCCCTGGATAGTCTCACTAAATTGCTATCAAATAACCGGCTTAAATATCTGCCAAGCCTACCGAATAAGCTAGGGGGTAAAGACAATTACCCCCTTACATCTTTATTAGACGTGACAGACAATTTAGCCGGTCAAGTTGACAGCAATTAAGTGAGACTCCCCAGAGAGATAGATCGATCCAAATATCTGTGGGAATGATCACTTTGTCATTATTTTTCAATTTGTAATTATTATTATTATTATTATTATTATTATTATTATTATTATTATTATTATTGCAAAAAAGGAATGTGAACAGGAAAGCCTGAAATACTCGTGAATATCTTGTGGATGGTATGATTGATAGGGAGAGCTCTAAGAAATAATACGTCCACCCTGAGCGTTCTTGGATATAGATGGTTTGCGCGTACGCAACTGCTTTTCAAATTGGCCAGATGATATGTAAAACATGCACCTAATGCGCAGTTCACACTAGCAGCAAAGTTAACAATATGTTACCCTTTTAAACTTTAAGAGCGCGTCCATGAGAAAGCCAGACAGATCAGTCAGAAGGCGGCAAGGTGGGGGTCAGCAGATTTTAATAATTTTTGGTGTGGTAAATCATCAACATAAAAGATATTGTGAGCCACTGGCTTTCTTATTTTGGATCATTAGTTTTAGAGATATGGGGGCAGATCTTTTATTGGCAATTTTGCCAAAATATAGCATTTTTTAGCTCTTGAAAAGTTATAATTTTAAATATTCTTTTAAAAAATCATGTACATCATAAGGATTTATTTAGGTAAGCCACATGATAGGTTAAGGAAAGATCTTTAATACCCAGTACAGATTTTTTGAAAAGGCACTGTCATGACCACACAAGGTTGATTCTAATAAGGCATGTTTTCCGTATGCTTGACCCCCTCCCCTTCTTTAAATGCACACAACTTCTTTTTTGCAGGTTGTATCCATATAATTTTGGTATGTGCTGATAGAAAAGGGTTGAAAAATAAATTTTGTAAAATAAAATCTGTGTTAAACCTTGTAAAATAAGAACTATAACAATTTTAAAAAGGGCCTAAAAACGAATATTTTTATACTACTTAAATGCTAAACTGTTTCTTCAACTAAATTAATAAGTCAAAACCATGTATAGGTTTGTGAAAAGCCCTTAAAATAATTATGTTTGCCCTGCAGACGACCTTATGAAGCGAAAATACATTTTTTAAAATTTGTTTATGTTGTAGAAACTAAATGTAAAATAACGATGCTAACTCTGTGACCTATTTTCAACATAGCGGGTACTAGGATTATCACCGGAGCAACTGTGGAGCAAAGCACATCGTCTTCACAGTGTTAAAACATAATACTTTATTAAATTTATGAAGAACATGCACTAGAGATGCTTAGATACATCTCAGAAGGATTGGTGTGCACCAGAATATAACAAGAAATGACCATAGCAGCTGGTCGTCCTTAGAATGTGCATTTTTGGTTGAACCACTTCAGACTGTTGTCAGGCTTGGGTTCCTCAATATATCCATCTCATCGATTTACCTCTGGATGTTTGTTGTAAGGTAAGTGATCAGTGGTGGCATACATATACTAGAATCAGATACACTAAAAACTCAAACCAGTTTAAATAATAAGTTTGAATATCATTCAGTAATATAAAGAATATAAGCAAATTTAAAAGACATATTGGTATATTTCAATTCACAGAGTTTTACTTGATTTCTGTTTCATGGTAAACATGTATGCTGAAAAGAATTAACTGTGTAGCTAACTTATGAAGTATATTTTTGCATTAAATTCTAGGGCTTTGTTACATGTGTTATCATAAGACAAACAGTTAAAGACTATACTGAGCTTGAAGACAGCTTCATAAGAAATTTCTTACCCAGAATCAAAGGTATGTAACACACATTCAGTTTCAAGTTTTGGCATTTTAGGGGATGTTACTTGTGCCAGTTTTTTATATTTTAGTTTTGTATTCACTATGCAGATTTATGTGTGTTTACAATGAAGTTGAAGTTAACTGCCTGTGCTTCAATTTTCAAGACTTACATATTACACAGGGCACTTGTAACTAAAGGTACTTTAGTAAAATCAGGAAAACTTTGCAGTCCATTATGTTGTTCATGTTGCTTTGCAAGGGGGCATGCCAGACAATTAAGCTGATTACAACGACTGAGCCCGAGTGTGATACTCCGCTGAGATAGATTGATCCTGCTCGATAGTTTCTATTCTGAACACAGTAAGCCTCTGTTGTTGTAAAGCATTTATTGATGTTATGTTTATTTTTCAGATTTTACATCCTAGGCCTGTATGTGAACCTTGACCTGGACAATCTTACAGACAATAATAGAAAAGTCACCTGAAATTGCACAGGCAAATTCATCAGATTCAGATGTGACCACCAACTTTATAATGCCTGGAACAATTCCACGGAGAAGAAAAAAGGTTTACCTTTTTTTCATTTGTTTCTTTTTCTATCATGAAATTCTGGTAGCTACAATCATGCATATTTGATTTCCTTTTTTACACTTATGCAATATGTTTGATCAGAATATTATTTAGTAATTGTTCTTATACAGCAATTAACATGAGTTTAAAATATGTTAAATACATTTTCTTTTGACAGCCTGTCCTGCCATCTTCAGGTAGACGCAGTAGTGGATATCCTGGCAAACCTCTATTGGACTTAGAGCCACCTTGGGTCAATCCCCCATAACAAATGTGCATCTTAGGCTTGGTAATCTCAATCAGTTTTGTAGGAAAGGAGGATAATTGGCGCCATTGAATTGGCAAATATTGACAATTGACAGTTCAGTCACACTAAACTATAGTGGCATGTTGCTTCAAGTTACCACACTTATTCTAAGATTGCTGAATTATCATTTATTGTAGGAGACCCTGGATCTCTCAACCAGAAGAAGAAACTTGGGGACCAATCAGTTATAAGATTAAAATCTGTGGAACACTACCCATCACTGTTGTGTTCAGTATATGGAAAAGATGACCGTGATATTGGAACCTTGGAGATTCATAACTTGATTTCACTCCTGTAAAAAGTAACTGCTTTGTTCTTTTACTGTCCAATTGATAATATGAAAATAAAGTACTCCTCCTGTCATTGTATGTTGCTGACTCTGTTTTAATTTTCTTTATAGAAAAAGAATATAGATATCAAGATATCACATGTATTTACAAAGCCTATGAATCATTTGAAAGGAAAAAATTGGTTGAAAAATGCAATATAAATCATTTCAAGTGGATTAATTAGTGTTGCACTTGAGAAAACTGATAAAATGAGAAAGTCATTCCCTTTTACCTTAAGAAAAATCATTTGCAATTTTTTTTCTCTATTGCTCCCTGAAAATAAGGTATATACACAATGCTGATGATACTGGATATGCACAGTAATAACTTATTAAATGGGGGGGGGGGGGGTGAATAACTTGTCACTAGTAATTTAAATTTATTCAGAAGTTGTATGGCTCTGTTTGAAAAGAATATTATTTGAGCAATCCTGTATTACAGATCTCAAAATAAAAAACCTGCAAAAATGGGCCTCTTGATTATTTTGAGGAATTAGGGTAACTGTATTTTGGGGCAGATTTGATGGCAGCCATTTTGTATTTATAAAAATTGGATAGATTTGCCCTTATCAAAGCATAGTTTGAATTCCTGGCTGTGAGTCTTTGATTAAATTTGATTATTGGAAGGTATTATCTCAAAATGTACTGATATCTTGATTTCGGCCGTTTGGTTTTCTGCTAAAATTGCTAAAGTTTGAGGCACTTTTTCAATATCTTCTGTTGTGTTTAACACACTTTTTGAATTTTGTATGATTAGACCAATATATGCTTAGGATCCCTATAAAATTTTATGGCTGTCAAGCCTGCAAAAAGAGAGATATGAATGCTTGAACATTGCTTGGTAGAAAAGTGAGTTTGGGGGGTGGGGTCATAAAAATGGGCGTGGCTCGTTAGTTTGTGGGTTAAATTGAAATTTAGTAACATATTCTCAATGGCAAATGGCTGGTTTAAATAGGTAAATTTTCAATTAATTTTAAAAAGTCATCAGTTTTGACATATTTGCTTATGAAGTGGCTTTATTGACCGAAGCTGAAAATCAAGCCAAAAATGGCCAAAACATAAAATATCATATTATAATTATATCCAATGATTTCTTTTGGGATTGTTGCCTTCAATCTTAATATCTCCTATATATGCAACAATATTATGAATTTGGTTGAAATCTGTTGACCCCCACCTTGCCACCCTCTGACTGGTCCTATCATGGACACGCACTTAATAACTACAAAATTTTTGAATGCCTGTGGTGCAGGCTCCTCGAGTCTTTGGGTACGACGTCACGCGCAGGTAAACTTTGAAGCAGATCATCCACAGACCAAGAGCGCATTCAGAACAAGCTTATTAAATCTCGTCTCCACAATTTTTAATGGGGTATTTGTTTTTAATGGGACTGACCGTATGTAGTCCGCGGATCAGTAAGCCCGCAGATAATATGTTCTGAATGCGCTCTAACGGCTTTGCCGACAAAATATGGCCGACCCCACTTAAAAGCAAGCCCAGATGCTCCCCCGTCTTTACATGCACAAGCGCCATTAAACGGATTTGACTCCGAGATAGAGAGAGCCTATGTACCATCTGGGTCAAATATGGCCGACGCACTTGAATACTGTACTTTCCCACGGGATATCTATTTATTGTCTATGGGGCCATTCACAATAGATTATCCGAATACTTACTGATGCACTGACAATCTTAATATGGCCGACCACATTGCAAACGCGATGCCGCTGATTCCCGATGGTCTGTTCGCCTAAACACGCGCCATTAAACGGTTAAAAATTTCCTCTCTGGCTGATCATTTAGTACCCGGACCATCTATTTGAGCAGTCCCCTTTAGTGGTGTAGGCGGCAAGCTTGTGGTGTAACGTCATATTTGACACTTGGACTAGTAAGTCGCTAATTCTGAATGGGACCAGAGAGAGAGAGAGAGAGAGAGAGAGAAAGAGTTTTTCTCACGTACTCTATGTGCGAGCCGCAGTCCCGTCTACACGAACCTTTACATGCGCAGCCAAATAAGTTACATTTCTCATATGAACAGTAAGGGGTTTTCTGAAATGTATATAGGGAATTAATAACTATCTCCCCCTCTCTCTTTCCCCCTCCTACACACGTGCACCGACACTGCACACTCATACAAACCCACATATGTACAGAATGATTTCCTGACGACCATTTGCATATCGAATTACAATAAACAATATAAACATTTATAACTTAAATGCACAGTATCATTTTTCTCCTGTAATGTTAAGATCGCCTAATAGCAAACATGTGTCGTAAATGTGTTCTCAGTGCATTTCCCTAGGAAATACCCCGATAGATTTCCTGTCGACCATTTGCTTATCGAATTACAATAAACAATATAAAAATGGACTTCTAGCTTTGTTCTACATTTATAACTTCTGCACGGTATCATTTTTCTCCTGTAATGCTAAGTTTGCCTGATACCAATCATGTGTTGTAAATGTGTTCTCAATGCATTTCCCTAGGAAATACCCCGGTACTAGTAGACCCACTTTCGTGCAGTCTGCGCAATACCCATTCAGTTTCTCACGGCAGCAGATAGATTCAGCTTCCTGCATTAGAGCTGCCAGACCCAACGCAACTAACGCAAAAATGGCAAAAGTAGTCATCTTCTGAAATGTGAAGTGACAACATGGAGTTGACACAAAGGCAAAGGGAATTTTAGAGGACAGTAGAGCTCAAATCTTTTCTGTCAGCAGCTATACTAAACTTTCTGAGGCACGCTGACAGTAAAGTGAGATTTCATACGTTGTTCTTTAAAACCCAATGCGCAGAAAGGCAATTGGCGTCGTGAAATCCTACTTAGTGTACAGAAAATTAAGAACATTTCTTGGACATAATTCTTTACCTGAGTAATCCTTGATTACCTCTCAGTCTCGAAATGATTGAAAATGTCGAAAGATTGAACTATTTATACCGTTTTCATCAGCAGTGCAAGCTTCGTCAAGGCATCGGTTTCTGAAGTGGAGTACACGCCTGTATTCAGAAGGGATTAAAGCAGTGGAACGGACATCAAAGTTATGTACTGGTACAGGTATTTCACTATGATTCACCTTAGTCTGGATTATCATTTACCGACTGGTTCGGCAATGCGCAGAAAGATAATGTGTGTTCGAGACTGATTTTCATTGGTTGAAATCATTTTCATCTTAAAGACATTTATCTTCAGGTTTTACGCATGCACATTTATAAAATCTAGCTTAATCCGGTAGAACACTAATTTGACTTAACATTATCTATTCATCAACGAATCAAAGGATTCAGAGGCCGGTGATTTTTTTTACTGAAAACCCCCAAAGCTAGGTGAAAAAAAATCGGTGACAGTACTGTATTCTGTTGAGTTGAGCCGGTGAAATGGATTATCGCAAGAAATCACAGAGAACATTTAAGGAGCTCATGCACATTTGAAATTTGATCGAGGGTTCAAATTCTAGAGAGTGCATCGAAGTTTTTTGCTAGTAAAGATGTCTAAAGATTGCGTTTGATTACCATTACAGGAAAAAAGTACAAACAGGGTGCGCAAGTCAGTCACGGTGTTCTGCTGGAGAGAAAGAGAGAGAAAGTTTATCTTACTTCATTCTGCATTGTTTTATGGAAACTTTTAACTTAAATATTTTCATTTTCACACTCTTTTCCCTTAAAATGTGTATCATTTATTTATCACGATTCTCCATTCATTCTGCATTGTATTCCCGTGTACAGTAGATCAAAGTAGTTTCTGTATCAATAGTTGTTAGTACCAGCATTGTTATTCGCGGTTTCAGTAACAGATGTTTGAGACGCTTTCATAATACGGATTTGTATGGCTAAAACAGATTCCTCACATAAACTTCCTAAGCATGTTCAGTGAACGCATCATCAGTGGGTACATGGGACAATGAGTTTGAGGACAAATCTAAATTCAGAGCCTATTGCCAATTCAAAAATACATTTAAAAAAGAAAAAAAAAATAGACGTCCTTCATGATACTGATAAAAGAGAAAAATACTGTCGTTTTCGCATCAGTGGGCATAAACTTCACATTGAAACAAGCAGATACACTAACACTCCTTGGAACGACATTCCGTAGTGGTTTGGGCTGTGGCTGGAAGGCAGGTAAGGACAGTTTCCACAAAACGTTAGTTTTCTGATAGGTTCCGATTCCTACATATTGGGGGTTTCTTCTGTCGGTGAATGTGGCAACAAAAGCTCCAGGATTCTGTCCCTTGTGTGGCCCTGGAATCCTTCTCATATCTAGGAGCAACAGGATCCATGCAATTAGGAATCTGTTTCCAAGACATTCATGCATTTGTTCACCCAAACTTATTTGGACAGGCCAGCAGTACGATTGCTTGTCCAATTGATACAACATTCCAGTCCGCCTAAGAAAAAAATGACAGTGTTTGGTGATACTGGTGACTGTAGATCTGAACAAATGTTTAAAATAAATTACAAAACTCACAATAAAAAAGGGGGTAAAACAACATTATTGAGTTGAATATTTATTGAAGATTTACTGTTTAGATTTTTTTAAAATTTATGAAGCCTTATGGATACTCTTGCTGAAGGCCATATTGGAAAATGCTTTGAACAGGTACATAAATGGGTATAATAAATAATACAAAAAACAAGTGTTTTCCATATATTACACATTTATTGTATTTGCAAAGACACATTTGTTCCCAGAATGGTGAGAAATCTTATCCTGTCCACTTATTCAGAATCCTTATTTGTCTAATTTTTCACAGTATGACTCATATTTCTCCAAAAGAGCCATATTTTGCATCCAAACTTCTTAGAGTTGTTGTGAATGATATAATGATTATAGTAAACATCAAAATAATTCCATTGCATATGTTTAAAAACATAATTTGCAATTTTAGGCAACATTTTAGGGAAAATCTGTACAAATGGCCTTTGCATGACCTTTGACTAAAGCCAGTGAACCTTGGTGAATAATTCCTATCTAATTTAAATTCATTTCATTCATTTAACTATGTGTATATTTTACAGTTTTACCTTCATTTATTTTAGCAAAGTACTACCTAAATCGAATGACAGCATTTACTTGAAGTGACACAATATAATGGTGGCCATCTTGGAAAAAGCTGCCTTAAAACCTTTTTCTATCACTTAGATTTTTTAGACTTTTAATTTGTTTAAATTTGGATATTAAGCTTTCTAAATTACCTCATAATACTTCTTTAGCTATAAGGTCCTACTGAAAAACAAACTGTAAAAAATAGGTATTATGAAACCTTATGATTACACTTGCTGGCGGCCAACATTTCAGGTAAAATCTGTACAAATGACCTTTGTCTGACCTTTGACCCCAAGCTAAAAGCCTTTGGTGAATAATTCCCATCAAATGAGTTTTTCTTTTCGTCAAAGTGTTTTTGTCTGTAAGTCCAGATATACTTCACGGTCTCAACCTCATTTATTCCATTTATTCCAAAAATACTCCCCAAATATAAAGACCCCCCTTTACCTTTAGTGACATAATATATTGGCGGCCATCTTGAAAAACTGCCTTAAGAACCACTACTTAGATTATTCTAGATTTTTAATATGTTAAAATTTGGATATTTAGCTTTCTTAAAAACGTCATTACATTTTTTTCTTGCAATTGGTCCTGGGTTAGGCCAAATTTTTCGCTCAGTTTACTAGTCTAAGAGCGCATTCCCTGAGATTTAGGGTGTATACCCAGAGATTTAGATCGATCCAGAGATTAAGGGGTAATTAACTATGGTGCGCGCTCGGCTGACTGCAATTTAGCGTGAACCCCCAGGGAGTTAGGTCGATCTAAATCTAAATCTCTGGATCGATCTAAATCTCTGGGAATGCACCTTTAGATTGATCAAACTAGATCGACCCAACTCCCTGGCTGTTAGCAAGGTTAATTACCCCCTTACAGCTTTTAGTAGGCGGGAAAGATATTTAAGCCGGCTAAGCAGACAGTAATCTAGTGAGACCAACCACATCTAAAATCTGTGAGAAAAGGGGTCTAAGGGCGCATTCCCATAGATTTTACATCGATCTATCTCCATGGGGAGTCTCACTAGATTACTGTCAGATAATCCGCCTTAAATGTCCGTCCCGCCTACTTCCAGCTGTAAGGGGGTAATTAACTTTCGTGCCCGCTCTGCTGACAGCTATTTAGCGTGAACCCCCAGGGAGTTAGGTCGATCTAGTTGGATCCACCCAATCTCTGGGAATGGGGTCTAACACGACTTTTATAACTTTGAAGCAGAATTTACAAATGTTGACAACATTCACATTCATATATCCAACCAGATTTTTAAAAAATCAATTAAACTGCCGGGCTAAATGCCTAGACGTATGAGGTTTTTTTTTTCTATAAAAGCGTCGCATACATCTGTTGTTGAAAACGCACATTACAATACTGGTACTAACAACTTTTGATTCAGAGACTACTTGGATCTATTTTATACGGGGATGCAATGCAGAATCACTGGAGAATCGTGTTGAATAATTGAAATACATTCATTGGGGTAAAAAGCGTGAAAATTAAAATTACAAGTTACGATGAGCCGCTTATAAAACTTAATTCGTTTTCGTAGATCATAGGACTATTTGTATCAAAATGAAACCAGTGCAATAAGGATAATCTCTCTCTCCACCAGTATACCGGTAGTCTTGAAAAGTTTATACACTTTCATTTGAAAACTTATTACTCTAAAAAAGATCCTTGTCGTCGGTCAATTTTGATTAAAACTATCGTCAATCTCAGTCCTCCTTTCACTGTACAATTCTCTTTCGGTTTTATCAAAATTATTTACAACTTTATTTGCAGTGTTCAAGGCGTGTAAAAACAGATCATGCAGACCTGTGGCCGCTATATGTGTCTTTTGGAGACAAATTGTATTTGTCTTCCTTCATAGATGCTAGTATGTGCGAAGGTTATCAAACGGTACGGTTTAGAACAATGGTTCAGCTAGCGTAAATTGTAATTTTAAGAGGGACCACTGGTGTGATTTTTTTTAGAAATTGGAGGGGGAGGGTTAGGAACCCCCTGACACACCCTAAATCTGTGACTGCATGATATTACCTATTATATTATGTAGTTTAAAGTCTTTTACTAAATCATTTTTTTTATTTTCACTTTTCATATAATTTTATACCATTCGTGTGCAAGATATGTGAGCATCCACTCAGACATAATATTTATATTTCAGATACTGTGTAGTGTATGCAGAATTTCTGATAGACCACTTTGTTTAAAAGGTTATTGTTTTTTTTTAGGCTCAAGCTCGAGTATCCCTTCCAGCTTAAATTGACCGTACTTGGTAGCAGTTAAGAAGGTCTCAATTATTAGCATTTTCATTTATTTATTATTATTGTTATTACTTATTTTATTATTTTTTTTGGGGGGGGGGAGTGTGTTCACAGTTCACAAATCCCAGCAATAAAAACTTAATTCGTATCTCATTGAAAGTGCAAGTGTGGCGAGTTGAAAGAAACGAATTTCCGAGTATATCAACAATGCCTTCGTTTCAATAAGGACGAAAAATAAAAGGCCGCATTTACAAGTCAGGGCAGGGGAATGGGGGGCTTCAATTATCACGCTGGGAACGTTTCACGTATTTCGGAATATAAAAAGTGGCTTTCAAGGGTAACTATAATGCCAACAGGCCATTAATATGCTTTAACTGTTTGGTTTCTTTGCCTAACCAAGGAGTTCTACTCTCCAACTTCTTTGTTTAACTCATGCATTGATTTTGTGTAACATTCCGCCGCTTGAAAATTGGTGCTTATTTTAGAATAACACGTGCTATGTCTTGGAATCGAGTGTTTATTTATTTATTTATTTATTTATCTTTTTAATTTTTTTAAAATTTCACCAATCTAAATGTCATAAAATGTCTATTCAGTCAAAAATGGCTGTTTGGGCACATGCATAAAGCACCCTTTCTGTGATAATTGAGAGATATTATAAAAAGCAAGAGAGAGTAGTTTGCTCCTTTTTGAAGGGGACAAACAGTCAATGAAAAAGGACCACGTTTGGATACGGTGTGGTAAGGGAGGTGGAATCTGGCGGAAATGAAGGTCGCCGATGTGCCCATATCGTTTCTCGATCAAAAAAGCTAGAAAAACATGTAACATTGTGTGTAAAGACCCAGTAAATAATAATAATAAGTAAATGAAACACAACAACACCTGTTGCGATGCTATCTTAATTTCATATAAACAGCAATATTGTTTTACATAATTTCAATTCCTAATTTATAAAAATAATTTCGAAAGTTAATTTCTTGAGAAAGATCGATTCAATGATTATCTGAATGTCAGTAAAGAATGGAAAAGGGCTGCGTTTTTCATCCTCGTATATCAGAGCTACTGCAGATCAGGATCGAACTCCTGTCGGTCAATCTTGCCGTCCACATTGGCGTCTTTGTCGTCAAACACGACATCCTTCTCGGCCCTTTTCCCGCTCGTGCAAGTACAGGTGACGTCATATTTTTGCGTCAAGAACCACCCACCTGTTTTTTTTATACTGAACAAATAAAGTAAACATCTTATTTAATTCTTGTGAACATATTACTTTTCAGATATCTACCATATACCTGCTCAGCGATGACCTTATTATTAATATAGATTCTTTGACTGGGTTCCCTTGCCAAGATCAATCCATCTGGATCGATCTACTCTAACTCCCTGGTTAGTCTCACTAAATTGCTATCAAATAACCGGTGTGAAAGGAATGCATGTCCCCCAGGAACGGAGGTCCTATGGACGTGCGTTCCCTAGGATGTACTGTCCTACCCGGACCTAGATTCCCAGCTGTATTTATACGCAGCTAGGACATGTATTCCTGTCGGACATAATTTCCTTTCACATATACACAGAAACGCAAGTCCTACATAATTAATGTCCGTACAATAATTATAAACACGAGGGCATAAGCACCGGTAATTTTCGGTCGGCTGGCAGCAGCTTCCACACAGGCTAATCAGTAAGACGGCTGGATGAATGACCAAGAGCATAGAGAAACGTAAGTGAGTTCGAATCCTCAGCAGCGATGTTACATGTACTCTATATGCAAATGTTATTCTAATTTATTCTCCATTTCAACGAACAAAACGCACTTTACAATTTGTTATACAATTTGGATTATTTTGATTTGGCGAGATCTTACGTTTGATTTAAATATCATCATTTTTTTAACGTTGAGCTATTTTAGAATTCCTTTAATAACTCGAATTTCATCGGATAATTATACGCAAAAAAGCATATTCTTTCTACTTTCACCTAAAAATACAAAGAATTAGAATGGGAATTTCGGGATCCATATGTAAGGGAAAAATTGCGCTCAGAAGACTAATAGTGAAAATGCATGTATAAAAAATAACAGACAGATTCAATTTATTTATCTTACAATTATACACGTCTCAAACTGCATACTATGTCTCTCAAACTACAAATATTCCCAATGATCATCAAGGCACCAAGTATAAAAAAATGAACTGTCACCTGAACGATATGTATACCTGTACCATAGCAGCTCGAACGTCATCGAGAAGTGTTCAACACGTACTTGTAAGCGAGTATATCGCGAGAGGGTGGCTGTGTATTATTTCGCACACTCGTATTTCACCGAAAAACACCCCGTAAAACGTATAATGTGATGTGTATAAGGACAAAAAACACATTGTTTAGAAATGGACAGAAGCCAAAATTCAAAGCTGTGTACCACAGACATACAGTTGTATATAAATGGCCGCTTAACAGATATTAAGGCATTAATGTAATGTGAAGAGGCCCGACATATTTCACAAGGTGGCGCAAATCTCATATTTTTCATATTAATCGGACATAAAAAATATATATCCTAAATCTAATAACAATTTGTAGTTTTTTTTATTTAAAGTATCTTAAGTTAGCCGAATAAAGTGTGTATAGGGGTACATGTATACAAATAATTATAATAAGCGTAATAACATTCTTAAACATCGCGTTCAAATCTTCTGAAATTAACACAACATTCATATGTATATGTCAGAGGACATCTATTACCAGTCTAGCTGGGAAAATATGTCCGACTAGGACATCGATACGTGTCTGCAGGACTTAGAATACTAAGTAAAGGATGTCCACTGGACGTTAAATCCCAGGAAATTATGTCCTAGGACATGCGTGCCTATGTAGGAACGGAATTTGATACAAGTAGTCCTATGATCTAAGAAAACGAATTAAGTTTTATAAGCGGTTCATCGTAACTTTTTTCAATTTAGCGTGAACCCCCAGGGAGTTAGGTCGATCTAGATGGATGATGGATCGATCTAAATCTATGGAAATGCACTCTAAGAACCCATTCTCACAGATTTTAGATCGATCTATCCCTGTTGGGAGTCTCACTAGATTACTGCCTGCTAACCGGCTTAAATGGCTGTCCCGGGGTATTTAACTTCCGTGCGCGGTCGGCTAACAGCAATTTAACGTGAACACCCAGGGAGTTTGGTCGATCTAGTTGGATCGATCTAAATATCTGGGAATGCGCTCTTAGACTAGTAAACTGAGCGAAAAAATTGGCCTAACCCAGGACTAATTGCAAAAATTGTAATGACGTTTTTAAGAAAGCTAAATATCCAAATTTTAACATATTAAAAATCTAGAAAAATCTAAGTAGTGGTTCCTAAGGCAGTTTTTTTCAAGATGGCCGCCAATGTATTATGTCACTGTAGGTAAAGGGTGGTCTTTATAATTGGGTTTTATAATACCTAATTTTTTAAACAGTTTGTTTTACAGTAGGGACTTATCGCCAAAAAAGTGTAATGAGGTATTTTAGAAAGCTTAATATCCAGATTTAAACATATTAAAAATCTTGAAAAATCTAAGTGATAGAAAAAGGTTTTCAAGGCAGCTTTTTCCAAGATGGCCACCATTATATTGTGTCACTGCAAGTAAATGGTGCCGTCCAATTTAGGTAGTATTTTGCTAAAATAAATGAAGGTAAAACCTTAAAAAGCCTCTGGAAGTTTAAAAGCATAGCTGCTAACAGAAGAGATTCGAGCTCCACTGTCCTCTAAAATTCCCTTTGCCTTTGTGTCAACTCCATGTTGTCACTTCACATTTCAGAAGATGACTACCTTTGCCATTTTTGCGTTAGTTGCATTGGGTCTGGCCGCTGTAATGCAGGAAGCTGAATCTATCTGCTGCTATCAGATTGGGTATAATTTCTGCGCAGACTGCACGTGGGTGGGTCTACTAGTATCAGGGTATTTCATCGGGAAATGCATTCAGAACACATTTATAATACATGTTTGGTATCAGGGAACTTAGCATTACAGGAGGAAAATGATACCGTACATTTTAGTAATAAATGTAGAACAAAGCTAGAAGTCTATTTTTATATTGTTTATTGAAATTCGATAAGTAAATGGTCGTAGGTAAAAGGAAATCATTCTGTACATATGTGGGTTTGTATGCGTGTGCAGTGTCGGTGCGCATGTGTTGGAGGGGGAAAAGAGAAAGGAAAAGATTTTTAATTCCCTATTTACATTACAGACATTCTTTTACTGTTCATATGGGAAATGTAACATATTTGGCTACGCATATACCAGTCCGTGTAGAACTGACTGCGGCCCGGTCACAGAGTACGTAAGAAACACTCTCTCTCTCTCTCTCTCTCTCTCTCTCTCTCTCTCTCTCGTCCCATTCCGAATCAGTGACTTACTAGTCCGAGTGTCAAATATATCGACCCACTACAAACCTTGCCGTCTACGCCACTAAAAGGGACTGTTCAGAATAGATGGTCTGGGTACTAACTGATCGGCCGACTAAATATGGCCGACCCAGTTCAAAACCGATACCGCCAATTCCATGATGGTCTCGCAGCCCCCGCACGTGCTGTCGCTGTAGGGGCCTAGCAATGAAACCTCGGAGACGAGATTTAATCCATTTAATGTGTGTATGCGAAGAGACCGTCGGGAATCAGCGACATCGCTTTTGCAATGTGGACAGCCATAATAATCGGTGGATATGTTAGTATTCGGATGATCTATTAAATGCAGGGGCGGATTGAGGCCGTCTTCCGGAAGACGGTCAGATTTTCAAGTTAACATTGACGAGTATCTACATGTATTTTTTTTTCTGTCGGAAGACGGTAAAAAAAAAGAGAATGTGTCAACAAAGATAATTTGGAAGACTGTCAGAAAATATTTCTGGATTCGCCCCTGTATTGTGCATGACCCCATAGACAATAAATAGATATCCCGTGGGAAAGTATTTGACCCTTGGACTAATTATAGTCCCCTATTTTGAACGGGTCCTCTCTCTCTCTCATTCAGAACGCATTCAGAACAGATGGTAGATAGGTTCTCTCTATCTCGGAGCCAAATCCGTTTAATGGCGCGTGTGCATGTAAAGACGGGGGAGCATCTGGGCTTGCTTTTAAGTGGGGTCGGCCATATTTTGTCGGCGTTAGAGCGCGTTTCAGAACATATTATCTGCGGGCTTACTGATCCGCGGACTAAATACGGTCAACCCTATTAAAATTGTGGAGTCGAGATTTAATCCGCGGGCTAGTCCACAGATAAGCGCTCTTGGTCTGTGGATCATCTGCTCCAAAGGTTCCCTTTTCAGCTTGGCCGTAAATAGATGCTAAGATGGATTGCGCGTGACGTCGTACTCAAAGACTCGAGGAGCCTGCACCACAGGCATTCATAAAGTATGGAGTTATTATTCAGAAATAAAACGTAGGAATTGGTGTTTTCTACTTTGGTGAACATTCCATAATGCATATAACAGTTTAAGACTTGAAATGGAATTTTAAAAATGCGCCGCAACAATATAAAGAGAGTATGCTTATGTGGTTATTGAAGTTTAAAAGGGTGACATATTGTTGAACTTCGTTAACCATACTGCTAGTGTGAACTGCGCATTAGATGCATGTTTTCCATATCATCTGGCCAATTTGAAAAGCAGTGGTGTACACGGAAACCATCTATATCCAAGAACCCTAGTGGTGGACGTATTATATTTTAGAGCTCTCCCTATCAATCATACCATCTACTGGGGTCCTGTGATAATTTTCACTAGGTATTCACGAGTATTACTCTGGCTTTCCTGTACACATTCTTTTTTTTGCAATAATAATAATAATAATAATAATAATAATAATAATAATAATAATAATGATGATGAAATAATGATTGAGAAAAATAACGAATTGCAAAATTGAAAATAATGACAAAGGAACCATTCCCACAGATATTAGGACTCCTGGGGAGTCTCACTAAATTGCTGTCAACTTGATCGGCTTAAATGTCTGTCACGTCTAATAAAGATGTAAGGGGGTAATTGTCTTTACCCCCTAGCTGATTCGGTAGGCGTGGCAGACATTCAAGCCTGTTATTTGATAGCAATTTAGTGAGACTATCCAGGGAGTTAAAGTAGGCATGGGAACCCAGTCAAAGAATCGAAATAAGTAATAAGGTCATCGCTGAGCTGGTATATGGTAGATATCTGAAAAAGTATATGTTCACAAGAATTCAAGAACATGCTTACATTATTTGTTCAGTGTTAAAACGAGTGGGTGATTCTTGGGGAAAAATACCACGTTACCTGTACTTGCACGCGCGGGAAAAGGGCCGAGAAGGATGCAGTGTTTGACGACGAAGACGCCAATGGTGACGACAACATTGGCCGACAGGAGTTCGATCCTGATCTGCAGTAGCTCTGATATACGAGGATGAAAAGGGCAGGAATTTTTTACATCCTTATTTGACATTTGGAAAATCATTGGGAATCGATCTTTCTCAAGAAGTTAACTTTCGAAATTCTTTGAAATTATGTAAAATAATATTGCTGTTTATATGAAATTCATATAGCATAGCAACAAGTGTCTTTGTGTTTCATTTACTTATTATAATTATTGTTTACTGGGTTTTGACACGCAATCTTGCATGTATTTCTAGGATTTTTTTTTTTTTTTTTTGATCGAGAAACGATATGGGCACATCGGCGACCTTTATCTCCGCCAGGTTCCACCTTCCCCTACCACACAGTATCCAAACGTGGTCCTTTTTCATTGACTGTTTGTCCCCTTCAAAAAGCAGCAAACTACTCTCTCTTGCTTTTTATAATCTCTCTCAATTATCACAAAAAGGGTGCTTTATGCATATGTCCAAACAGCCTTTTATGACTGAATAGATATTTTATGGCATTTAGATTGGTGAAATTAAAAAAATTAAAAAGATAAATAAATAAAAAAATAAATAACTCGATTTCAAGACCCAGCAAGTGTTATTCTAAAATAAGCACCAATTTTCAAGCACCAGAATATTCCACAAAGTCAATGCATGAGTTAAACCAAGAAGTTGTAGAGTAGAACTTCTTGATTAAGCAAAGAAACCAAACAGGTAAAGCATATTAATGGCCAGGTTTTATTATTTTTTTATATGTCAAAAGTTCATCAAGTGTGAGCCTCGCTTAAGGTGGTGTAGGAAAAAAAAACTGCCATTAAAATATTGGGATGAATTTAAATATCAGCCTGGTCCATCTGGAGTTGGGAATTATTGTGTTAAAGTATACGATGTGAGATTTAAACACCTTCTAAGTTCATGAATTACTTCTCGTTGATTTTATTTGAGGATAATTATAATTTTTAAAACATAAATAGAAAGATGAATGGCCTTAATCAATATCGCCAAAAATAAATCATATTCACCGTCCCTTGCCCACCCTTGGTAGTGAGCCATCTTGGCACTGTCTGTAAAGTCGCGCGATATCTGTTAGTCGAGACATTGTAGTGCGAAACATTGTTTGGATCTCCTTTTTCCAAAATTGTTACAGTGTTCTAAAGAGCGTCAGGAAAGAAAAATGAAGATAAATGCCGTTTACCCCAGGATAACTCCATAAATGTGATTTTGGAATGAAAATCTTCATTTGTGTACATTAAAGTTGAAATGCCTATTTAGCTTTGTTTTAACCCATATTAGCCGTTACTAACGAGCTAAATTAAGGGCCCTATTGGGTATTATAGTTACCCGTGAAAGCCACTGATTTATCTTCCGAAATAGGTGAAACGTTCACAGCGTGAGCGTTGAAGCCCCCCATTCCCCTGCCCCGACTGGTAAATGCGGCCTTTTATTCTTCGTCATTATTCAGACGAAGGCATTGTTGTTATACCCAGACTTACATTTTCAATGAGATACTAATTGAGTTTTTATTGCAGGGAATTGTGAACTGTGAACACCCCCCCCTACAAAAAAAAAAAAAAAAAAAAAAAAAAAAGGGACACACGAGCTTGCATGAGCCTTAAAAGAATAACCTTTTAAACAAAGTGGTCTATCAGGAATTCTACATGCACTTCACAGTATCTGAAATATAAATATAATGTCTGAGTGGTTGATCACATAAACTTGCACACGAATGGTATTAAATTACATGAAAAGTGAAAAAAATGATTTAGTAAAATACTTAAAACTACATAATATAATAGGTAATATCACGCAGTTACCTATTTAGGGTGTGTCGGGGGGGGGGGGGGGTCCTAACCTTCCCTCTTCAATTTCTGAAAAAATCACACCAGTGGTCCCTCTTAAAATTGCAATTTAGGTCAGCTGAATCATAGTTCTAAACCGTACCGTTTGATAACCTTCGTATATACTAGCATCTATGAAGGAAAACAAATACAATTTGTCTCCAAGAGACACATATAGCGGCCACAGGTCTGTATGGTCTGTTTTTACACGCCTTGAACACTGTAAATTAAGTTCTAAATAATTTTGATAAAAACGAGAGAGAATTGTACAGTGAAAGGCGAATTCATATTGACGATAGTTTTATAATCAAAATTGACAGAAGAAATGGACCTTTTTTTAGTAATACGTTTTCAAATAAAAGGCTATAAGTGTATAAACTTTTCAAGACTACCGGTATAAGAACATATGTCTTGGGTACTGCTGGAGAGAGAGAGAGAGAGAGAGAGAGAGAGAGATATTATCTCAATTGCACTGGTTTCATTTGATACAAGTAGTCCTATGATCTACGAAAACGAATTAAGTTTTATAAGCTGTTCATCGTAATTTCTAATTTTCACACTTTTTACCCCTATGAATGTATTTCAATTATTCAACACGATTCTCCATTCATTCTGCATTGCATTCCCGTATAAAATAGATCAAAGTAGTCTCTGAATTGAAAGTTGTTGGTACCAGTATTATAATATGCGATTTCAATAAAAGATGTATGAGACGCTTTCATAGAAAAAACCTCATATGTCTAGACATTCAGTCCGTCAGTTTAATTTTTTTAATTGGTTGAATATATGAATGTGAAGGTTGTCAACATTTGTAAATTCTGCCTAGAAGTTTTAAAAGTAATGTTAGACTAGTAAACTGAGCACAAAATTTGGTCTAACCCAGGACTAATTGCAAAAAAAAAAAAAAAAAAAAAAAAAAAAAAAAAAAAAAAAAATGTAATGACGTTTTTTAGAAAGCTAAATATCCAAATTTTAACATGTTAGATTGTAGGTAGTGGTTTGTAAGGCAGTTTTTTTCAAGAGGACCGTCAATATATTATGTCACTTTAGGTAAAGGGGGTCTTTATATTTTGGGAGTATTTTTTCTGGAATAAACGAGATTAAGACCTTGGAATATATCCGGTCTTACAGACAAAGAACACTTTGTCGAAAAGAAAATAAAAACTTATTTAATATAAATTTTTTATCAAAGGTCTTTGGCTTTGGGACAAAGGTCAGGTAAAGGTCATTTACACAGATTTTTACCTGAAATGTTGACCGCCAGGAAGAGTATTCATAAGGTTTTATAAGACTTAATTTTATAAACAGTTTTTTATCAGTAGGGACTCAGTGCCAAAAAAGTGTTATGAGGTATATGAGAAAGCTAAATATCCAAATTTAAATATATTTAAAATCTAGAAAAATCTAAGTGGTGGAAAAAGGTTTTTAAGGCAGCTTTTTTCCAAGATGGCCACCATTATATTGTGTCACTGTAAGTAAATGGTGTCGTTCAATTTAGGTAGTATTTTGCTAAAATAAATGAAGTTAAAACCTAAAAAGATACGCAAAAGTAAAGAAATAAAATAAAGTTGAATTAAAAGGACATTTTCACTGAAAGGAAAACCTTATTTAATAGGAATTATTTACCAAAGTGAAAGGTCAGGCAAAGGCTAAAACGTTGCCTAAAATTGCAAATTATGTTTTTAAAGATATGCAATGGATTTTTTTAGCGTTAACTATAATCATTATATCATTCGCAACAACTCTGTGAGGTTTGGCTGCGAAATATAGCTCTCTTGGAGAAATGTGAGTCATAGTGTGACAAATAAGGATTCTGAATAAGTGGACAGGACAGAACTTCTCATCATTCTGGGAACAAATATTTATTTGCTAATACCATAAATCAATTATATATGGAAAATAATATTTTTTGTATTATTTATTATGCCCATCTATGTACCTGTTCAAAGCATTTTCCAATATGGTCGTCAGCAAGAGTATTCATAAGGCTTCATAAATAAAAAAATCCAAACAGTAAATCTTCAGTAATATTCAACTCAAGAATGTTGTTTTACCCTCTTTATAAATAATATTGATGAATAAATAATGGAGGTATTAACAGTAAGTTTTGTAATTTATTTTTAAAAAGTTGTACAGGTGTACAGTCAACAGTAGCACCAAACACAATGTCAGTCTTTTTTTTTAGGCGGACTGGAATTTGCATCAATTGGACAAGCAATCATATAATTAGCTAGGCCAAATGTACTGCTGGTCCGAACAAATAGGTTTTAGTGAAGAACTGCATAAACATTTTGGAAACTAATTGCATGGATTCTGTTGCTCCTACTCCTAATAGTAAGATATGAGAAGGACTCCAGGGCCACACAAGGGACAGAATCCCGGAGTATTTGTTACCACATTCACCAACATGGAAAACCCAAATATCTAGGAATCGGAACCTACCAGAAAACCAACTTATTGTGGAAACTGTCCTTACCTGCTTTCCAGCCACAGCCCAAACCACTATGGGATTTTTACATGGGCAAGTGGTGACTAGAGGGAATCACCCAGAAAAGGCATCTGTCATGTTTCTTCCTCTGGTAGATATGGCTCTACAGAATTCTCATGCATCTTCTCCACATTGAATTTAATGTGTTCACGTGTTCAACATTACAGGGCCACCCCCAGTAATAACCTGTGATCAACCACTGTGGTGGAAGGACCATACTACTGTTGAAAGTGAACCAGAATCCAATATACTACCATCTCCAGTTGCAAGGCTTGATGGCTTCCACAAAGAGATGAGCTACCTTTGGTGCATATGTCAGTTCATGACAGGAGCAGGACTGTGACAGCTTCTTGAAACCGTATTTGCTGCCAATACAGTAAGTCACATGATTTCCAGGGAAGGCTCTGGCTAGGGCAATGAGGACCCAGCTATAACTTGATCTAGCCCTCATTGCATCTCTCATCTTCAAGCTTTTATGGGAGAATGCGTCAGGCACTGGTGCTCAACAATAAGAAGCACAGCACAGTGAAACACAGCGTGCAGATGTCATTGAAGGCACTACTATATTTAAATATATCTATATACTATTTGGAATGGTTGTGCTCTTGTAAATTGTGAATACATTTTCAGTGATATAATTTCTTTTCTTGAAAGAAATGCTAGAGTTAGCTCTTTGAGTGATATGATTTTAAAGATTGTGGGTGACAACTTTGTAATGTTAAGAAGTTGTGCTTTGAAGTGCATTTATTATCATTGTTTGTCTGAATATCTCTTTGGAAGCATAATTTACAATTTGTAAACCAGGAATACCCGATTGTCTCATCTAAAGCATTTAGCACAAGTGAAGTCTCATCTAACAAAGTGAGCGATTTGATTTGATTCCATTCATTGCAACAGTGTGAGAATGATGGACTGGAAATACAGAAGCAAGCCTATTTAGGATTTGTTGTCATGAAGCACGTTCCCCGATTCATAAATGTCGAGAATGAGGTAATTATGCATATTGAATTGGAAACATATTTTAACGAGGATTTAACATTGATTTAACAAGGGGAAAAACAGTTGTGCATGCCTTTATTGCCTGAAAAGTTTTCTATTGTGAAATGAATCTCCATTTGTCTATATGTATACTATTTCCAGTAACACCCTGACTTGCAGAGGACGTTGAAAACACTGAAGTCGGCTCTAAAGAAAGAAGAAATGGCAAATTGCGTTAGGCTGTAGGGGACAGTGGTTCAGAGGGGGCAATACCTCCCTCTCCTCCTTCATATAGATTGTATTTATATCTAGGCTTTTATTTATTCATTTTGTATTCATTTTCTCTTTTTTTTTTTTTGGGGGGGGGGGGGGGGGCGGTAAGGAAAAGTTGGTATTTTTCATGCTCCCAGGCCATCAGAAGTGTATCAGTTTTCCGTCAATTATCGTTTGATAGAGTAAAACAGTCTGCACAGATAATTACCCTAGATGCACGTACACGTAGGCCTTCAACGCAGCGATTCTAACATTTTTCTCATCCTATGATCCTGTGTTACCATTGTTCAGGGGACACTGAGAGTTTTGGACTGTGTTTAGATTCAAACATCACACCAACAGGATCTATCCAACTCTGCGGGGAGTTCTCGCTAAAGTGGATTCAGTAATCTGATTTATTGTCTGACGTACCTCCCCGAGCAGCTACAGGTAATTAATATACCCCCAGCAACTAGAGACGTGTCAGACATTTAAACCAATTACAATTATTGCATATAAGGAAAATCTCTCATAGAGTTGGGTCGATCCAGCCATGACTTTAGGAGAGTAGTTGGAGAAGGGGTCTGGGTGGTGACCAGAGAATGGAGATAACAAGTCGGGAAAGAGAACGATGCCATTTTGAACATAGTTAAACATGAGGTAAGAACGTGGCTAAGGTAAGGACTTTCGTTGTCTGCCTCAGGCACTTTTGCCAGGTATTCTACCGCTAAGGCTAAGATCTTCTAATCACTCTTTTCTGATGCAATGTCCCAAACTTCAGTTGTCTTTCTCTGACAGTGTTGAGAAGCTGTCTTTTTTGGTCAATCAGTTTAACGACCTCTTCTTTTGTAACATGATCAATGTAGGAGATTCGGAGCATTCGCCTGTAGAACCACAATTCAGCTGCTTCAACGTTAGGTTGAGTTTCTGCTGTCAAAGTCCAAAACTCACAGCCATACAGAAGAGTAAACCAAACATGGGTTTTAAGGAGGCGGGTCTTTATCTGTAAGGAGAGCCTATGATCCTTGAAGATTGGGCCGAGGGGGGTGAATGTATTTTGTCGCTTGACCAATTCTTCTTTGGATTTCTCTCTTGCAACAGGCGTTGGGTGTCACACGGACCCCAAGATAGTTGAATGAGGAGACCTGGTCGATGGGAGTGTTCCACTAAAGCAACCTGCAAAGTGGTGTGACCTCTGATTTTGAAACCACCATGGTTTTTGTTTTCTTGCTGTTGACATGTAGTCCAAGCTTTGCTCTGGAGGCAACGGCAGCATCGAAAAGATTTTGGAGATCCTCACTGAATGTATCTAAAATAACTGTATCATCGGCATAGCGGAGATTGTTTATCCTGACACCATTGACTGTGACTCCTTCCGGACGATCCTCCAGATCTCTCAAGATCATTTCGGATTATAAGTTTAAAAGGTCTGGGGACATGACACAGCCCTGACGCAATCCTCTTTTGATGGGGAACCAGTTGAGGAAGGCGGACTGCTGCAAGTTGATCGCAGTAGACTGATCTCATAACCCGCATATCTTTGTCACCTATTTGAATTTTTGGAAGCATTCTGAAGAGCTCCTCATGTCGGATCTTGTCAAATGCTTTTTGATTGTCGATGGAAACCATGTACATGTCTTGTTGATGTAGTAGGGTTCTCTTGCTGAGCATTCTGAGAAATATGGCATTTCTGGTGTCTCTGTCTTTCATGAAACCAAACTGGTAGGGTGGAATTTCTGGCAGAATTTTGCGTTAAATTCTTTGTAAGATGGTTTTCAATAGGATTTTGAGAAAGTGGGACATCAGGCTTATTGTGCGATGACTTGAGCAATCAAGTGTCCCCGGGGCTTTTGGTAGGGTGATGAAGATGGATTTGAGCATGTCCTTCGGAAAATTTCCAGTCTCATATATTTCACTGACTAGATTCCAAATCATGCCAGTACCTTCTTTTGCAAGGGCCTTGAACATCTCTGTGTATAATGTGTATATGTATGCATATAATATACTGCAAAACCATATGCCCATCGCATACACGTGTTCTCTATATCAGAGACCACTGAGAACGATGTAGACAGTCTACGCCGATAATACACGCTTTTTAGCAGATTTGAAAAAGAAATTACAAACGTTTTCTTTTCAATAATTGTGTTTTGTTGCAGCTTAGATCAGCCTCTATGTTTTTCATATGTTTGTGCATAAGCAGATACCAGTATGCACTGACAGAATTTGATAGTTTGGTTCGTCTGCAGGTATATAACTGCTATGGTTTTAACGCAACACTAGACTATTTAAACCGTTGACGATTGTGGAATAACCATGACTGGTCTTCTGTTCTTCGTTTTCCTCGTTTTTTGTGTAGTTTCTTGTCAGAGTGTCCGTGAAGGTGAAGTGAAACATTGCAATCCTCGTGGAATGCAGAATATGGAACCGGAAAAGGTGAGCAGATAGTTAAAGGCAGATGGCCTGACCAAGGGATGAATTCCATGTTTAATCACAGTGTTCTTGTTCATTCATTCATGAAAGGTAGTGTGTCCTTAAATTCCATATTTAATGGTATTCAATAATTGAATTAATTCTATTTTGTCGAGCGACTTATTTCTAATTTTTTCCACAGAATGAGTTATTGTTTGTGTCTTTATATCACAAAAACTCCATAACCGTACTTTCGTTTGTATTCAAACTAATAAGGAGCTTTACCGGTAATAAATAAAGCTTTAGTTTGAGTTCGCTAACAATCATCATTACTTTTTAGGTTTTGTTTAGTAAAAAGGCAGGAACCCAGTACGATTTTCAAAAAAAAAAAAAAAAAAAAAAAAAAAATTATTGGCACACTTTGGTGTTTTGTAATTCTGTTTCCTATGTATTTTATGCATTTTTCAACCCAATACGTCTGGCATTGTATAAATGTTGTAACGTTAAAAAGTAAATTTTAATTGTATCTTATTTATTTTGAGGCTACTGGAAATGAATTTTCCTATCTTGTGATTTAAAAATAAGTATCAAATTAGCAATCTGCATTTGTGCATGTCATTTAAGTGCATGGTATTTAGTCCACTGAAGTTTATCTTGTTTTCCAAGACATCCTTGAGATTTTCAGTTATATCTGAACTTTTCTGGCAAACGTTTCAATTGCACTGCAGCTATTCAGATTTCAATTACGTCCATATTCTACTGCTTGTATGAGCTTTTAGTGCAAATGTGGCGGTTGTTTTTCCAATAAATTCCTGCCTTTCTATCTTTCAAATTTGGACAAAACGTGCCGCACCAACAAAATAAATGCGTTGTTATTGTCCAAAATAGATAAATATATTTTTCTACGTATCTTGATTGTTCGCAAATTACAACGGCGACCATAAAATTTAACCCAATTTTAAAGATTAGTTTGAATACCACAGCTAAAAATACAAATTTTGCCTGCCACCGATACACCGACATACATTACTGTAAGCGTTGACCAAAGCACGGATATCCGGGTATAATATATATTTCATTTCTAGATGACAGGCATCTGGTACGGTTACCTATGGCGACGCCATCCCATGGTGCCGGATGACCATCTTTTAACGGAATACGCTCCCTACGTAACAGCGGGCGAAAATGGAACTTTGTCAATCCTTGTGGAAGCGTTGCCGTACGTACAACATTTCTAGTCCTACCCAACTACCAGACTCGGCACCGAATGATCCTGAATTCACAGGTATATCGGACCGCACTACCCGTTTTCAAGGTGTGCGTCAGTATGCTTTTCGAAGTATCAGACGCGACACTGCTCTTGCCTATATCTCTCTGCGTGGTTGGAAAGTAGTGCATCTCATCCAAAAATTTGTTCCGGGGTATGATGGTGTGAAATACGTACTGACACACACCTTGAAAACGGGTATTGTGGTCCGATCTAACGGTGAATTCGGGATCATTCGGTGCCGAGTCTGGAAGTTAGGTAGGCCTGATTTCAGTAAAGTGTAAATGAAGCCCTTATCATTCAAACAAAACGTTTTCAAAAGATAACATGCATTGCAGCCCTGATCATTTCAGCGAACGATACGTACTGTATTGTACAATAATGTATAACAACACCTTAAGCATAATGAAACGATGTGTCCCAACTGTTATTATACAATTAAAAGGCACCAGTATAATGTGTTGCTTCCAATGTATTTATTTCTACATAAAATTAGACGAGTTTTGTGTATTGATAAGAACACGCTAGCAGATATCTCCTAACATTACAGCCAACACACGTGGTTGGGTGAAATTTCCCTACTTATGCCACTCAAAATAAATAAATAAGCCCTTGGCCATTTACTGACGCCAAAACTAAAGGTATCCCCTCGAGCTCCCCATTTCATTCTGTTATAAAAAATTAAAATGTTTACTCTGCAAACAAGTGAGTTAAATGTTGTATCAGATCACGGACAAAATTCCCTAATTTTATCCATGGTCAGATTAAAAGTTTCTGAGCATATAATTTTTACTTTGGAGCAGTTTGATAAAGACAGATAAATGCAGGGGTACATACAAAGAAGCTATCCCAGTCTGCTGTTGAGGAATACTTAAAGCACTCTCCTGTCAAAAAACAATAGGTCGCGCCGTGCTTTATTTCGTGTAAAGTCACGTCATCCACGAATGGTTCCACGCACCAATGCACAGGGTTAATTACTCGTGCTTTAAACCAGATAAAGCACTCAGCGCTGAGCTTTACGAGAAATGGAACAGATAATTGTCTCGGCTTCGCCTCGCCAATTACCTGCACTATTCCTCGTAAAGCTCAGCGCCTCGTACTGTATCTATACCATAAACGCGTTTCCTTTTTCCCCGCTTGAATGATAAGCGCAGCGCCAAGCGTAGTTCTCTCCTCTATTTTTTTGCATGGCGTTATAGTTTAATGTTTAAATAATATTGCAGATACCTTTTCTCATGGTTATAAAACAAAGTCGTGATCATCTTCATTCTACAAAAAAGGTTGCAGTGCAGAATTACAATGTATTGTATGCTTGACAAAGAATATCCAAAAAGGAAAGCATATGCTCCTTTCATTTTAGGAAAGACGGACAAGCGTGTATAGTTATCAATGAGCTCTCTAGCCTACAACCCACAGGGCAGTCTGGGGTATACGCCTTTGGTCCACCAGACAGTGAGTTATTCTTTATTCGTCAACAAAGATAATTTATGTATTTATTTCCCCCACTCAAAAGGGACATCTATGATATTAGGCTATAAAATGATTTCGAAACAAATTTTAGTAGCCTTTTTTTCTGGCAGCATTAACTAAGACGAACAACTGTATAAGAATTAAAACCATCATTATTTTTTATACATAGACCCTGTTTCTCATTTTGCATATTACTCTTAGCCGTTTTTCAGACCTAAATCCAGTTTCTCATTCCATTGCAGGCAAAAACCATTTTAAGATTATATACACGGACTATGACAACTCCCTGGTCTCTGTTATTTGCTACGGAGAGGATAGGCAGGGGTGGTGTGAGAAAGAAGCGATCCAGATTTGGGGTCGAAGTCCTGACCTGGAGCCTGTTTACGCTTACCGCGGAATGAAGATGATTGACACAAGGTTGTGTAAATCTTTTGAAGGGTTCCGTTTCTCGGAACACGAAAAAGGTAAATGTATATTTCCTTTTAGGAATATAGAAGGAATCCTGTACCCCCCCGCCCCGCCATAATATTGGGTCGTCAATACTAGGGGCATAGTGACCAAGAATATATGGGTAATGGTCGAAAGCTCTAGGAAAAAAATTCACAAATCCTAAAATTGGTTAAAATACTTTAAAATATGTAAAGAATGTTGTAAAATAGATTACTTGATTCACTTATCTCTTTTTCTTTGATAGCTGTTTTTCATGCTCTTTCACTTCTGTTGTCGCTTTACGTTGTAGCCCTGTGGTTGCTTTGATTCCTCAATCATTAGTTTATTATTATTATTATTATTATTATTATTATTATTGAGTTCATGGTTTCAACTCCTTTTGTCAGTCCATTATTCATCATACTAACTCAAAAAGCTGTGGATGAATTTTGATGAAATTTTAAGGACAGATAAGAAATGAGCATTAAGACTTTGGTGATGATACATTAGTCAACTAATGGTCCATTATCAGTCAGTGCTTTTCTAATTATCATTATTATCATTACGGGAATTCCTTTCATTAATTGCATGTATTCGTGTCTGTGCCTTGATATTTGAACAGAAAGTCATCTGTATTCTTGGCTGTAATTGGAATTTACCAAGTATGTGCTTGCATTGTAGCTTCGATATTGCCTGAAGTATTGTTGGTAATGACACAGTTAGCTAATGTAATTCTGGTCCCTATGACGCTCAATGATACACGCTGTCCTGAGTATACGCTCTTTTTAAAACGTTTATTAATATTTCTGTTTCAGCCTGCCACCTTCGAGAGGAAGAAACTCGCATGGGAGGTGGATAATTCGCAGTGAGCCTCGCAGGCAGTTGCATGCTATTATCCAATCATATGCCATAGCGAGGCAGCTTCGAACATAATGTAAAGCATCTGCACATCCAGTTTAATTACTAGCAATTTTCTCCTTATTAGACTTTGAATGCCTTTAAGCACCAAGGAAATCCAGAGAAAGATGGATGTACCCTTTGTGTTGCAAAAGCGACCAACACATGCAGTGAGACAAGCGCGTTCACTCGTTTTTTTTTTTTTTTTCTCGCTTTTTTAATACTATGTCCTATCTGCTAGTCAACTTCTCCCATGAACCTGGGTGAACTAAAATCACCTGGTGACTAGTGCTGGTTTTCTATAATATTATATTCAGAAACCTTTTAAGCTTTAAAATAAACACAGCTTATGGCAAATATATTTTATTTTTCTTTTTATTCTAAGAAGAAAAAAAAAAACGCAATTTCATGTTTTGACATTGTTAAAGTTTTTTATCTTTAATTGATTTAGAAATGACCATTTCTTACTTGTGTGATTCGTTGACAGATGGATAGAAAGATAATAGAATACCTCCAGCACTCTTAATTTTGTACGGTTTCAACAGTATACAAAGATCCTGTTTCAGAACTATACAGGTTTTATAAAGGATATATATATTATTGTTATAGTTATTTTTATTCATTTAAATATTTCATTAATTTCTTTTGTTTAAATGCCTATATAATTTTTATGTTTAACGAACATAAATGGTGATACTTATAAACATCTAAATAAATATCTGAAATATCCCAGGAAGGCGAAAACCGGTCGGATTTTTCTCCTCCAACCCACGTTAACACTCCCAGGAACAGAAAAAAAAAAAAAAAACTATATTAATCCACCCGTGCCCGTACTTCTGAAACTAACAGACGAAAATATCTTTTAAAAAAGAGTAAAGGTTCTGTAAACTTCACGCTCGACTCTACCGGTAGTATGAATTGATGCTCAGATTGTACTTTACGCCAGAGGATACACACGTATAAAACATAAAAGTCCTTGGACTGAAGTTGCGTAGCAGTAAGCACATAATCCTCGGTGTACATGATTAACATTACTAATATGATGTACAGGCCATATTTCATAATATGTTGGTTTACATGGAGGTCACATAGCTATTTTTCTTCATTATCACAAAACGAAATATGTATTCATTGAACACAATAGCCCAGTTTTTTTCCTCAAATCATATTCCAAAAGATAAATGCAAAATTGGTATTCTTTTGTGAGGCTAAGAGAGAAATAAGCTAGACACACACGTAATTTGTATCGGCTGGCCTAATGCCAGTTGAATCTTGCACATTAACTCAGTATTTTGAACCTCGCTCTATTTGGACAGAGTCACAGGTCCTAGAATGGCTGTCTTGGTACGCGCCATTTTCTTTGCGCTGATAGTTGCTGTCGTAGGGGGATTGGGATATCCTAGAATATGTATTCCAGATACAACTCCCTTGATTAAGGGATTCCGAAATCTGGATGTAACTAAGGTAAGTGCATGTATGAGGCCATTCAGAATGAGAGTAGCCGAGTGCTAGCTAGGCCACGACCTAAATATGGCGGACCTACATGAAAGGAAGACTTAATCCTGCAATACCCGCACGAAAGTGCAGTAGTATAGAAGTAGCAAAAAAAAAAAAAAAAAAAAAAAAAAAACATTAACGCAGTAGTGCTGTGGAGCATATTTGCAGTAGAAATGCAGCATAGCCTACTGCAATTCTACTCCAAAAAGTACATAGGTTTGTACAGAGAGGTGCATTAATGCAGTAGATTAGCAGCATGCATATGATAGAAGCATGTTTCAAATATGCTAATTAGCTCCCAAATCGAAGCAGATTTGAAGCATGTTTGCAGTATGTTTGCAGTAGTCAACTGCGGTTTGCAGCATGATTGCAGTAGTCTACTGCGCTGGAGTATCTACTGCGTTTTCTTGCGGGTAGTCTCTCCGTCTCTCACACTGCTCCCCACTCGTCGTCCATCGACCGGTTGAATTGAGCCGATATTTAATTACTGTGCCCCTGCAGGGACGACATGTGGGGAGGTGTGTGAGAGGCGGAGAGACCATTAAAGGAGTACGTGGACTTCCTTCCATATAGGTCTGCCATATATAGAGGGACATTTACATCGGCATCATCCGAGACTGTTTGGGGGGGATGCTGCAATTACAAGGAATAAATGTTACTGGTTACAAACTCACACGGTTTTCTCAACGTCTTAAAATCCAACATGTACAATGTAGCAGGAAAAAAATTGAATATTGAAAGTCCGAATATTCATTTTGACCATGATACTGGTATATGGTTTAATAATTGTCACCTTGATTTTACGGCGGAAGTCAAAGGATTTGGTTTACAGTTTGAGTCCGTACCATTTGCCAGCTACAGTATTATGTTTAAGCAGATAAAGGCTAACGGCACATACGTCCACTTTGTAGTGGGCTTAAATTGTTAAATCGTTACCTAGCACAAACGTAAACTGAAAAGGAGTAAGGTTTTTTTTTTTTTTTTAGTGTTTACCCTGCCATCAGTTTCAAGATCTAAGTCTGAGATTAGCATCATCTATAATGTTTATAAGGCATCCATTGTACGTAGAAAGTTCAAAAGTGTACATAGGCTAATAATATCTCCCACATACACCAATTAATTTCAAATGTGCAGGCATACGGTAATATCTCGATATTTTAGTTTGCAAAAATGATTAAACTTAAAGATACATCATTTTATTACAAACAATAATATTGGTATTTAACATGTTTGCTGCTTTTACTGTATAAAGTAGAATATAGAGTAGTCTGTTTTTCTCATTTGTTGCTTCCACTCAAAAGGAATGTTTTAATTGGAAAAAATTGTCTTAAAATACAGTATCTTGAAAATTAACAATTTTGCCCAATGAAATGACTGAGTAATTACTGTAAATCGCCCGTTGATGGTTGTGAAATGGTCCGTTTTTTTCGCGTGATGTGCAATTTTTAGGTTAGATCTAGAGATCAAAATCTCTTTTTCCGAACTATATTTACTCATGAGATATTGCGATGTGACTAAGACATATTCTTTTAAATGTGTGACAAGAGAGCTATTGCCATTTTTTATTCACCTGTTTGCAAATGATAGGAATAGACAAGGAGAAGGACATTACATCGTTTGCATTTATTTCTAGCTTACGGGCATCTGGTATAGTTTCTTATGGAGACGGAACCCTCAGGTGCCGGATGACCGTGTTTTATCAGAATACACCGCCTACGTCACCGCCGGCAAAGATGGAGCATTATCCTTTCTTATCAGAGCGTTGCCGTACGTACTGTAATTCAGTTAATTATATAAATGGGATACATACTACAACCTTATCAATTTAGCGAAACAAATGTAGCATATCACATGGTTTTACAGCATATTTGGTATAAAGGAGTGTTCCCACTGTTAGTATTTTATGAGCGTTTTTATGTGTGTTAAACGAATAACTATGGAGAACACCAGGCAATAATTAATGCAAAAGACATAAAATTTTATTGCAACACCTGTGTTGAAGTTACTCTACAATGAATAATTTATCTCTGGGTCATTTACTGCCATCAAATGAAAAGGGTTTCAATCCTCCCGATTCTATTTTATTTCAGAATAAAAAAGCTTCCAAGTATTTTCCTTATAAAGAAGACGCATGTTAAGCTCAAATGTTATGCATGAACCAAGGAGCGGCTACATACCAGTTAATAAATGAATAATAAAACTACCCCAAGCTGATATTATATTATATTATATTATATTATATTATATTATATTATATTATATTATATTATATTATATTATGTGTTAAAATGACACTGCAGATGCCCTTTTCTACAGCATTAAAGAACAGACACGTACACCGGTATACAGGTGAAACATACCGCTTATACTTTAAGAAAAGGCAACAAAAGCAACACAGCAACAACAACAATAATAATAATAGTAAAAATGACACCAAATTATTTCCTTTTCACGGTTGTTAGATTTGAAATGGTTATAGTCGTTTTGTAGGCGGGGGTCGGAGCAGTTTAGAAAAAAAAAAAGCCGCATTGAACATGTATCATAAAATATCCCTTTTACAAATAAAATATCTGCATATTACTTTCATCTTAGGAAAGACGGACAAAAGTGCACAGACATCAACGAGGCTTCAAGCCTAGTTCCTACAGGGAATCCAGGGGACTTCTCCTTTGGTCCATCAGAGAGTGAGTTATTCTTTAATCATCAAGTAAAATAACTTTGTTCCTTATTTTTTTCATACTATGGGTCATTTGCTTCTGACATTTGTTTAAAAAATCGCGTTTTTAGGTAATTTAAATTTGCGTTGTTAACAGGATTTATTAAAGGGTCATTACCGGTAAAGTTAGGGGAGACCGGGGCTAGTTGGACCCCTGGGTAAGTTGGCCAGGCATCATTTTCTGAAACAGTAACCATGGGATAAAAAACAATGATCACATCATTTTGTAAATTAAAGTGACCGTATCAAAGTTTCGTTTAATAGTTTCATTAAGGCGCTGAGTCCAAATGAAAGAATTCTGCATCTTAAAGTAACCGTATTAAAGAAATATTAAAATTTATTTTTATAGGCTTTTGATCGAATATAATATATGTATAGGGCATCAAACTGAAGCTCATCGTTTCAATTTCACAGTAAGGTTCAATCTATGTTCATTCTAGCACCACAATTGCTGCAAACCTTTAAAACCAAAATGTGCACCCGGGGCTAGTTGGATCCCTTGACTCGGGGCAACTTGGACCCTCATATAGCCCACAGTCTTTTGCGCGCAACACAGCTACAGACCATTGTTAAAACAAATTCAATGGTTTGTTAAGTTATTACCAGTTTAAGACTGAATCTGTGAGTTTCTTTAAAAACCAAACTTTATTATTCGTTTTACATTCATTAAAAAACTGTTTTAAAGCGTTATTAGTTTATTTTCAATTAAAACAAAACAAGTTTAATTAATAAATATTTTGGTTCTTCCAACACATACAACGTTACGTACAGAAACCTCAATATACACTGCCTCATGTCTGCCTCATTTGAACTACTTATTCATCAAAGACTCAAAAATCAACTTAATAAAATCATTGTCGTTTACATGGGATACTCACTGCATTTTCGTATAAGGTGCCAACTGAAGTCAATTACGTTTTTTGTCAGATTGTGAGCCATCTGGCATTATATCTAAAAATAATGACGTACGTTGCATACGTAATTTAGTTTAAACCGGTTCTGTTGCTCTAATTCATTCCCAGTTGGCTCTAGAAGGCCAAAAGTGTATAATTGGGTCACCTAGCCCCGCTCTCCCCTATCCTTTCTACGTAGATCAAACTGGGCTTGAACTCTCGCTGAATGCAATCAGATAGATTAACACGCCTCCTGACGCTGCCAACACCCATAAAATCAGCAGCTTTCTGTGTATTCTGCTCAACGCCCAGAGCAAGTGTGTCAATCCCTCAATCCGTTTACATGCAATGAGAGCTCCCGCGCAGTTGGATCAATCTACGTATAACGTAGAACGAATGTTTCAATGGGAATGAGCCTTAAGATTTTTTAACAATGACAGATAAATTTGGGATATTGGTATTGGAGCATTACAATAGCTATCCATCCCAAATAGATGCAAAAAACCATTCCTAGGTTGCTTTTGGTCACAACATAAGAGACACAGTGGATAAGAATATTGTCTCAAGGCTTAAGTTATGTTCAACATAACAAATTAAAATAAAATAACCGAAATAATATTTCTTAAAATGGTACAACAGCTTTTTAATCGGTCGATACAATTTGGAGATTTTGCTAAGTCGCATTCCAGACTCTAAACTTGGGTAACATTCCTTTGCAGGCAACAACCATTTCAAGATCATCGACACGGACTACACCAACTATTTGTTGGTACTCAGGTGTTACGGGGAGGATAAGCAAGGAAGGTGTCAGAGAGACGCCATTCAGCTTTGGAGCCGCCGCGTGGGCCTGGACCCGATTTACGTATACTCGGGAATGAAGACCATTGCCAAACGACTGTGTAAAACGTTTGAAGGGTTCCGTTTTAGTGTACACAAGTTAGGTGAATATTTTTGGGTTTAGGCATGCATACTATTTTCCCCGCCGTAGTTTAACGTTATCGGCAGTAGGGCCCACGCTAATAATTACATGCTAATATTATAATATTATAATATTATAATATTCAGGTGCGGATTTAGGCCGTCTTCTGGGTCTTCAGGAAGACGGTCAGATTTTACAGTTTACATTGACGGCTATCTAATATTTTCTGTCGGAAGACGGTCAAAAATGGAGGATGGATTAACAAAGATAATATGGAAGACTGTCAGAAAATATATCTGGATCCGCCCCTGATATTTACTAACATTTTAGCCATGGTACGTTGCTTCTCCGAAAGGTTATGTGCGTTACATGATACAGTGCCGCCGGAATGTCCCCTTACCAAATGGCCGTATGGTTTCCCAACCCTGCCCCATATGGTCGAACAATAGAGGCCGTATGATAATTACAGGGTAGGGGAATCCCCAAGCAATCCTTATCGGACACCCAAATTAGTCGGTTCAACGAACACGGTCTGCCCCTTCTTAATTGCCTCACTTAAGGTTTCTATTATAGCTGATGCAAAGAGATTGCCATCGCAAACAATACCGGGTTATGTATCAACTGCAACATAAGACTCGAGTAAAGGCAAGTCAAATATTAGAACAAAACTCTGAAGAACAAATCAGGCTTAGTTTTAAAACACGTATAACAATTTTATTTGATGATAATAAGTCACGATCAACAAAAGCGTAGTTAAAATGGAAAATTTTAAATAGCTAATGCATCAAATAAATATCAATGTCTCATTACCTTTATTACATGTGTTGCTAGTTTAGTAGCCTGATGCACGACCTTCTCTCTCAAGTACCGCTGGAATCACCTTATTTAGGTGATTAATACATTTATTACTGTATAATACACTTTTCTGCGTTAATATGGTCATCTCCTCGTCTATAACGTTCATGTGGCGCAGGTCAACCTTTGAGGGACGTCCACTTCGTGGCTTATCTGCAATACCAAGCCCTTCGTAGTATTTCTTTAACGCATAGTAAATGGCTTGTCGCGACTCTTTATGGCCTTCATTTTCCATTTTTGCGGTCATGTTTTTAATTCGCACCCCTTGTTCTCGGAGGGCGATGATACGCAAACGCACGTAATCGCTAAGAGGCATCTTGGAATTGTGATGATTTGGAAAATTTGAGTGTCGATTTATACCGTTCACTTGGCAGGTGACACGATGGCATGGAAATCAGTGACATAAACATGTCATATTAAACAAAATACTTATTGGCCATTTAGGAAGTCCAGATACACAAACAATCCTGTTGACACGTGTCAGTTGATTTAGAATTATGTGCAATTGATTAGTTTGGATTGAAGAGCGTCATCGCAATGTTAACATTAATTTTAGACGACGCGTGTCACACAGTAGTGATTATGTAATAGTCAGGGCTTAATCACTGTGTTTACCCAGCATGAATAAAGCTAACCTGAACTGATTGTTAATTAATGTGAGATGACACGTGCCAACCAGTGAAGTTAGCCCGAGAGATTGTAATCCAGTTTTTTTAATTAATTTCTTTTGATGCGTTTAAGTATGAAGAAGGCTTTTGGTTAAGTTTGGGCTTTAGATCGTAAAGATGAACTATTCTTATCGGCTTGAATTACATATCAAACAATGATAGAGAAACATTTCCTACTTTGTGTCCTACAGAATCAAGGAATCAGTCTTTCGGCCGGCCACCCGTCGCCTTGACAAATAAAGAAATATTCGAAATTCGACAACGGGCCAGTTCCCCAGGCAACTTTTGCGTTCAGTTGATGGGAAGGTTGTTTACTATGGATGAACGAATACGAAAGGACAGAAATGTTACGGGTGTAGATGGGAGAGATCCTATATGCAAATATAGACTGAACTATATTAAAGATATGGCTAACAAAATGTTTATCACTGAAACAACTGACAAGTCTTTTTGGAAAAAATGCATTTCGTCTATGAACAAAACTAATAGAAATATAAGGACATACTATAAAAATAAATTTCAATCTTGTTAATAATGTGTATATAGTAAAGACCGTTTGAAGCCTAATAAATATTACATGTACAAGTAGTGTTTTATTTGATCTTTAATAAATTCATAAATTCATTTATTAAACTCTATGTAAATTCAATCAATTCATAGCTACAATGTACACGAAAATTGCTGTCATCACCGAATCTTTTTGGTAAAGCGACTTTTAAAAATCACTGTTGGCAAGTTCTTATACTTAAAATCTCCGTATCAGAGTAGAGTGATCAAAGTAGAGTGAAGCCACCGCGCATTAAAGGTAAATTAACGCTTAGACGAACACTTAATTGCGACCACGCTCACCTTCGATCTTTATCTCAGCGAGCTAGGGTTAGGCTCTTTTGTTAGCAGAAAGTTTGTCACGATAATTGCCCGACGGGCAGGGTATGGAACTATTGTTAACAGAAACCAAACAGCGTATGGATGACAATGTTATTTCCATAGTAACCGAGCCAGGCCGTCCGTACAACCCGCAGCGACCCGGAGGGTAAGTAAGGGGAGATTCCGGCGGCACTGTATTTAACCTATGCGCATTTCATTTATAAAGATAAAGCCAAACATTCGTTCATTTTGAAATATCAATTCGAATTCTGTTTCAGCTTGTAACCTCCGAGAGCAGGTAACCAAGAAATGATCTGCAATGAGCTTCACCGGCTATTATCCACCCTTTCTGTACGCTACAGCGAGGCATCTTCGAGGAAAACACAAAGCTTCTGCCAAGTCAGTTGGAAAACTAGCGTTATTTCTTATTAGACTATAAATGCCATTGTATAAATTAAATAGGTGTACCAAGAAAAAATCAGAGAAAGAGGAGTGTACACCTTATGCTACAAAAACGATCAATTTTTCAGTAAACCGACAAAGTTACCTCGTTTTCTTCACTCTTTCTTTGATTTAATACTTTGTCCTATCTGCTACACAGCTGTTTCATAAACCTAGGTGTACTAAAACTACCGATAGACTAGTGCTATATATTCGGAAGTCCTTTTCAGCTTTACTTTGAAATAAAAATCAGCTTATTGAAATTATAACTTATTTTGGTTATCTTTCTACAGAGAAAAAAAGACCCAAATCCATTTTTTGTGCACTTTTTACTTTTCAATTAATTTACGTTACCTCAGAAATAATAACTGTTTTTTTTTTCTAGAGCTCGTAGATAGATAGATAGATAGATAGAAAATATACCAAGCAATTTAATCTTAATTTTATGCAGGTTCAACAATATACCTGTATAAGGAATAGTGGACCTGTTGTGTCCAGAAGCACCCAAAAGCAACTAAATGGTAAAATTGAACACGTTGGGGTTATGTTCACCTAAAATTGGGACGAAACCAACACAATTTTTTTCCGCAGCTGGCTACCTATCTCAGCACCCACTCGGCGTCAAAGAGCAACAACTTTGTCTGATACCGCCCGGATATAAGCATATCGAGATTTGGCTAGGTTTTGGAAACTATTTTTTTTAGATTTTTTTCGTAAAATCACTCTCTACTCTTGTATAAATTAATACCCACTTTTTACTCTAAGTACACACGTACGAAACTGAAAAATCGTTGGACTGAAGGCACGTTAATAACTGCATACAGAGGTCGCATGTGAGTAGATCTAGCAGTAGCAGTATTTATGCTCGGTGTACGTGCCAAACGTTACTATTTTCATGTGCGGGCCATGTGCCATAAAATGTTGGTTTACTTGGAGGTCACATAGATAGTTTTCTTCATAACCACGAGATACAAATCCGTTTCCGTTTCCATTAAACACAAAAGCACAATTGATTTTCTCAATATATATTCCAAAAGATGAAATGCAAAATGTCATTCTTTCTGCAAGGCTAAGAGAGAAAGAAGTCGAACACACCTAGCATTTATCGGTTGGCCTAATGCCACCTGACCGTTGCACATTAACTCAGTATTTTGAACCTCGCTCTATCTGGGCAGTGTCACGGGTCCTACGATGGTTGTCTTGCTACGTGCAATTATCTTTGCGCTGATATTTGCTGTAGTAGGGGGATTGGGATATTATAGAATATGTATCCCAGATACAACTCCCTTGATCATGGGACGAAATAGGCCCACAGGACGATGGTATTTGAGACCGAGAACATCCGTATTCCGAAAATTGGATGTAACGAAGGTAAGTGCAAACCTCTTTATATAGAGGGACATATAAAATTGCACGTCGGCATCTGTGACTGTTTAAGGGGAAGTGCACAGTGCGCGTCTGTTTATATGTCAGCTTTATAGCTGAATTTTTTTTAACGCTGGAGGAAGGAATAAATGTTATTGGTTTATAAACTCACAATGTTTACCAATCGTCCTAGAACCATATGTGTACAATGTAGCAGACAGAATTTGTAAATTGGCATGGTCCAAATATTCATTTTGATCAATATGTATGTTTTAATAATCGCCACCTTTTGTTAACAGTGGTAGTCAGGGGTTGCTGCCCAAGGTTTGAAGTTTGAGTATCGTTGTGTCATTTGCCAACATTTATATTGAAGCTGATAGAGGCTGCCGGTACATTTGCGTGGAATGCGAAACCTATTTTTAAGTTAGAGATCAAAATCTCTTTTGTCACAAACATAAGAAATATATTTACTCACGAGGGATATTGCCATGTACTATCGGCCATCTACACACACTGGACAATAGAAGTGTAACCCCTACTGAACCAATACTTTGGGGGAATTAAATGACTATGAAATGATATGCTCTTGGTATCATTTACTTACATTACATTCTATTAAAGCTATCGTGTATTTTCCTAACAATAATAAATATTATATTATATTATATTATATTATATTATATTATATTATATTATATTATACAGCATTAAAGAACAGGCACGTGTACAGGTGAAACACATCGTTTACATTCTAAAAGAAAGCATCAATATAACAACAGCAACAACAACAACAAACAAACATAATAATGATAAAAATAATAATGAGAACAGTTTAGAAATAAAGCCGTTTTGAACATGTAGCATAGAATATCCCTGTTATAATACATGTACGTCTTTACTTTTATCATAGGAAAGACGGACAAGAATGCATAGACATCAGCGAGGTTTCAAGCCTAGTTCCTACAGGGAATCCAGGGGACTTCTCCTTTGGTCCATCAGAGAGTGAGCTATTCTTCATTCATTGACAAAATAACTATATTTTTTTTCTTTTTCCCCTCTTTTTTCTTTATTTTATTCCCTACTATGTGTCATTTGTTTCTACGAATATATATATATATATATATATATATATATATATATATATATATATATATATATATATATATATTTTTTAATAATTTTATTTTACGTAGTTATCAGGAATTACCAAGGACTTATTTCCTATAAAATTATCGTAATACGTGGATCAAACTAGGGGTGGACTCTCACTGATCCAAAGTAATCATGTAACAACCAACTATTTGTGTATTCTACTCAACGCTAGGAGCAGGTGTTAATCTGTCAATCTGTTTGCATTCTTCGAAAGTCGCCAGGAAGTTGGATCAATCTACGTATAAAGGGCAGTTTCATTGAAAATGAGACCTAAGACTACTTAACTATGAAAGGTGACTCTGACATTTTGACATTGGAGCGCTCCACTAGCAATCCATCCCAAACAGATGCAATAAAAATCCGAGGTTGCCTACGATCACAATATTAGAAAAGCATATCAGAAGCAATGGATTAGAATACCGTCTAAAGGCCAAAGTTAAATTCTAAATGACAAGTTAAAAAAAAAAAAAAAAACCACGAGATAATCTGTCTTTAAAAATGATGAGAACGTTTTTGGTAGTTTGATATATTTTGGAGATTTCTCTAAGCCGTATTTCAAACTTCATACCAGTTTCTCTTTCCTTTGCAGGCAACAACCATTTCAAAATCATCGACACGGACTACACCAACTATTTGCTGGTACTCATGTGTTATGGCGAGGATAAGCAAGCAAGGTGTCAGAGAGACGGCATTCAGCTTTGGAGTCGCCGTGTTGGACTGGATCCGATTTACGTTTACTCCGGAATGAAGACCATTACCCAACGACTGTGTAAAACGTTTGAAGGGTTCCGTTTCAGTGTACACGAGTTAGGTAAATAGTTTTGGTTCCAGGCATATATATATATATATATATATATATATATATATATATATATATATATATATATATATATATATTCCCCCCTTGTAGCATAACGTTATTAGCAGTAGCGCCCAGGAGGAGTGACCACGACTTGACTTGCGTTGCAGCTGCAGCTACCAGCAGCATTAAGCCCAGACGTTCTTTGCTATTTACTTACTTTTTTATATTTTCTTTCTTTCTTTCATACCTTTTAAATCTTATTATTATTATTATTATTATTATTATGACCGTGCGGTTTTTTTTTCTTGAAATGTTACGTAATCAATTGTTTAACTGAAAGTTATATAGGCCTTTTTCTAGGAAGTAATTACATGATAATATATATAATATTTACCAACATTTCAGCCATGGCACGTCGCTTCTCCGATAGGTTTTGTGCGTTACACGATATTCGGTCTATGCACTTTTCATTTATATAGATAGCCATACACGTGCTTATTTTGAAATATCAATTCGAATTCTGTTTCAGCTTGTCAACTCCGAGAGCAGGTCACCAAGAAATAATCAGCAGTGAGCATCGCTAGCTATTAGCCACCCTTACTGTACGCCATAGCGAGGCAGCTACGAGTATAACACAAAGCTTCTGACTAGTCAATTGAAATACTACCGTCATTTCTTATTAGACTATGAATGCCATGTAAATTAAAATGGTGTACCAAGAAAGCATCAGAGAAAAATAAATGTACAACTTATGCTACTGAAACGATCAATCTGTATTCAGTAAATCGACAAAGTTTCCTCGTTTTCTTCACTATTTCTTTGATTTAATAATTTGTCCTATCTGCTACACAGCTGTTTCATAAACCTAAGTGTACTAAAACCACCCGAGAGACTAGTGCTATATATTCGGTAGTCCTTTTCAGCTTTACATTGATATAAAAGCAGCTTTTTTAAATTATAAGTTATTTTGGTTATCATTCCAAAGAGAAAAAAGACCCAATTCCATTCGCGCGACCAAGTTATTTTCAGTTGCACCCTGGATTACGCACGCTTTGATTTAATACTTTGTCCCATCTGCTACACAACTGTTTCATGAACCTCGGTGTACTAAAACCACTGAGCGACTAGTACAATGTATTTGGAAGTCCTTTTCATCTTTACTTTGAAATAAACACATCTTATTGAAAATAAAAATTTGTTGATTATTCTGAAAAGAAAAAAAAAATCCAAATCCAAATTTATGCTTTTTTTTAACTTCTCAATTGATTAACGTAATCTCATTCATTACTGTTTTCTACTAGAGCTCATAAATAGATGGATAGATAGATAATAAAATATCTTCAGCACTCTTAATTTTATGCAGGTTCAACAATATACGAAGGTTCTGTTTCAGAACGAAACAGGCTTTTAAATGTATATAATTTCTTTTTGACTGTTATTTTCATTAATTTTAATTTAAAATAAAATAATTAATTTCTTTTGTGTAACTGCTTTTATGATTTTTATCTTTAACAAACATAAAAATGAAACTGTTTGAAATGTCATAGGCAGGATAAAACCGGTCGTATCTCCCTCCTCCAACCGGCGTAAACATTCCTATAAACAGCAGAATATATTCTTAAGTAATCTATCCTGGCCCCCCACTAATAGGAGTTAAAGAGACGATCACTGTCTTGTGACCTTAGCAATTACTATCATAGGAAAGGAAGGTGAGCCCAAGTGAGGACTGCAAACCAACTAAGTCAGTCCCTACAAATATGCCAGTGGTCCTGTTATGACCAAAAGCAACTCAATGGTAAAATTGGAAAGTTTGGAGTAAGGTCCACCTAGAAAAGGAACAAAGCCAACACAATTTTTCCGCAGCTGGCTACCGATCTCAACACCCACTCGGCATCATAGAGCAACAGCCTCGTCAGATACTGTCCGGATATTAGCATATCCATATTTGGCTAGAAAGGTTTTGGAAACTTTTATTTTAAGATTTTTTTCGTAAAATTACCCTCCACTCTTGTATAAATTGATAACCACGTTTTACTCTCTAAGTCCGCGGGTACACACGCATGAAACTGAAATTCCTTGGACTGAAGGTACGTTTATAACTGCATACAGAGGTTGCATGTGTGTAGATCTAGCAGTAAGCATACTCGGTGTACGTGCCAAAAGTTATTAATATGATGTGCAGGCCATATGTCATAAAATGGTTGGTTTACTTGTACTTGGACGTCACATAGATAGTTTTCTTCATTATCACGATATAAAATCCGTACTCATTAAACACAAGAGTCCACTTTTTTTCTCAAATCATATTCCAAAAGATGAAATGCAAAAATGTGTTCTTGTGCGAGGCTAAGAGAAAAATAAATTTTATCAGCTGGCCTAATGCCACCTGACCCTTGCATATTAACTTAATATTTTGAAGTCCGTTCTATTTGGGCAGTGTCCAGGTCCTAAAATGGCTGTCATGGCACTCGCCATTTTCTTTGCGCTGATAGTTGCTGTCGTAGGGGGATCGGGATATCCTAGAATATGTATTCCAGATACAACTCCCTTGATTAATGAACATTATAGGCCCACAGGACGGTGGTATTTGAGACCTAGAACATCCTTATTCCGGAAGTTGGATGTAACTAGGGTAAGTGCCTCTCTGTTTATATTCAGGGGCGTATATAGTTATACAACGGCATCATCTGTGACTGTTTAGGTTGAAACTGCACAGTGTGCGTCTGTTCATGGGTCAACTTTATAGCTGAAATTTCTTTGTGTCGCAATTACAAGGAAAACATTTTAAGTCTGTATCATTTGCCAGTTATTGTATTATGTTTAAGTAGATACAAGCTGTCGGTACATACGTTCGCTTTGTAACGGGCTTAAATTGTTAAATCGTTACCCAGCACAAGAGACTTTAACCGAAAAGGAGTAAGATTTTTTTAGTGTTTATCCCGCCATCAGTTTCAAGATCTAAATCTAAGATTAGCATCATCTATAATGTTTATAAAGCATTCATTGTATGTACAAAGGTCAAAAGTATACATATGCTAATAATATCTTAAACATGCACCACTGGATTTCAAATGTGCAGCCATACGGTAATTACTTGACCTTTTCAATGGGCAAAAATGATTTAATTTTTATAATTACAAAAATAAAATTGCTATTTAGCATTTGTGCTGCTTTTACCGTATAAAGTAAAACTATGGAGTAGCCTGTTTTTTTTTTATTTTGTTGCTACCGCTCAAAAACAATGTTTCAATTAAAAAAAAAATACAGTACCTTCACAACTTTGCCCAATGAAAAGATTGAGTAATGACCGTAAATCACCCTTGATATTTGTCAAACATATGTCAGGTATATTGTGCTCCGCTTTTTAATTATATTTATTTATTCATTCATTTTTGAGGTTAGATAAAAATCTCAAACTATATTTACTCACGTGAGATGTTGCCATGTGCCATCTTTTCCTCTCGTGAGTAAGATATTTACTTTCAAGTTTTTGACAAGAGAGCTATTGTCATTTTTTCTATTTTTTTTTTTATTTGTTTGCAAATAATAGGAATAGGCGAAGGGACGGGCCTTTCAGCGTTTGTATTTTATTTCTAGCTTACAGGTATCTGGTATGAATTCCTGTGGCGACGGAATCCGATGTTGCCGGATTCCCGTGTTTTATCGGAATACACCGCCTACGTTACCGCCGGCAAAAATGGGACGTTGTCCTTTCCTGTCAAAGCACTGCCGTACGTACAGTAATTCAGTAAAATATCACAATACAGCACTTACTACAGCTTAAGGCGAAACAAATGTACTATACACTGTTTTACAGCATATTTTTGTCCTTTCCTGTCAAAGCACTGTCGTACATACAGTAATTCAGTAAAATATCACAATACAGCACTTACTACAGCTTAAGGCGAAACAAATGTACTATACACTGTTTTACAGCATATTTTTGTCCTTTCCTGTCAAAGCACTGTCGTACATACAGTAATTCAGTAAAATATCACAATACAGCACTTACTACAGCTTAAGGCGAAACAAATGTACTATACACTGTTTTACAGCATATTTTTTGCATAGCGGGGTGAGGTGTCCCCACTGTTAGTATACAATAATAAGGACAGCAGCATGTCTTGTTTTCTGCCACTGTCGTGAGATGAAGAATGGTGATGGTCGGAGCAATTAAAAAAGAAAAACCTCGTATTGAATGTAAGGCATAGAATCTCCCTGTTGTAATACATGTACAGGTAGGTCTTACATTTATCATAGGAAAGACGGACAAGAGTGCATAGACATCAGTGAGTTTTCAAGCCTAGTTCCTACAGGGAATCCAGGGGAATTCTCCATTGGGCCATCAGAGAGTGAGTTATTCTTTTTTCATAAAAAAAAAAAAAAAAAAAAAAAAAAAAAAAAAAACTCTCTACAAAAGCCGTGTTTTTAAGATGAGTTAATTACACGTAGTTAATGTGATTAACTAAGGGCTCATTTCCAATAAAATTATTATTCTACGTAGATCGAACTCAGCATGGACTCAAGCTGAATGCATTCAGATAAACAGCTTCACACACCTTCTGTTGTTTCCAACGTACTCGTATAAACACCAGCTTTTGTTGTATTCTACTTAACGTCAGGGGCAGACGGCTTTATCTGACAATCTAATTGTATTTAGCAAGAGTTCCATCGGAGTTGTATCTACTTATTGATCTGCGTTGTATCTAGATGACTAACGTAGAACGAGTTTAATTAGGAATGAATCCTAAGACTACTTAACTGTGACAGGTAACTTTGCGATATTGGTATTGGGGCCTTCCGAAAGCAAGCCATCCCAAAATAAATGCGATAAGCATTCCGATGTTGCCTACGATCACAACATAAGAAAAGCTTGTCAGAACCAACAGATTTAAATACCATCTTTCTAAAGGCTTTCCATAAATTTGAAATGACGAGCAAAAAGGAAGATTACACTAAATAACCTCTTAAATGGTGAAACTCTTTTTAGTGGATCGATATATATTTTCGAGATTTCCCTAAGCCGTATTTCGGACTTCATACCTGTTTCTCGTTCCTTCGCAGGCAACAACCATTTCAAGATCATCGACACGGACTACACCAACTATTTACTTGTACTCATTTGCTATGGTGAGGACAGGCAAGGGCGATGTCAGAGAGATTTAGTTCAGCTTTGGAGCCGCCGTGTTGGACTGGAGCCGATGTACGTATACTCCGGAATGAAGACCATTGCCCAGAGACTGTGTAAAACGTTTGAAGGGTTCCGTTTCACTGCACACGAGTTAGGTAAATAGTTTTGACTTTAGACATATTAATTTTCCCGCCGTAGTGTTACGTTATCAGCAGTAAAGCCCACTAGGAGTGACCATGACCATGGGTAATATCAAAAAGCTCTCAAAAATTGCTTAACTAATTTGAGTCTTGGGCATCAGGTTTAGTCCTTTGAATATAAAATGCTTTAAAATACATAAAGCAATCTATTCATTGTTTTTTTTTTTAATTTTTCATTATCTTTTACTATTTCCACTTGACTTGCGTTGCTGCAACAGCTACCAGTAGCATTAAACCCAGACCTTGCGGTTGTCGTTCTTTGCTATTTACTTACTTTCTTACTTTTTTCTTTCTTTCTTTCTTTTTCTATTGTTATGACGTGCGATGTTTTTCTTGAAATGTTACGGACTCAAGTCTATAAGATTGTATTTGAACTGAAAGTTATATAAGTCTTTTGGTAGGAAGTAATTACATGTGACACATATATTGTTTACAAATATTTAACTGAGGGCCCATTGCCTCTCCGACATTACAATAGGTTTTGTGCGTTACATGATGTTAAACCTATGCGCATTTCGTTTATACAGCAATCAAACATGCGTTCATCTTAAAATGACAGTTCGAATTCCGTTTCAGCCTGTCACCTTCGAGAGCAGGTAACCAGGAAATAATCGGCAGTGAGCCTCGAAGTCAGTTGCATTGTTTTATATCCTCCTACGCCACAATGAGATCATAACACAAAGATTTTGCAAAGTCGGTTTTTATGGTAGTGTTTTCTTCATTAGATATGAATGCCATTTTATACCATGGAAATATGAGTGATACACGAGTGGACACTTTTGTTGCAAACTAATAATATAAACGATTAATAAAATATCGACATGTTCAAAACACAAAGTATGCTACAGTAAGCAATTTCACTCGTAATGTATTTTATTCTGTACCAAGAAGGTATATTTTAATATTTTTGTTTCAATACCTTGCCCATTCTGCAATTTAACCTCTTTCATAAACCAAGTGGCCAGTGCTAATATTTATTATGTATTCAGGAATCTCTTTCAACTTTGAAATAAATACGACTTATTGCAAGTAAGGGATTTTTGTTTGTCATATTCTGAAGGGGAAGAAGACCCAATTACACGTTTGATTGTGCGTAAAATTACTAGTGGAGCGAGAGGGCTTGAAACTGGGTACGCACCGACCAGGAGGCTTACGAAGACAAAAGACACTATCATAATGACATACAGCATTGGTCAAAAAGGTTGTCCCACCCCCATTTCCATGTACTTTTATTTACAAATGATCACCTCACAGCTGTAAATTGTTAGAAATAGTGCTTTTTATTACAGATACCGTGTCTAACATGATTAATGGTTTAAAAAATACAAAATAGTCGTGAAAATATACATATTTTACACCATTTAGTCAAATTTATAAGAGGTACCCCCTCAAATCCACTGTTTCACTGTGACTTCTGCAGATGTAAAGAAATGTCTATAAAATTGAAAAGACGCCATCAAATGTCCCCAAATTCACAGACAATTAGCATTAGGGTGTGCTCGTTAAAGATCACGTGCCTAACAGCGTGTGCGTCTACCGCGTACTGCAATTATCTCCTGTAGACGGCGCGACAAGCCTTCAACACGGGTAACAATTCTGTTATGTGGAATATTGTCCCATTCTTTTTAAACAAGTTGGGGGAGTTGGTCCACGTTTTTATGGGGTTGGTTCTCCTTTGCATTGCACACTCCAATTCATGTCACAGTTGATTAGTAAGTTTAATATCAGGGCTCAAAGATGGTGGTTTACAATTTACAGCTCTGAGGTGATCATTTGTAAATAAAAGTACATGGAAATGGGGGTGGGACAACCTTTTTGACCAATGCTGTAGTTATCTTATCCCGCATGATGTCGGTAACCAGGACGTTGGCAGGTATCTCTGCCTCGATCATCAGACTAACTTCGCTTTCCGTCGTAGTCAAGCTCTGATTTCGCATCAAGGTCTGAAAATGCGAATTGTTTCATTTTTCTTTGCCCTTCTATTCTAATAGTGTATATACTCTTTTCACCCACCAGTGGATGCCATCTTGGCTATCAATCCTCTATTATAAAACCACACCGAAAGCATAGTCTGAGTGCCATATTTTATTCCAAAGACAGTTCTCAAACGTGACAACTTACCCAAAGCATACACAAGGTTATGGTTGATACACATATATCTGGAAAACGGGCGTTCCTAGAAAAATTACTTGCTGAAAGTCACGTTTATTCCATGTAAGATGCCAAATCTCTGGACACTAATTTTGACTCACAATGATATACGTGAGTGATAACGAAGATATTGATATGATTTTTTTTCTAATGGACAAATATTGAGGTAAATTTTGTCTTTTTTAAGGTATTTGAAAATACGTTATTTTGCGTACATATAAAATATACGCTATATTTGTTTTACATTTATCAAGGATAGAGCGTAATATCTTACTTATGTTGCAGCAAGTGTGGAGATTTTTGCAACTTCATTCACTGAAACAAGCACAACGATTTCATGTTGTTTTCGATTCATAATCTTTCTCACCAATCTCTTTCTTTCCCTTATGCCATATTTGAAATCGCTTGCTGAAAAGTGCAAGTGAGAAAAAAAAGCCATTCTGTTCTAGACAAAAGGGTCCCTATTCTGGCAAATGAACGCAATGACGGTCCAACCAAGGCACATCTAACGCAACGCACTACGAATCAAGAGGGATTGTTGCGAGTAACCCAGGTCCAAACCTGTCATAGACTAAACCTATGCATTGTGGATGGGGCCGAATGTTTATCAGGCAAATCAGCTAGTCACTTCGTACTACTATCCCTTAAAGTGGCTATTCTCTACCAAAGATCAGTGTGATTACATTAATTCAAAACAATAATTCTTATTGGAGACAGCTGGTGACAGGAGAAAGGTGCATAAATAAAAAAAATCTGTGGCCCTTTTGGAGGGTATGTTCTCAGTGACCAGTTTTTTATGCTATCCTTTTTCTGCTTCATGATTATTTATTTATTTATTTATTTATTTATTTATTTATTTGTTTGTTTGTTTGTTTTATTAAAAAAAATCAGCATCGTTCCTGTTTTATAAATTAAAAGTGTCTGACAGGATGCCCAGTATGAGTTTTTGTTTAGATACCGTATATCATCAGATTTCATTGGATTAACGTAGCATAGTGTGAGTAATAAGTTTTTCTCCAAAGTTTTTCTCCAAAATGAATTTGTGTAATTTCCCTGCATTTTTTGCCTTCATGAAGTTGAAAAAATGCTTTAAAAATAATTCAAAAATATATTTAAAACATTTAAAAATGTCTAAATCATCAAAAACTGTTTTGATCTGTTTAAGATTGATTAAATAATAACCCATTATTTTTACAACAAATTTACTACAAAATAAAATATATTTCACAAAAATATGACATAACAGATATATGGTAAATAGGGAGCTTGAATCAGAATTAACGAATACTTGTATAAATTTCTTAACACCATCAGAGGACAATTTAAGTGCCACTGCACGTTGTTATGTACTTTAAACAGATATGTCCAGCTATATTTAAAAAAACATGTTAGGTGCACGCGTGATAATATGCGACGAATAAACGAGAAAACTAAGTAGATCTGGGATTGACATCAGCTTTAGTTGTATAGATATTTCACTTATTTAATAATTGCATCTTATTAATTAATCGTGTTTAAAAATTACTAGTCTCTGTGGGGATGGTCAGCACAGGTACTATAGTTAGACTCGAGAGCGGCTGAGATCTAGAATTCTTTTGTGATGAATATAACTAAAGATTGGTTTTAAAAAATGAAAAAAAAAAAAAAAAAAAAAAAAAAATATATATATATATATATATATATATATATATATATATATATATATATATATATATATATATATATATATATATATATCAGCTAAGTAGATACAAAAGCTTCACAGATCATAGAGTGTGGATAATTAAAAAAAGTTACATTTCTCTTATAGCTCATGCCCCAAACCTCCAAAACACATCTCCGGTAAATATGGAGATTGCATCATAATTAAACAAATATGTATTTTAAATTTCATATAACAATCAGTGATCAATTCAAGTGACACTGCACGTTGTTATGTATTCTAAACAAATATGTCCAGGTTGTTGGTTGGGTCGATACAGAGAGTTAATGTTTCTTTTTGTCTTCGTCGTATGTCTTCTTTAAAAAACAACAACAACAACTATTTTTCTTACGTTGCTGCTCATATCTATTTTTCCATTTCATTGCTTGCCTTTCCAGACTTCTGACCTGTGCTTTCAGAATGTCTTGATTCGAGGCCAGGCTGGTCGCCGACTGTAACTCATTCCCTGCTGGCAACTTGCCTTGCACCGTGTTTTTCTTTGAGCAAGAACACTGGGGATTTTTATCTTTGGTCTTCATATTCGCTTTGTTCAGGTCTTCTTCTACTTGTTTTCTCTTCTCTGTTTCTTCATGCAGATTTTTCATTAATTGACTCTTTTCTTCTGTAAGTTCCTTGATTACTCTGGTCCCGGCTTCCATCTCCTTCTTCAGTATGTCGTTTTCCTGCTTCAAGTGTACCAAGTCAGCTGTCACCTGGGTGAGGGTGTTCTGGAGGTGCATTTTGTCTTCTTTTAAACTATTAAATTCAGTCATCACTTGGCTAATTTGGGAGTTGAATTTTTCATTCTGTTTTTCCAAAGCAAGAGTAATCATGCTCTCGACTCTCTTCTCATCAAGTTGTGGCCTTTGTGACTCTGTAAGGCAAACACTTGGCTGATTAATATTAACCAGATGTATACAAAGCAACTAAAATGATTCACTTAAAAAAATATAATCTGCTTAATTAGAAAAAAATATTGTCTATACCATAATCATAGAAACCCCGAAAAGCGATTGAGGGTGTAGAGCCGTATTTTACAACCGAACGCATTTTTTGGAATTAGGGGGGTGTCAGGGGGGTCCTCACCCCCCCCCCCTTCGATTTCTGAAATTAATGATTCCCCCCCCCCCCTTGATAGTGGAATTTTGACTAGCTGAACACTGAACATTAAACATTGAACATATTGAATGATCTGTCACAGAATGTAGTTAATAAACCTGAGTGGATGGAAAGGGAAAGGGTAAATCTCGGTGTCATTGTCTACATTATAGAATTCATATATAATGATATTACAAAACTTATTACTTGTAACTTATTTCAAAAATCTACTTATTAAAAAAATTCACGTTCATTTTCATGATTTTGCTCTGGTAGGAAATGTAATTATAACGATCTAAAAACTTCTACAGTAATATAGTACAGTGAATCAAACTATATGAATAATGATACAACATGTACCTTGATCGATGCACATAGTATATATTAAAGTACAAACAATCTACATTTCGTGTTCATGAGGTCCACGAAGTTTCTGGGCCATCATTTGTCAGGTTATTACAATCAGGATGTCTCCTTATATACCGACAGAGTGCAACTTTTAGTTTGAGCCCGTCGGTTGAGTGCTACTAGTTTAGAACCTGTATTTTCTTTGAATGGTTTTCCTTAAATGCGCATGGTCATCATGGGAGCAGTGCCCAAAATAGGGGTTTCTTCAAATTTGATGCAATATTACATATGTTTAAGAGCATAATGACCATCAATTTTAATAACAAAATATTAGTATCATGGATATTCAGAAAATGTGACTACCAAAAGTCTTCAGGCCCATGAAACTTCAAAGTCACACCTTGAAAATGCCAATATGTAAACAAGACAGCACTGTTCTGAAATGGGTTTTTTTCCATTTTTAACAATTTTTAACATAAAACAACATGAACAGTTTAGTGCCATTTTTATATGATCAACTTAGAAAATTGATGTGATGGGAAAAATATCAATAGAACATTGTTAAATATCCAATTTCCTCCATTCTGAGATTCTGAACATAGTGAATGATTGAACCTGACAATCTGCAATGATATGAGTGTATTTCCATTTTTGAAACTCTATAACACATACACGATAACAAGTTTACCATCATTTTTACATAATCAACTAACAATGTTGTAAAGATGCAGGAAATGTCAAACAAATACTTTTACGTAGCTTATTAGTTAAATAATGAGACTGTTAACATGCCTAAGAATTGAATCTGAGGAAATGTGAAAAAACAGCATAATTTCTAAAACGATGGCCCGATTATGCTGATTTTCGAACTCAACCTGGGTTTTAGGAAGATTTACCACTCCTGTGAGTTTCATGACAATTGGCTTATCTGTTTTTCTTATATTGTGTTTACAGTGTTGCATATATGCTAAAAAGTGAAAAAAAAAAACAGCATAACTACTAAAATAGTTGCCCGATCATGCCGATTTTCAAACTTGACCTGGGTTTTAGTAAGACTGATTACTCCAGTGAGTTTCATGACAACAGGCCTATCAGTTTTCCTTGAAATGTGTTAACAGTGTTGCATATATGCTGAAAAGTGAAAAAAACAGCATAACTTCTACAATAATGGCCCGATCATGCTGGTTTTCGAACTTGACCTGCATTTTATGAATATTCATCAGCTCTTTAAATATAAAGCCAAAAAATAAAACTGTCTTCCACTTATCGTGTTAACGCTGAAAGTGCACGGCGACGGCGACAGCGACGACAGCGACGACGGCGACGACAGACGAAGGTGATGGCAATATGTACAGACACATCTGTGTCTGTACATAACAATTAGCATGAAAGCAGATTTTCAGTCTATACAGTAGGATTTAGCACACGCATTGTTTGCCTTTTAACATATCAACTTGCCTGGGATGGGAGTTGTTTCTGTGACAGGAACTGCTATGTCTTCCAACCCTTTTAACAGTGCCTTCTCTAGATGGCCTAGTCCATGGTTTCCAAGAATATGTGCAAATTTTGTCACCTTGTCCAAGTCTCTTGGGATGTTTCTGCACAGCCAGAAAGCCCCGTCTCGCCCTGGCTTGGTCTCCTATAATTACAATATTTTATACTTATTAAAAAGTCATGACAATGCTTTTTTTACATTGACATACATGTAGTAATGCTGTGCGTATAAGGCTATTATATGAAATTATACATTTCCCATTTATTTTGACTCAAAAACTACCACTGTGCTTTTTACAGATGGGACTGTACTGTATATAAATCGTTCATTATATGTCGTCACCAGCTGGTGATACAAACCAGAACTTTCTCCAAGTCAACAGCTTCGAAAACACCTGCAGATATCAAGGCAGCTGCAATGGTGGTATTCAAAGACAAATCTTGGACTATTTGCTCTGTATGCTTGTTAATCACAGACTCAATTTGCTCCCAGGTTTTTGTCTTATGATTCGAAGATGCCATCTTGAAACTTCCTTTGTTAGCTGATTGCCCTCCCTTCCCCCCGCAAACAATACCTACAATATATCTAGGCCGCTACAAATTCAAAACCATCTTGATCAAATATAACGTGAACGTAAGCAAAAACATTTTGTTATGTTCATTCGGCAAGAGACATTCTAATTATTTGTGTCATTTCCATACGGTAAGTGAATTTTTATTTCACGCACGGGAAGTAAGTAGAATACACCAAACAGCCGAGACCAATAGAAGTAGACGCTATTCACTGTTACACAATCAAACTATGATTTTACTACATGCATTTTTATAATATGGGTCTACAATTCACAGAGTGCTATCACAATTTGCTATCTTATGCTTAAGTGTGTAAATTTCTAGTGACCGAGGTGCATTTTTATGTGTACAGGTGAGAGCTCTGAAAATGGGGGACTTTCCAGGTCTAAAATATATATACGCTGTATTTATAGCTACAGTTGTCATCCACGGGTCACAACTACAAACCTTATCGTTACAAAACTGACACAAAGATGTCACGCGTTAAAGTATCTCTGTTATTACATGTACTGGTAGAATATAACAGAATTCATTAAATGTAAATGTTTTCGAAGTAATTTAGTCTCATATAAAAAATATAAATATAACCGTTTCAAAGCCTCTACAGTATTATATCACAGTGAATCAAACTATATGAGGTAAAAATAATGATGATATTATAGTAATTCACACTACCAAAATCTAAATGGTCAAATCCACAAAAACCTACTGGTACCTCTTGAGACAAGGTTTGCAAGGATTGAGCACAATGAGCCTAAAGTGGGCATATCGAACTTTTCACAAACGATGCGGTTCGTTTCAGCTTTCCATGGGTCTCGTGTGTGGGACAAACCCTAAACAATGGACATTTTAGTCAAGTTAGTGGCGCACACATTTTGTGTAAACTGTGCTTGATTTTGACTTGATGCATTTTTTTTACTTTTATTTTTATACTATAGTGCTTTCCAATATGGGAAGGAATCAATTAAACAGTGATAGAAAACAGATATACATATATAACGCATAATTTTTGCGTTACTGACGTTATTTACTTATTTATTTATTTTATCTAAAGTCTTAAAAGTATTAAAAAAAACATTACGGGGACTAACCCTCTACCAGGGCGACTGATAGATTTTTACAGATATTCACAGATGTGTCTCCAGCTAGATAGATGGTTATTTTGGGCTGAAGTCACCGTGTTGAGGAATCCCATGTGGAAACAATTATCTCTGCGCGCGCGCCAAAGGCTTTGTACTTGCTCTGCATGAGCTGAGCTTCACAGCGACGTGATAACTGCTCGTTACGCAACCAGTCTAAGGCTTTTTTTATCTGTCACAGAAGAGCAAGTGATTGAAGTCAAAGCATTTAACTGTTTTGATTGCTGTCACGCAGACTTAGACTGGACATGCTAAGTGGCAGTGCCTGAGCAGTTATGCAACCAATTACCAGCCATGTAATCAGCCTTGAGATTCCTCAACAGGGTGACTTCAGCTCAAAATGACCATCTATCTAGCTAGAGACATCTGTGAATATCTGTAAAAATCTATCAGTCGCCCTGGTAGAGGGTAACGGGGACTAACTGTTTGGAATTTTCTGCCAGAGACTGGTGTGTGACGGCGTTATGGTTTTGCAAAGGAATGTTCACAGCTACTGAATATCAAGAATATTATTTTGTAAATGTCTAGTGAAAAAATGCTCCCTGTGGCCCTTGTAGAGGGTAACATTTTGTCACAGTTTTGAAGAAAAAATCGACGCCATGCACTATTTACTACCTTGGTATACATAGGACGAGATTGCAGTATTTTGACATACTACACAGAAGGCGTATTGATGTCAAGACCTCAGCTTGCTGCTTCTTTGTCAACACGACGCGAATCGGTTAGCGATAAATGAAAATCCACCAGGTATGTTTACACAGTGTATTTATTTTGCAAGGGTAGAAGTCAAAAGAGCTGCAGGTGTATTTGTTCATGAAAAATCAAATAATATCAAACTATTTAATCAATAAAAATTTCATACATCAATCAAAACAATGTTATCGGAAGAAATATGCATTAGAATTACTGTTAATATATTATGGCAGCCGTAGGTTCCATTTGGAAATAAGTCTAAGGACGGTTATGTTTTATCCGAACATCTCATTATAAGAGTAAAGTCATTCAATCATTCACTCAAATCAAGACCAGGATATTGAAATTAAGATAATAATAATAATAATAAAATTTAAACAAATGAAAGGGTCACAATACTTCTATTATTTAAAGTTTTAGCCTGATAACTCTAGCAATAGTTAAAAATCAGTAAGTAAAATGCTGTTAAAACAAAGCACAGCAAATAAGTAAAGTGTAAAAAGTTTTCCAGACTATTATATGTGTGTGTATGTGTGTGTCACAGGCCAACGCGATATATGTGAAATGGGCTGTTAAAAATTAGGGAAACTTGTAAATATCATTTAAAAATAATGCAAATATCACTATTGTAGGAATAGCAATCATATACCTTATACTTGATTTTATATATTAATACATCCGTCCAGTTAATAGAACACCTTCATACAAAATTAGAACATCATTGCTGAAAACTGACTTCGAAGAGAAAAAAACTGATACTTTCAATTGTGTTAGGTACGATCCTTCAGTTATTTCCGTCATCAAATCTGCTGCCGATCACATTTGAACTTGAAATGAGGGCTTATATAACTCAATGTAGGTAAGGAATCTGTGTGGATAGATATGCACATTTATATAGTACCGTATCTGGGGTAGAGATACCCTGTCCACGTGTACTTACATCTCAGTCTGGGTCAAGTCACAGTCAAGCTCTCCTCTTTGGAGTAAGATTGAACTCTCTTTCCGTACTCTATTTCTGATCAATGTTTGTAATCCAAGATATAACATTTCTGTGGTATTATGTATATCTATATTCCCCAAATGGTAATACCTTTAAATGACAACATCACCTGACACTGAATGAGTCAGCTGTATGATCACTTTTTTTCAGTAAATATATTGTGCAATGCATTAGGTGTGCACCAGTCGGACTGCAGCAATGGCTGTGCACTTAGTGAGTTGCTTTATACAAAAGCGGAAGGCAGAATACATTTCTCAATTACTAGTGATAATATAAGAAACCTGATATAACGGTTTAATGTGTTATAAACATTCAACGTACGTGATTATTTATACAGAACACCTAAATATGACATGTATATACTGGGGTAGCGCTAGCATTTTATTTTTTTTTTATGCTTAGCCAAATCACCACTTTTTTGTGAGTTTGTTATCAAAATGGTTATAATTTGACTAAAAAAAGTCAAATCAAGCCCATTTTCTTTAGCTAATTAAGGCCAGTTTTAGCATTTGGCTAAATTGGCGAGTGTTAGGGCTACCCCAGATATATAGTGCATACATGTATATTTACATTGTGTATTTTAATCTCCACTTCACTGTAGCTGTCCAATGAACCTACTAGTTTGATCTTATTCTTGATACAGTTAACACGTAGATTTATCACAAAGGAAAACTATTTCGAAATCAAATAATTTTATAAAAGCAACACATAAATATATATTTTTTCAAGCACATTATTTGTCAAATCGACTTTGCACTGTATAGTTTCAATAATTAGCATAAACTAGAGAATAACATAATTTTGGGGTGAGATGAGAATAAAATACTATAAAGCGCTTTTGAATACAATTGCTCTATTAGACGGAATTCGGTCTTAATTGCTAGAATTGATCTTGAGTCATTGGGAATATATGACTGGTTTACAAAGCAAGACACTCCTCTTTGGATTGTCTATTAACGACACACCATTGCCTACTTTCGATATGTTTTTTTCCATGAAGGCTTAATCAATTCGTCGAAAACTGTTACTTACCTTGGAGTATGAGAAAATACCGGTGCACGTGTGTGGGAACATGTCACTACATGTATATACAGGGTATCCCGAAATGTCGTCACTGTTTGACCGTTATCCGTGCATTGAGTTTTGATATAGCCAGCGTTCAGATTCGAACATCTTACCATCCGGATCGATCCAACTCTGCAGGGGTTTGTCCCTAAAGTGTATTCAGTGTAATCAGCTTAATTGTCTGACACACCTCCTTGAGTAGCTAGTTAATCAGTTAGTTACCCCTTAACAGCTCGAGGAGGGGCGTCAGATATTAAAGCCTATTATTTGGGGAGAAGCTGCAGCAGAGTTTGATCGATCCCTCTTGTACGATGAGTTTATCATTCGCTAACTTAGACATTTGTTGATCTACTTGGTAGATGCAAATCTAATGAATACCATTGAGGAAAAAATATCAATATAACATGAGAAAAAATAAAAAAAAAAAAAAAAACGTGAGTGTTCTTAAACCAGAGAACAACTAATGGAATATAAAGTATTTAATGTAGTAGGAGAAGTCAAGGAATGAGTAGGTTTCTTGGGACCCTCTGTATATTGGGGAAAAAGTTTTACCCGGAACTGATGCTGATGTAAGATAATTGGAGAATTTTCCACACGTTGTCTTTGTTTGTTGAGCAAATACCCGGAACTTGTAAATCCGGTTACGCCGCCATTGACACTCTACCCCGTTTATAAAACTGTAACTATTATTATAAGTAATCACAAACCTAGCATGGATGTGACAGCGACAGATTAAGCGTACACGAATAACGACATTGTAACGTGCCGTGTGCTTGCTGACACTGGTTCGACCGAAATATAAATTGGCTCTGTATTCAGTGTACTAGTCACACTGCAGGCTCTGATCTAGGCCACGCTGATTATCTGTGAATGGCGAAAGGCACATAAAAAGAGAGAGAGAGAAAAAAAAAACATCAGTAGACACCAGTCACAGGGACTTAATTTTGTCAACTGCTTACTGATACCGAACTACATGTAGGTCACGTAGATTATATCCTGTTGGTGGAAGACAAAATAGAGAGAAAATCTAGCAGACATCAGCTTCAGGGATAATACACGTCTTTTCGTACACTTTGCGAAGGGACTAGATATCTCTGCACACTGACGGCACGCCAAGGTTCACTTGACTTAATTGCCTCACTCATATGTAGTACGACACGAACAAGGTAAGTGATTTTCACCGCATTATCAGAGTTCGTTACTCACATGCCTGACAAGTTTTTTTTTCAACCACAGCTAGGCCTGGCTTGATTTAGGGAGCATTTTCTTCACTTCCTCACGCAAGATACCCACCTACATGTACGGGGTACAGTTTATAGTATGAGGATGGTATGAGGATAGAAGCCCCCCCCCCCCCCCCCCCCCATACCCGACGGCCAACTGACTGCATTAAATGAAGGTTAATGAACTTGAGTAATGAAACCTGTAGCGTAATTACGTGTTAGGGCCAAT